>NC_080604.1:15140001-15462501 GCF_027887145.1 Ammospiza caudacuta | reverse complement strand
GTACTTTCCATCAATCTTAGCCGTAGTCATTTTTGGCTCTCTGGACAATCCATGGTGAAGCAGCGTGTGTAGCAGACAAGGAGATGCTGTGGAGAGCGATGGGTCGGGGGCAATGTGGTGTTTCATCTGATCCAGTGAGCACCAACAGATGAGCTCATCATTCATCAGGTTGAGAATCAGAACTTTTGTCATCACTGTAGCTGTAACTTTCCAGACTGCCTTAGGGTGAGGATGCTCAGCCCCAGGAGGCAGCAGGGCAGGCATCAGAAACTGTCTTGGGTTGGTGAACTTTGTGTTTGTCCTTTGTGGGAGCTTCTGTTCCAGAATGTGGCCCCTCACCACTCGCTCTATCAGCAATGTAGCACAGGTGGTCAGCCTGAAGAACTGAACTGCTCCTAAAGGTGTTTCATTGGTTAATTTTTCACCTTGATTTGCCTTTTGTTTTTCTACAGCTGGACAACCCTGATGAGCAAGCAGCACAGATCAGACGCGAGTTAGATGGACGTCTCCAAATGGCAGAACAAATTGCCAAGGTAAAAACAAAAGCCTACTGTCATCAATAACCTCTTCATTTAGGAGTATACAAGGAGTTTGATGCAGCCCCCAGGTCCTGTCATTCTCTTACAAGTTTCTTCTCACAATAATTAGTGGTTAAAAGTGATCGGATTTTTAGCTGCAAACAAACAAGATGAAGCTGTTCTGATGTGCATTTATTGGAATGTCCTGATGAGCTGGGAGAGTTTAGGTTGCTGAAAAATCCCTTGTGAATCCTCAGAGGTGTCACATTTCTATGTAGACAATAAGGTGGATAATCATGTGTAAAAAAGGAGCCAGGAATCATCCTAATGGGATTTGTGTTTTTTGCTGGGCTGATAGGAGCCACAATTTCCTGCCTGTAGGGAAATGCTGCCTCAATAAAGGTCCTTCAGATGTATTGTCCCAAAGAAGCTCACACTGTGCATGGGAGCAGTCAGGCCATCACTGCCCCCTGCAGACATTGCTGCTGTTTGGAGACCTCCAGACAGTTTTGATAACCAAGCACTCAGCTGATCTCCCTGGAGACCCTTCTGGAAGGAGCATCTCCCAAGGAGCAAATCACACCTACACACAGTGGCCTCCAATGGACCATAGATGATGGAGAGGATCCTGTTGACATCAGCATGGCCAAGTTTTCTCCTTGCCTCTAATCAGATGCTCTGAGTCACTGATAAAGCCCTAATGGGGCTGAAGTAATTTGGAATGATCTATCTGGCTGTTCTTGATAATCAAGAAACCATTACTACATGGCAAAAAAAATCTAATCACAGAGACAAGCTCAGTCTAGGGGCCTGCCTTTCAGCAGCAGTCCTCCCAGCACTGAGCTGGGCCCAAATTAGGATTTTTTATAAGATGGATAATATTAGCACTGTTTGCAACGACACTGATATGCCTGGATGTGAAAAGCAGAGCATATTGATTCATAGTCAGGCGTTGACAATGGTGCTGGTGGAGCCTGCACAGCTCCTCCTCACTAACACCTCTGTTAAACATCTTGCTGCTGTTTTGTCTTTGGGGACATAGGCTCTGATTTTCCCCACTTCACTGATAAAATTAGTGAGATGGCCAAGGACCACATGGCCAATCAATGGTGCAGCAAAGCAGCAAACTCACTGGGGCGCTTTTGTTCAGCATTTGGCCCTTTGCCATTTCATTATTGTCAAGAAAAGCTACAGTATTTATTTGCAGTGAAATGTCAGCCTCTGCACTGAGCACGGCTGCTCTGGTTCTGAGATAGGTGGACAGGCCCTGAGAAAAAGATTGCCTGGTTTTGTTATTTCATTTTCTCTTTATGATATGTAGAACAACAATATGCATGATTCAGTAGCAGCCAGGAGAAGCTGCAGCATCATGAATTATTTTTTTGAAAATGAGAATTTTCCATTTCCATTCTTCCCCCAAGGATGCTGAAAACAAACCATGACACTGCTGGCCATCCAAGAGAGAGTCAGGGGGAAATTCCTCAACATAACCTGACATATTTCTGTGCAGAATTCAACATTCAAAATACAGCAGTGCAGCTTGGAGGGTGGTTTAGAGTAAAAGGGACTTACCTGGGTTTCAGTTGGCAGCTAGGGATATTTTATCTCCATCATGGTACTGCAGCAGACTTTCCTTTCAGAATGTCAGGTCCCACCAGGCATCTGTCTGCAAGAAACCTTGTTCATTTAGATCCATGAATACCATATTTTGGAGGCATGTAAATGACCTTTTGAATCTTGTTCTGTAGCCTCCTTTCTGGGCAAAGCTGCTTTCCCTGTAACAGAGGGCAGGTTCACAATTCAGCTCAGTGAAAGGATAGCATTTCCTTTTTTATCTCCAATTTGCAGCTTTTAATACGGATTTGCTACACAGGGAGGCTTACAGTGCTTGTGAAACCAGCACTGAGGTGTCTGTCTTGGAGATTCCATCCTCGAGGCAAATTAATACCTCGTTGTTAAATTAAGAAATTCACACTAGGACATTTGCACTTCAGAGGCAGCAAAGGCTGTGGAGTCTTACGGGACCAGTGGCTCTGCAAGGCTTCATCTGAGCTGTGTTGTGACCTTGAACAAGGCACTGTTGTGCCAGCTTTCCTGCCTCTGCATGCCAGGACACAGCTGTGGGTGTTTTTGCCCTCCCCTGTGCCCAGGAGAGTGCAGCTCAGCCCAGCACTAGGGCAGTGCTAGGCAGGGTCTCCCACTGAGCCCAGCTCCATCAAAGCACATCAGCCCAGCCTTGGAGCCAGGCAGCTTGAGGATCACACTCTGTGGCAAGCAGATGTTTTAGAGCTGAATCTGGACAGGCTTTTCAGTCTGTGTGTTGTACTTTTCCAGCAGCTAAATAGAGCAGCATTACAGCTGAGAGCTTAGTGATGCCAAGGCAGACATATATTTTTCTCTGCAGTGGCAAGTGCTCTGCTGTTCTGTGGTGCTTTTTCCCCCTCCCAGTCACCTGGCTTCAAGGACAAGGAGGAGCACGTGTAGGAGCAAGTAAATGAGACCTGGTGGTGATACTGGAGTGATGTGTCTGTCTGGGGCTGGAGCCACTCTGCTCCAGCCTGCTGGACAGGTCATTCCTCAGTGTCCTACCTCTGCCTGTGTCCATGCTTGTGCCTCTCCCTGTTCCTGATCCTCTCTCTGCTCCCAGTACATGGGGAGGTGACTGATGCCCTTTCTTGCTGTTGTCTGCATCTCTTGATAGTTTCTTACTCCAGACTTCCCCCAGCTTTATCTGCAGTCTGATGGGTGACTTCAGACCACGTCTGCATCTCTGCATTTCCAACATCAGTTAAACAGTCCCAGTTACACTGTTATGCATCACTTCAAACTACATTTTTAGTCCTAATACAAGTTGCTAGTGGCACACAGTGAAATGTCCCAGTCCTTGCTGCACTGCTGAAGAGGTGTGTGAGGGCAGTGCCAAAATTGCAGTCCCTGGAGAGATGGATGACAGCAGGGTAAAAAAGCAATAATGTCTGAACATCATTGCTGCAGCAGTAGTTCTCAAAATCTATGAAACAGTGGTTTGTTTTTTTTTTTCCTAGGGGTGACTTGCAACTTGTATAATGCACAGACAATACAGGAGGCTGATTAGGTAATTTATTTTACTGTAGGTCTAATTTACATGAGGGAATTACTTCCCAAGGTTGAGGCTGGAAACAGATGACCATACTTCAGCTGCTTGGTGTGAGTGCTGCTGTGAGCTCTGCTTGTAGTGATCTTAAGGAGTGATGCAAAAACTAGTGCAGAGGAGAACTCTTTCAGCAGCCTGGTGGCAGTCTTCTAGAAGAAACATGACCTTATTTTCTTCTCTAGCATGCATTTTACAAATGGCTTTTTACAATGTTGTGAATTGCCACTGAGACTGTTTGCACATCAGCCTCGTGTTCCCTGGCTGCAGCTGCTGCCTCTCTGTCTTACACCTTGCACAGTGCTTGTAACCCACTGAGAGACATTTGAATCCTGAGCAGATTCAGGCCATGGGAGGAGTTGTCAGAAGATGCAGGGCTCAGGCTGGTGATGGGCAGCAGTTCAAAGCTGAGAATATAAATTAGGGAACATCATATTTTGCTCTCACTGTCACCCTTGGTTCTAGAGTTTAAATTTCCCGTTGACAGCATGCAGCACTGGAAAGTCTCACCGTGAAAAGTTGTCTTCTTGGGGGGAGGCTCTGGCCTTGGCAAGTAGTGGAAAGGATGTTTTACTTCTTCTTCCAGTTAGGACCAAACATTCCTGCCCACACATGGCTGGTTTTCTCCCTTTGGGCTCCTTTCACGGCTAGAAACCTGATGAAGCAACTGCTCAGAAGTGTTTTAAAAAGAGCTGGCACAACTGGGAGACTGAAAAACAGATTTGTTACTGTCAGCATCCTCTGAATCCTTAGTAAATTGCTGTTGGTCACAAAGTTCAGTTGAGATCTGGCCTGGAGTGTTTGTAATTGAGGAAAATGCCATCCATAGGAAAAAGCCAATTTGCAGATAAAAAAGTCAGTGAAATGCAAGTGCATGCAAGATACAGGAAAATTGGACAAGTACCAAGTAGTAATTCTGTGAGAAACTAGCAATAATGTTTCTACATTACTCAGGGGGAAGCTGTAATTTGTCATCTGGTTTGTAGGAACTCTCTGCTCACAAATCTCTGCAGATGCTCTTGGGGGATTCTCCCAGTGCAACAAGTGGCTGTTGATTGTCACAAACATTCATTCTGTTGTGCTTGTTTCCACATCCAAGGAGCGCAAGTTTCCCAAATTTGTGTCCAAAGAAATGGAGAACATGTACATCGAGGAGCTGAAGTCATCTGTCAATCTCCTGATGGCCAACTTGGAGAGCATGCCTGTGTCTAAAGGAGGCTCTGAGTTCAAGCTGCAGAAGCTGAAACGTAGCCACAACACCTCAATAATTGACATGGGAGAGGAAAATGAGAACCAGCTCTCCAAGTCAGACGTCGTGCTGTCATTCTCCCTAGAGGTAAGCTACGTGCACACAACAGTGTGCACAGTTCATGAGAGTGAAAAACACAGCAGCCAACTCTGCTCAGTTCAAATTTATGTTAGGTGGAGAGAGGTGAGTAGAAATCACTCTCTGTTTACTGGAAGCTTTGCCTGTGATTAAACACTGTGTCCTTTCTGGTGTCGCAGTACCTTGTTGGAGCAATCTGTGTGATGTGCACTGTCTGGCATTTTGTGATGATGTGTATCAAATGGCTTAGAAATCTGCATCATTAACTGATCTCTTCATGCAGTTTGTTACTGAGTGTAGCCCAGTAACCCTGAGCCTGCATTGTCCCCAAAACCATTACAATCATGCAACACTGTAAATATCAGCATCTTAAACTATTGCCAGCTAGAGGGGTTGCTGCATTTCCCTGCGAGAATTGCTTCCTCTTTGAAGAATTGTGAAAAATCCCTGGGTTTGAATTCACCCAACAGATTGGTGTGCAGTTTGTGTGGATATCCTGTGCTGTGCTGGGTTGCTCTGTGCTCTCTGTTGCATGCTGCCTTTCTGCTCAGTGCTGTGTTGAGCAGTTTGTCTGTGCAGCCCAGGGGAAGGCAGGGTGCTGCTGCTGCCTCAGTCCAGGAGCGGTGTTGCTCTGTAGCTGTTTTCAGCCAACTCAGTTGTTTTGTGCAAACACATTTGTGGTCTATTTGTGGGCATATTTACTTCAAGGAGTCATCAACTCACCCCTACAGAATTGTTGTTGTCTGTCAATGAGTGGGTTTATGTTACATTGTCAAAACAACTACCAGGATGGAGTCAAAAACGTAGGATGCAGAAAAATCAGAAAATTTTGGTTTTGTGTAGTTTCCTGTTTATTTCTCTTCCTAGGGAGTCTCTTGTTATACATATCCTGTTAATGCAAAACTTAACAACCCTGGTTGTCCAGTCTCAGAATTTAACTCATTACGTGTCTGAAGCCATCTTTATAGTATTCAGTTCAGTCTTATTTAAAACTAGGGCTGTGAACCCGGAGATGGTGCCTTCAAGAGCAGCATCAAATGAGGCTGACTTCCAGGCATTCCATGTGGAGGAGCAGGGAGCTATCACAAAGCAGTAGCTCCATGTTGCAGAAGCTGTGCAGTGTGTGCAGCTGTGTGTGAAGGGCCACCCCTACAGCAGGGTGTCACAAATGCTCTGCTCCAGCTGAACCCCACCTGGTGGGAAGGCAAAGCCCAGTGAAGCACTGACTCAGGAGCTGGCAGGTCTGGGCACTGCTCAGTGCACAAAACTCCTGCTGCAGGAAAGCTTTTACCGAAAATGTGCACTCATTAGAGGCTTTGTGCAGCTCTGTATGCCAGGGACAGGATCCTCAGCTCCAGACAGATCAGAAGACCTGAGGAGAGGAATTTTAAACCCCTGTGTATATACTACATAAATAGCTGTAATAAAACATGAACAGAAACTCCCACAGTGATTCTTGTAGAAATGTTTAAGGTATGTGGTTAATGGGATTAATCACCTTTAAAAAGAAGGGAAAAAAATTAATTACCTGCAAGAAACTTAGGTGGTGATTTCTTAATTAGGAAGATTTTCTATAGGCAAGTGTTTTTTGGGTTTTTTTTTGGTCGTTTTTTTTTTTTTTTTACCAGAGCTATAGAGTGGACAAGGGTCAGCAGTTTTAAACTGGAATAGGGTATATCTAAATTGAGTATAAGAAAGAAATTATTTGTGATGAGGGTAGCAGGGAACAACTGGGACATAGGTGTTTCATCCTTGGAATTTTTGGAGATCAGGTTGGATGGAACTCTGAGTAACCTGATCTACTGAAAGATGTCCAAGCCTCAGCATGGGGATTGGACCAGATGATCTTCAAATGCCAACCCCAAACCATTTTATATTAATATAATGGAAATGAATATGGAAAATATGCTTTTAGCACAAGCTGAGTAGTTGTGTGCTTTTTTTCCCCCTGGATTTCAGATATTAAGGCATTTCTAGATGGAGCAGGACTACATCTGTGAAGCTCATCTCCTGAAGCTTGGTACTGCCTGGGCACCCAAGGGTTTCAGAGAGCCCATGTGCAGTCAGAGGGAATCCTGGTCTCCATACAGACCTGGCTGGTGCCACAGTCCCCCCTCAGCCTGGGCAGTGCCACCATCCCTGCCTGCTGCCCCTGAGAGCATCCAGCAGCACTGGAGGACCCCAGCCCAGGCTGGCCCCATGGGCTGAGCAGCCCCAGCGGGTGTGAAGGATGAAATGAATCAATCTTTTGGTTGCTGCCCCTCTAACCTTTCTCCTCCTCTGCCTGCAGGTTGTCATCATGGAGGTGCAGGGGCTGAAGTCGCTGGCCCCCAACCGCATCGTGTACTGCACCATGGAGGTGGAAGGGGGGGAGAAGCTGCAGACAGACCAGGCTGAAGCCTCAAAGCCAACGTAAGCCTTGCTTTGCTCTTTGCTCTCCCCAGCACACTGCTCTGCCCTGTCTCTGCACTGCTGAGTCACTGCACATGGCTCTGCATGCTGAGGGCAGAGGGGACTCTCGGAGGCAGAGGAGAAGCATTCCTTCCTTCCACACATGCAGAGTGTTGTCCTGCAGCTAAAAGTGGCACATAAGCCCTGACTGAGGGGAATGAAGTGTTAATGAGAGGCTTATGTCTCGTGTAGCCATAGAGAGATAAATTTGTGCCTACACATAAGTGCTTTACTAAATAGGGCTGGAGTTAAGCATGTGCTTAGATAAGTACTTGCCTGAGTGTCCATCTGAACTGGTGCCATCAGGTATAGGTACATTATCCTGTCCTCACTGTCAGGGTTTTGGCAGTCCTACAAGAGAGAGAACAGCTGGCAGGGACACAGTCAGGCAGACAGAGGTGGAAGAGAGAATCTGGGAAAAGTTTCAAATTACTCAGTTAAAGCTTTATCTGAGACCTCTCTGGCCCAGTGCTATTCAAGGGCAGAGTCTTGTCCTGTCCTCTTTGACCTCGTCCCCAAATCCTCACTTTTGACCCCATACTTTCTTTTGTCTTACCTGGATGTTGTTAAGCACCTACCAGTAGTGATTGGCCTTCGTTATTTGGAAGGAGAAAATGATGAATGGCTTATTTCCTTTCCAATTTGTGGGATTAGTTAACTTGAAACACTCTGGATTTGAGGCAGTGTTTCTCTGGATGACTGCAGAGATTTCACACTTAAATTAAATTCTGAGTGTGCTTCCTGACAGTGGAGAATTGCTGAGGTGGTGTGAAGCCTCCTCCAGGAGTGGGGAGCAGTGCTCTTGTGCTCATATCCCATTCCCGGTGGTCAGTCCTTAAACATATTTTGCCAGGAGCTTCCCAAGCTCATGGAAGGAAATCCAGAACCCCCTGGCTGCAGGACTGGCAGTGCACAGGCACTGCAGCAGCTCAGGAGCAGTGGGTGCAGGCAGAGACCAGGACAGGCTGCCTTCCCTCTGTCACTGTCCTCTCACAGAGGCACAGAAACCGCTGGTGCCTCATGGCCTGTGCTGCACCAGAGCAGCAGGAATCTGCAGGAAGCTGTTCAAAAACAATATTCCCAATCAGGGAAAGTGCTGCAGCCTGGCTGACTTTTCAAAATGCTTTGAAATCTGCTTTAGAGAAGGAAGGAAGAGAGCTGAGCTTAGAGCAAAATTTCCATGAGAACTTACAATTGTCACTATTTTAGGTATTCTTATTGCTTCAGTGGAGAAAGTTGGGCTCTATTTAGGGGAAATTGCTACTATTCATACTGAAAAAGCACATTTCTCCTGGGTTGCATGTACTTGTTTAGATTGGTCTGTTCATCCCACCTTTGCTCACAGGATCTGCCCTTCCATGCACAGGTCTTCTCACTGCAAGATGCAGGATCATTTCTATGAGAATTGTTTTGAAAATAAGACCTGCAGGAGTGAACTCTTTAATTGAGTGGGTCTTTTTATTATAATTAAATGTACAGTGTCTGGGCATGAAGCCATCAGGCCTCAAGAAAATGCAGCCAACACTGAGTGCTGTGATGTGATAAAAGTCATGCAAGTCCATCACACTCATCCTCTCTCTGCACTGGCTTCCTGTAGAGTGTGAGCCAGGCTTCAGGACTTCTGGATTGCTCCAGCACTTGGGCTAATACCTATGGAAGTGGTTTAGGAGGGGAGTAGGTTTGATGGTTGAATTCCAAGAGGGTCCTAAGGCTTTTTCTTTCCAGAACCAAAGACCAGCCAAGCTGAGACTCTAGAATAATCTTCACAGAAACCAGAGACCATCACAAAAAGCTTGTCCTCCTTTCCTCTCTGCATTAGAGGTGTTTCTTGCACCTTGCCTCCCCTCCCAGGCACAGCAGCAGAGATACAGGATACCAAAGCTCTGTGAAAGCAATTTACTGCACCTAAGTTCTCTTGAGAAGGAAAGAGAATGAATCAGATGTGACATGTTTGTCATCTTGCTTAATACAAGACTTGAAGGCCCCCAGGTGCTCTGGTGATGAGCAGTGATAGAAATAGCTCAGAGAAGGTTTTGGCGAATTTTTGAGCACTGCTGCCTTAGAAACAAAGGGTTTATGGCAATGCAAAACAGCCTTTGGAGGTGTTAGTTTGGATGCTGACATCAGTCTCACTGAGGTCATTCACACTGTGCTTGCTTCTGTGCTTTTTGTAATAAGCAAACCACCCCTAGAGAAAGGAAGCAGCTCAGTGCAGGCATGAGGGACTTCACTGCCCAGCATCCCAGGATTTGTGTGCTTTGGCAGGGGTGTGCCTGGCCTGGGGCTGAAGAACACTTGGGGATTGTGAGCCTCAGCACTATGAAACTGTGAACACCAAAGCAAGTTACCTCTGTACATCCCAGAAGTTTTATGTCTCAGAGGCTCAAAAAGTGTGGATTAAGCACCTGTGCTCAGAATATGCAGTGAATGCAGATCTGGAATCAGGCAGCATTTTTTAACTGCCAGCCTTGAAACTGAGTGAAATTCAGCTTTGCCATTGTCTGGAGGCTCTACAGGCAACAGAAGGCTAAATTTCTCATAAGCATCAGGGGAGAAAAATTACATTTGAACAGTAAGATTCACTGGAAGACTTTACTTTTCTATGACGGTCCCATGTCCTGGGGTGGAGAATGTTAGGGGCCCCTCAACCTTGTAGGAGATCTTTTTACCTAACTCGTGGGGCTGTTCACTTTCACCTCATGTGTTCTTCAAATGCCAGCCCTCAGCTGGAGCACCCAGTCACAGCACACTGGGGATGGTGGCTGCTCTTCAGCTCAGTGCCATGCCAGGGTTCCAGCCTAGCTTCCACATCTCTAATGATAAAAGGAGTTCACCAGCCAAGGAGGGATTTCCAAATGCACTTGGTCTAGGTCTGTGTGAGATTCTTCTTTCATCTTTTTGGTGCAAAACTGGCAGTTTTTGAGAAGAAATCATCTTAGTGACTTCGGAGCTTAAATCCCATTTGCAGATCTGGAGGGAGGCAGGGTTAGCAGCCCTAAATACCCAGTACCCATCAGATGAGTTGTGTGCAAGGAGTTTGGGCTTTGGGACAACAGTAAACACTGGCCTTCTATTTCTTCTCAGGCTTCATGTTGGATTCCTGACATTTTAAGCCCAATCCCTTCATGTGAGGATTATCTGCCTCAGCACAGATGCAGGGGATGGCACAGTTCTAGAGAAAGCCAGAGCTGAAATAGAAAAGTTCATTTCAGATCAAGCTTGCAGTTTTTTATTAGTGGTGCTTTTAATAAGTTGTGTAAGAAAAAGCTTTTGTGTATTATGCCCTAACACGCAGATGCCTCTAAAAGATATCTCAAATCCCAGTGTGAGAAGGATTTTACTGCTTTTCGTACTGGAACTGCATTCTTGCAGATGTTTGTGGGGTTTGTACCTCTCCCCCCTTCCCTGTGTCCTGGCCTGTGGTCCGTCCTCTGATGTCTCCAAAATGCCCTTCAGGAGCTGTGTCAGTGGTGCTGCTGTTTGTGCAGCCTGGGAACAGGGTTATCAAGGGCTTTGGGTGTAGCACAAAAGACCCAGCCACAACCCCCCTGTCCTGAAGTCTCCAGAGAAACTGCTGGATATATTTAAACAGTGACCTGTGCTTGTGGCAGTGCTCATGGTCAGCATCTCACAGCACCTTTCTCTGATGTGAGCAGAACAAAAGAAAAGGGATCCAAACAACAGCAAGGACCTGTGTGCCTTGTGAATAAATGCTACAGATTCTGGAGTTATTTTGGCACCCAGATAAGTCTCACTCTCTCCTCTATCACAGTAGTGAAAATTGGGTGTCCCTGCATTGAACTGGGCTGAGCCATCTGGGGTAAAAGCAGTAAATACTGGTGGGGGAAGAATCTGGCCAACCTGTCTGTGCATTTGGCATGCCAGGAAGGGACAGGGGTGTGCCCTGCTCCTCTGGAAGTGTTTTCATTTTCAGGTTATCTATCCCCCTTGCAGAGCAGGCTCTTCAGTCCTAGTGCAAGGGTGCAGCAGCTCAGAGAATGAGAGGTGAGGATGGAGCTTGTTGTTTTCTGAAGGAGGAAAAGCCACTTTGCATTGCTTGGGATTTTTTTCCATGTAGTTTTCTTCTGTGTGTGCTGTAGGGCAGTGCTGGAGAAAGGACACTCAGTGGCTCTCATCTGACTGCATGCCACGTCTTACATTTGTCAGGACCAAGGGCTTGAGCCTTGTGCCCTTTCTCCAGAGATTCCCTCTTGATAAAGTAATGTCTTTGGTAAACTTCTAAACCTCTTCCATCTCCTTTCCCTTAGCCACCTCCCTAGGAGACAGAGGTGTCTGGTTTTATCTTTGTGCTGGCTCTGATGCTGCTCCCTGATGTGTTTCAAGGTGCTCTGACAGCTCTGCTGCTTCTCTCTGCTCTGACAGGCTGCCCTTGTTCAGATCCCTGCACCAAGCTTAGCACTCAGCCAGAGTTTTTGTTTCAAATTAGTGTGCCACATCCATCAGAGCCCTCTGTCTGACCGTGGGGAGGGACAGGACCTGCATCCTTCTCCAGTGCTGTTTACTCACCTTCACCTTCTGGGAGCTGGGCACTGAGCAGCAAAGGGAGAAGCCCTGTGGGAAAGGAGGCTGGCAAGTAGGGATGCTTTCTCTGTCTGCACAAGGGGAAAATCTGGTCTTTTCATTCAGGAATCCCCTGCCTCAGGCCGGGGAGTTTGAAGTGGTGCCCAGTGGCTTTGCAAAGAGAGGGCTGTGATGGGAGGGTTCTGTTGCAGTCAGTGTTTTGCTGCTGCAGATTCTTGGGAGATGCTGTGAACACTCCCCTGTGGTAAAATGAGAAAACTCCTTCTGAGATGCATAAATTTCAAATATTCCATAAAATTAATCTGACTCTGCTAAACCAAAGGGGTTTATGTTGATGTAAATGAGAGTAGAGTTTAATTCTTGATGTGCATCCCTCAGTGCAGCTGTTGCTGCCAGGCCTGGTAGGTCTCTTCCAGACATGGCAAAGCTCAGAAACAGGTCCTGTGTGACTACACAATTTTAAGTAGACATTCATATTTAGGTTTGCATGCTTAGCTAAGCCCTGTGTAAGCAGAATTCATGTAAAAAACAAAGCAAAAGGAAATTTTAGGAAATAACTGCTTTTTCTTGCCTTTTTTTCCTCCTCCTCACTCTTCTAATTGGCTTCAGCATTAAATATAAGCTGTCTTAATTACCCACACTGATTGGATTGCTTTTCCATTGCTTCATTTCACAGCTGTGCAGATGTTTGCAGCTCTTTCTCCTTAGGAAATCTCTGGGAGCCTTAGGAATGTGTCAAAGCAGGTGACTGGGTACAGCAAACATCAGACACCTTTGTTTGTGGGGTGCAGTCCTTGCTCCTGGGGTGAGGCTCTGAGCAGAGGGTCAGTCTGCCCCAAGGCATCTGTTGGGGAAATGTCTTCCAGGAGAGGCCTCCAGCTTTGGTCTCTGTGAGCATGGAGCAAATGCCCTGAACCCACGATGCTGCTGGGCTAGGAGGTGAAAATTACAGGGACAGGAGCTTCAGGGCAGTTGGTTTTAGCCCCTGTGTCTAAGGCTGGAGGGTACAAAGTGGTGTCCAAATCCCTGACACAAGTTTTCTTCACTTGCAGCTGCTTAGCATGCCTAGGAGAGAGTTTTCTGATGAGACTGTGCATGACTTTGCACCTGAAGGGTTCTGCTGTTAGCTTGGTTTCACCTGCTCTTCAAGTCCCCTTTTGTGTGACAATATTTCCATAATGCTCCTGAGATTTATGCTGTGATGTTCCCATTTCTGAAAGTGGAGGCTGTGGACAAGTCATTAAGCACAGCAAAAACTGCAATAAAAAGTTATTACCTGAGTGCAAGTATGTGATCTATTATAGGAGGTTTTTGTGCAAGTGATTTACTGCCCTTTTTAATTAGGAATTCAGAACCTTGCCTGATGCTCCCTCATAGCTGTTCTGCAGGATTGGTTCTTACCCAGCTCAGCCACTGTGGGACAAAAATTCTGCTTTAGATTAAGTAGCTGAGTTTTTCTCCAGAATAAAGGCAAGATCCTGTAGGGATTCCCTTACCCTGAGTGTCACCCAGACAGCCACACTGCTGTGGAGGAACCTCCTGGGCTGCCATGGAATACTCTGCTGGGGCTCTGGATGGTGATCCCAGGTGGGACCCTGTTCCCAAAGGTGTCATGTTCAGTCGCTGCTCTCCTGTACCACACTAGAAGCTGTGTTGAAGAATAATGTTTCTTTACACTTACCCCTTGTACTTGGTTTCTTCCAGTATCCAGTAAGTGCAAGCTCTGCCTGTGTTTTCCCTGGCTTTCAGGGCACACATAGCATTGCTTTCACATGGATTCTCTGGTGTCTAGTAAGGGTTGAGCTCATGCACCTTCCCTTTCACAGATGAATGTCTTGCTTTTCTCGCCAGCTGTCTAATTTCTTGAGTGTTCCTATGCACTTGGGAATTATGTATTCCTGTGATAGCACATACATTCAAATTTAAGTATTCCAGAAGGTGTGATGCTGCCCAAGGCGATTTTCATCGACACCCGTCTGCTCCATCACTCCTGTGCCTGCAGCCTTAAATGGGGATAGGAAAAACCAAAAGGACATTGAAATGAGACTGAGACTCCGTGATCTGAAACAGTGCTTCATTAAGGGGAGGACTGCAGAATGCAAGGTCTGAGATACATTCAGTCATGGTGTTTATTGCTCATAGTTGGTGTTCTTAAAAAAAAAAAAAAAAAGCCATGCCTTAGTGTAAGTTCAGCACATGATTAAAAAAAAATAAAGAAGCCATGCCTTAGTGTAAGTTCAGCACATCATTTGCCAGGGGAAAGGCAGGGAATGAGGCAAGTGAAAGGGCCTAGTTGTTGGTTTATTTATTAAGTGCTGTGTACAAGTAGTGCACATTATTATTTAATGAGGGGTGCTGCTATTGCTGCAAAGCAGAGTAGGGAGATAGAGGGCATGCTTTAAAGAATTGGTACTGTGCCTGCTCCTGTCTGGACAAAGCTCTGGAATGGTGAAATGAGAGGACCAGCCTTGATAGTGATTTTTCAGCATTTTACGTGTCCTTTCTGTGAAATTAAGGTAGAGTGTGCTGGCTTTGTGAATATGCTGCATCTCCCAACAAACCACAGAACTAAGTATAAAACCCCTTAAAGGGAGCAACTTACTATGCTGTTACAACAAGAGATGGTCTCATACTTCTTCCTTTCAGCTGATTTTGGAAGGGTGCCTGTCCCATTCCACTGTAAAAGGGGGAGTCAGGAAGCCCCTATAAAAATATAACATATGTTGAGGCATAAATAAAAATCAGATTGGTCTCTCTCAGTACCTTGAGTTGTTTTCTGCTGTTTGCATTTAGAAAATATTTCACTGCTTTCTGCTAAGTTTTATAAAGGAAGGTCTAGACTATGTTGGCACAAACCAGTAACCTGTATTTTCAGGCAGAGGATTTCTGTCTCCTTCTCCAAGGTCTGTGTTTGTGAGATACTAAGTTTCTGTAAATCTGGCAGGCTTTATTAAGTGCAAAGTCATGACCAGGCCTTAACCAATGGCAGTCCTCTGCAGCTGTATTTTCTTTCAGGGTGACAAGATCAGATAGGAGAGATGAATCATATTTGCTCATTCTGTGAAGTGAGCAGCTCTGTGGCTGGGTCAGTGGAGCATCTTTGGCCAAAGGAAACTTTGATTAGCATGTGTGTGGCATTGAAGTCACCCTATTCAAGAAGTGATCACAGCCACAGACAGTAAATGCACACAGGCAATTAATGAGCTGTAAACTCCTGCTGTATCCAAAGCAGATGCACTGAAGGAGTACATAAAGTAGGCAGCCCTTGTAAAAGCAATTTTTCTTTCAGTTCAGACCTCCCAGTAAAACAGTATTGGGCTTTCGCTTCCAGTTACCCCTGCTGAGTTTTTCTTCTCTAATTGTGATAGTATTAAACAAGAGCACAGGGCGTTTGAAAAGCAGTCATCATTTAAATCATGGAAAGTATTCACGCAACTTTTTTTCCCTTTTTTAAAATTTTCCCTGTTAATACCCAAAAGATTGTGGTGAATAGCACTGCCACAATTTCACATCCAAACCAGCTGAGGGGTTTCTGCAGCAGAGTCCAGGCTGGGGTGCCGCGGTCTGGGAGGGGTGTGTGGTCCTGGGCTGGGTGCAGGCATGGTGGAGGGACATCTCTGGGGCAGGAATGCCATCTCGTGGCCATAAATAGCTATTATGTGATTTTACATCCACCTCCCATCCCTTCTTCCTTCCTCACGACGCTTCCCCAGTGAATCAGTCATTCTCAGGAAACACAAGTCAAGCTGTATTTTCTGCATAGCAAAGATCATCCCTTTTTGGGTTCCTAAAGCTGTGCTGTCGGCCTCAGCAGCTCCTCTTGGCTGCGGTGCCCCGTGCTGGCACTGGGACGGGATCCACGGGGATTGTGTGTGAGCCACAAGCAGATCAAGAGCAGACCTTTGCCGGCTTTGCTTTGCTGCAGTCTCTGTCAGCTTTACCCTCATCCTTCTGTGCCTTGCACACTCAGGCACAGATGTGATCTCTCCCAGCCATATTTCTCTCTCAGCAGGGCTGCCGTAGCCAGTCTGAGGATGTGGGAGTTGCAGCTCCTGGAGGGAGAGATGGTCTGGTACTGCTGTCTGCATGATGTTAGGCAAGATGGTGCCTGTGTGTGTGACACATACATTGTGTCTCAGAGCTGTGGAAACAGAAAAGGACAGGCCATGAAGTGCTGGAGGGTGGAACACCTCCTTAGCTGCTGTAGATGGAGCCCAGTCCTTAGTGACACACTGTCTCTGCTCACCTTTTGAATAACAGCATAGTGTTTCTGCAGTGGTGTTTTGGGGAAAATAAATGTCCTTTTTGTAAGAAAAATATTTACCAGAGGTGTTCTATTATAGTAAAGGGACTGTTTCATGCTTGGCCATGGGAAACGATGGATTCAGTCAGAGCATCCTTGGGTTATCCCATCAGAGCAGACATCAGTGCTGCATGCAGAGCCATGGCCTCACTCAGTGTTCCCTGGCTGCAGGGAAGGCAGGTACAGCCACCTCTGCCAGCCAGTGCCTGCAGGAATGCTGATTTATCAGCACCTGCACGGGAGCTGTATCAGTGGAAGCATGCTTTAAATCACTGCAAAGTCTGTGCAGGAGAGTCTGGGAGGAATCAAATCTGTTTGTGCTGTCACTCCCACTTCAGCTCAGCTTGTTCCGAGGGGATGGGACTGAAAGGCTGTTCTGGCAGCTGAAAGGGAGGGGAGGAAACAAATGTAAACAAAAATAGGCTGTGTTGTCAATCTGTGTCTGATGTCTTTGGTTATCCTGTTTTGAAGGTGAGTAAACACATCAAAGTTTTACCGTGGGAGGAATCCCAGAGGAGGCTCAGCAGCCCCGAGTATCAAGATGTATTATGGATGCAAACCTTTCTCAGTGCATTTCTGCAGGCAGAATGGAAAGGTGCCTTTCTTAGCACCTGAGTGGTATTTCCTAGCCCAGGATGTTTTTGCATGAGCAATGTATATGCATCTATATGTGTTCCTTGAGATTTTAATTTCAAATCTTTTTTGTGAATCTACAGCAGTCACCTCCAACACACCCTTATAGCAGTGAAAAGACAGGGGCCCTCTATGTCAGGCATCACTTCATCTGCTTGCTGCCTCTAAATTGGGATGAGGCAAATTAAGGCCTAACTCTACTGATTTAATTAGATCTCTCCTTATTGCAGTAGCAGGAGCCCAAAGCAGGTGACTGAGGCCCATTTACACAGTAGTACAGTCCCCTAAATTTGTGGGTTTTCAACTGAGGTTTGCAGTCCTGCTGTAGGAAGTCACAAACTAGTTTGTAGCTGTCCCAGACTGGCAGTTGTTCATGGCATTCTCCTGCTGGATCAGAGTTGTGTGTGTGGAGTTGTGTGTGCATCCCACCGCTCTCCAGGTGTGTGACCCAGCCTATGAGCTTTCTTGGAGTGCCTAAAAAATGCCAGAATTCTTCTGTGCCTTTGGGCTTTCTCAAATCCCAAATACACAAACAAAAAACCTGTTATCCATTTCTATTACCCACAAGAGCTGCAAAGAGTACGTATTTTCTCAAAGGCTTTGGGATGCCCTGCTTCTGTTTATTTATGGATTTGTGACCCAGCTGGTGCAGGTGTGAGCACCTGCCTCTGCCACATGTCACAGACACATCTGTTCTGCCACAAACCTGCCAGTTCAGTGCCTCACCTGCACTGCTTCCTACAAGGAGCTGTCAGCTCTTCAGCCTCTTCCAGCCATTGTCTAGTTTATCGTGTTCCTAGAAGTTCCCAAGCTCTCTTTTCATTTTTTAAAATGGGTATTTTCATCCCAGTGGGATTAATGCCATCCCTGCATGAGGTTTTGCTGTTGACCTGAGTGAGTCTGTCTGTGCTCAGTTATAATGAACTATTGCCTTCATGTATGGGTGAGGGAAGTTCAGGTAGATCACTGACAATTTTGGTCATCAACCTCTAGTTCAATTTTTGAATGGCTGGTATAGATAAAGCATTAGAGAATATAGTAAAAAGCTATCCTGTGTGCTTCTTCATATATAGTTAACTGTTAAAGATACTTTAAACCTGTTTATTTTCCTCCTCACTTGTGTCTCTAGGAATATGTAGAAAAGAAACACAGCTTAGCATTACATTAGAGGAAAAGGTGCACTACTCCATCAGCTGCATGAAGGTAGGTTAGCTCAGTGCCTGGTGTGCTTCTGCTCTAACTCTGTTTTTCCCAGTGCTCAAGCATGGGCATATATGATTTATGGCCCAAGATTTAAAGGTCTCTTCTGGGAGGGGAGGAGTGTGCTAAAGTAATAAAACCATCATTTGTTAGACAGGATTTCTGGGAGAACTAAACTGAGACTGTATGTAGCATTTCAGTCTGCAGCAATGCACTCCAGGGATCTGAACTCTCCATCCACAGAGCAGGGTCCAGATCCAGCAGGGACCATGACTGGACACCACAATAAGGTGAGAAACCAAGGCTGGATTAAAAGCATCACACCACACAAGATGAAGCAGTCACCAAGCCCAGGCAGTGTCTGTCAGGCTGTCTGTGCTGCCCCCTTGGTGAACTCCTCTTTACTAGCCAGCTCACTTTGGAGACCTAGCTGCAAGTACACCAGGAGGGACACAGACGTGTCCAAAGAGGAGAGATGAGGGTTGTAAATTAAGAGAAATGCATGAAGCACAACCCTCTCCACCAGCACTGCACAAGGGAGGGAGGTAGCCAGACTGGCCAGTCATGGCATCCTCACCAGATCCCATTCTGACAAGAGAAGGACAGCTGCCCTTGAAATTATTGTCCCAACCATGGTCACATACATTAAATGCCTTTCAGCTGGACTCTGTGCCCTTGCACACAGCCAGCTGGCTGTGCAGGAGGGCAGGTGATGCTGGTGTTGGTGACCCTGCAGGGATGGAAGCAGCTGCCTGCCATGCCCTACCTTCCCAAGGACATGTTCCTGTCTTGGGAGGGCAGGCACTGCTGCTGAATCGGTTAATTTGGGAAAACTATGCTGAGCAGGTGGCTCAGTAAACTCCTGCAAATCTGGCCAACAGGTAGGAATATTATTCTGCATGACTTTTTTACTGAAGTGGTGAATTTATGGGAACAAGGCAGAAGGGCAGCAGCTCTGGCAGAGAAGATTGTCCCAGGAAACTGCTGAGGCCAGTGAGCATCATGGCCAACACCTGGAGTGAGCCCACTGAGGGGACAGCATAGCTCTCCTTTGGTACACATTTTTACTTTCATTTTCTGATTTTTTTTATGTTTATTCCGTGCGTTTTCTGATTTTTAATGTTTATTCCATGCAGGGATAAAAGATACCCTGTGGTAAGTTTGAGGCCCATGAGAAGTGGTCATAGATGGTGTTTAAATGTCCCCCCTGTGGAAAGCACATGGCTCTGCAGCTGCTCCCCTGTTAGCCTGGTTAGCAGGGCTGATTCATGGCCCAGCAATGCAGCCCAGTTGCACTTGTTCATTATTTATATAAATCACAAGCATCAGTGTTCTGGCTACATCAAGTTACAAGAGCATTGATGGAAGAAGGGTGACTGTTTTAAATTAGGCAGGGGCTGAGCAGACTTGCTGGAGAGCACAGTATATTAATGTAAGAGTTTAATGAATTTTCCCAGATATTAAATGTGTATGTTCACTTATAGGAAGGTCACAGGTGCTCAAATTTCCCTTAGAGGAACTTGCATACTTGAATTGAACAGAAATTACTAACATCAGTGTCTCTCAAGGACAGCTGAGAAAATTGTAGGTCACATAAGCAGGATATTGTGAAGAAAAGCAGTTGAAGTCAGAGACCCTCCTGCCTGGTTTCATGTGATACATGAGTGCAGTCAGGACAGGGATCTTTACAGGATTTTGCTCAAGCCTTATTCATATCCCAAATAGTATTTCAATCCTGAATTTTAACTTAGCAGTGCCATAGTGTTTTAATTTTTTTGTCTTTTTAGCTGTGTGGTAATTAACTTTATAATTGCTATTTCTGCATTTTAGAAGCCCTCAGCCCCACAGCCAAAGATCAGTAAAGCCCTGCACTTCCATGGGGTGGTGACAGTTGTTTCTGCAGTGACCTTATGGCGGGAAAGGGTAAGAGCTTGGTACAGCATCAAGGGGAGGAGAGCGGTCTTACAGATTTGGGCCATAAATTGGGAAGGGCTGAATAGCATCAACCTGAAGGTTTTTCAGATCAGCAGTCCAAGACAGCTGAGAGCAGCTAGGTCTGAGTAGCCTGGCACCTGCATTGGCAATGGCATCACAGCCCCTCGTGTGTGAGTGAGGGCAGTGTCTGTGACAGCTCCTGAAATCACACAGGTGAGCCCGTCCTTCCAGTGCTCCATGAGGCTGGGGAGGTAATGGGAGGCAAGAGCTGACCTCTGTTACTTGTTGGCCACTCACACCCTCTGGATATGTGTCATTTTTTGTTCCATTCAGGATAAAATCACAGCACTTCAGGCTGTTTGGTCAGTAACTGTGATGGCACCTCTAGGTGAATCTGCAGACACAAAGTCTGCAGTCATGATCTCCTTATTATGCTTGTAAAAGGTAAAACAAGGGCCAGCATCTGTCAAGTTAGCACCTGGGGCATATCTCAACCTTTGGCACTTTGCAGCCAGAAGAGTTTAACTGCTTATCCTAAGTTTGAATCCTAAATAAGAAACCCTGGAGACAAACGTAGATCCTGGTGAGAGCACTGGAACAGCAAGATGCCATAAATAGGGCCATGATTCTAGTAAATTCTCTGTGCACAGCAGCATTTCTTTATCAGTCCCAGACTTTGGGATGCACTGGCCAATAAGAAATGCTGAGCTGAGGGGTTCAGGCAGGATTCAGATAGTTAATACTGTCCTGATTGAGGAAGTACTGCCAGGATTGTTCTGCCTGTGTACCTTTTTCTTGGTGTTTGTACATCCATATGTATCCATCTGTATGTGTGTGTCCTCTTGGCCAGAATGACATTTGTCTGTCTGCATTTGCAGATGTTTTATTGCTTTGAGGTGTCAGCATGGGTTCTGTGATAGGGGGACAAAATAGCATGGCCACTTCATGGCATTTGTCCACAATGGATCCCAGTGCACTTTCCCAACAAATGAACTCCTGCAGTGATAACCTGCTTAATGATTAAATATGGAAATGAAACCATTCCACTGTTAGTCCCTCAGAAGATGCTAATACCTAGCTACTGTCCAGAGATAATTTTCTGAACAATAATTTAATACACAGCCCAGATAAACTGGGTACTCAGATTGAATACAAATGATGTTTCAGTGGCTTGAATTATGGCCTTATGCTGAGCATCACTATGGCAACTAATGACATCACCACAGGCTCCAACCAGCACAAAACTCAACTTTTGATGGTCTCCATTTGTTGGCGCAGATCTTTTCAGGGCTTTTGGGGGTATGAATATGTAAGCACCAGTGTTGTCAAGGATTTGCTATGTATGTTTGCTGTCATTTGAAACATTTATTCTCTTTGTGGTTAATGTTGTTCCCATGAAGGAAACCTAATGAAAATTACTGTTTGTATTTGGTTAGTAACATTTGTTGATAACATATGGTCTGGGAATGCTTCAGCAAATAAGAGCTTTTTAATAGTAAACAGAGATACGAGTTCTATAAAGCAGATGCTGTCAAAATACACAGTGGAAGGTTGGATATTTTCTTACTTTTGCCTCTTACCCAAAGCAAGATAATCTTCCTACTTTCCCTCCTGGTGACAACGCAGTTTTTTGAGAGAAAACATAACCTGTGACCTGAATCTGTGATTAGAAAATTAAGTTGTTTCTTGCTTCTTACCCTTGAAATATTTTTTAGGTAACTGATGGCTCACACATGGAAAAAGATATTATGTAAAGGACCTGACTGGACCTCTAGTGCTATAGATAATTTAAGCCAAACCTCTGCTGTCTGGCACTGGTGGAGGTTTGATGCATCATTATAAAAGACGAAAGATATGAGACAGTGACACCAGGAGAGGAAGCTTCAGAGCAAATGTGCTGAAGAACCCAAGTTTGTTAATCAGCTCTGTGCTGAACATGCTCATCTGCTGAGCTCAGTTGGACAAGATTTGTTCAGCGGGGAGCAAAGCATAATCCCATAGTCCTAGAGCACAAGGAGAAGTGAATTATTTTTACTGATTATTTTCCAAAAGCTAAAAATGCTGCTTGGTGTTCATCTTTGAGGAATATCTAGTCACTGGACCATGTCTTCTGAGCCTTTTCAAGGGAACTGCCTTTCTTTAACTGAGGATCTAGTTTGAGGACAGCCTAAAGTGAGAAAGTGTCATTAACAGAGTGAGGGGGAATAGAAGTGGTTAGTGAGTTATGGTGTTATCATGTGGCTTGCAGCATTCTGGGTGGCAGTGTGGGTTCCACCACATCACCCAAAGGTGTTGCTCATGGCACGCTCTTGGCAGGGTCCCACATGGAATGAGTTCATGTTTTCTCTGCATTTGGGCAACTTGTGATTGCAGAAACTTGTAGATGTCCTCTAGAGACATCTATGTGTCTAGAGGCTGTGGATAATTCAGCCTCCATAGCACTCCTTTCCAAGCCAGGGAAATGACTCAGAGAGTACAATAGTAGACAGTGGTTGATGGTGTAGTTGCAGAGGTGACATCTTTCTGGCCACTGCAATCCCACCCACAAGGAGCTGGTGTCCTGCTCTGTAGCCCTAGCAAACTAGGATTACTCCAGACATAATGGCTTGGACTTAAACTTGGGTTGGGCTGAGACTTGGAAAGAGACCCAGGTTAAGTTGCAGTTTCTTCAGAAAAAGCAAACCTCACTCTCAGCCTGGAAAGCAGAGGTTAATTAGCGAAGAGAGGAGCACAGGCATGAGTGATTACAGACATCCTGGGTGCAGATGTCTTCAATCCTCTACTTCTCTTGTGACTGCATAGGCTGGCATTGCAGAAGACATTGTTCTTTCTAACTAAGAAAATTCTCTCAAACTTGGTTTCGTGCTGCTCCCAGATGCTCTCTTTATTTCCCCAAAGGATCATCATGGGTTTTCCAAACATCTGTCCCACATTTCCCAAAGAAGATAATTAATGCCCTTGTCACTCACAAACCCAACCACTTCAGCTTGTGTCAGACACTTTTTAGGTTAACTCTTTCATGCCTGAGCAGTGTTGCAGCTGAGCTGAACACCTCTCTGTCCTTCTTTTCACAGCTGGGGCACCCAAGGAGACTTCACAACAACCCATGCACTTCCTGCAGTGAAGGTGAAGCTGTTCACAGAGAGCACAGGAGTGCTGGCTCTGGAGGACAAAGAGCTTGGGAGGGTAAGGAGATTTTGAGTTTAATAATGTTTCCTTCTGGCCCTGCTTTTCTAGAGAAATCTCTCCTGTACAGAAATATCTTTGGAGCACAACATGCTCTGCTTTTTTGCCAAGCTTCAGGAGGGGTAAAGAAAGCGAGCTCTGCACTGCTGGAGAGGAGTGCATCTCGCATGCTGTCTTTGTTGTGAGTTTTTAATGGCAGCATTTCAGCTGGCTGTGCCTGCTCTGAGCAAAGGCAGAGGATCTTGTGTGCAATATTGGCAGTCCGGAAAGCCTCAAAGGTTGCTTGCGGAAATGGACATTCCTGAGGCAGAAAAGGGGATTATGCTGAAGCAAAAAGAGGGGATTTAAGTTTGGCAGGGGACTGTTAAGTTTCTCTCATGTCTGCTGAGCAGCCGGTGCACGGTTTGAGCTTTTGAAAGCACTGACTGCAGTACTCCCTGCAAAGGGCTTGGAGCCCTGGCTTCCCTGGGGGTGGATGGTGGCTGAGCTGGTGGCTTCAGTGGGGCTGGACTGGGGAGTGAAACATGAGGATTCATTGCTCTATCAATGGTGTTAACAGCAAAGAGCTCAGATTCCCGGGGTATTGGCCACAGAGCAAATCTTCCCATCTCTGCCCCTTGTTTGTGGTCCCTAAAGCAGTGCCCTGGCACTGGTGGCCCTTGATCACTGCAGCCCACAGCTCCAGAATATCTGTGGATGGAACTTTCCTATGGCTTTGGGGCAACTTCAGTTGTCTCCATGGATCTTGTGCAGCTGTTTAATTTGTGTTGGCCCCTGGCAGAAGTGGCAGCAAACTCCTTGCCATGCCTTCCTCAGCTTCTCAGGCTGAGATCAGTGTGATGATGACTCCATGAAAATCAGTTTGGGGTAAGAGGAGTTGGCACCTCCTGTTGTGGCTCAGCATGACCCAGGTGATCTCCAGGGGCAGCCTGGGCTCTGTCTGCCCTGCAGCACTCCTTGCTCTCCATCCTGTCTGTATTGCTGTGGCCAAGAAATCCATGGCCAGGAAAGCCACTGATCCTGTTGCAAGCCCAAGAATTATATTTCCAGTTATGGACTAACCTGTTCAGGTGTTTCTTGCTAACTCCATGGCTGTTTGTGCTTTGACAAGGAAGAGTCTCTGTTCATTCAACAATTTTCCTAATTAACATGGTTTTGTGTTAATCCTGTTCATAAAAGTTTAAAACATTCTCTCAGGACCTAGTGAGCTGCTGATTTAAATTTATAGCTTTATTGTGGAGAATGCTGTGTGTAATTTTGTCTCATGTAATTCATGTTCATTTTAATTATTTGTGTTTTCATGTTCATGAAGTATCCTTTGTTCTTGCACTTGAGAGAGAGAAAAGCAAAGCTACCCCCTCTTTTGCCCTCTCAACCTTCTCTTCAAAGGCAGTCACAGTCCCTTCAGACTTTCTCATCCACACCTTGATCCTTCCTTTCTCCCTGTCCTCCTTTTTTGACAAAGAGGATGACCCCTCTAGGCTGCAGTACTACAGCTGAAAACCTACAATTGTTTTGCTGCACAGCATCATAATATTTTCAGGATTATTTTCAAAACCTCCTACTTCAAACAGCCTGGCACCCTGCCTTTATCCACTTTGGCATGCTGAGCAGAGCTTTTCACCCAGCCAGCCGCGCTGCCATTCAGGGATTTTCCCCTGAGTGGTTACACTCAGTGCAGCCCCTCTTGCTTTGTGAGCCTTGTTTCCACTGGCAGCCATGAGCACTGCTGACTTTGCTGGTCTTGGGAAGCAATTAGCTGTGCATGTTGTTCTGAGAAAGATGTCAGCACCCAAAGCAACCCCTGTTGCCCTGAAAGGCTGATGAGCCAGCCCTACCAATGTGCTTTAATTCCCAGTCCAGCAGGAAACCATCCCTCAGCCCTGAGTTTCTGCAGGCTGAAGGACACAGGCCAGCAGTGGCAAGTGTGGGGAGCTGGCAGTGATTCCCCTGGCCTGTGGCCACCAGTGCTTTCAGTCGGCCAAACTTCAAAGGGACGCTCGGTGTACCCGGAGCGGCCGAAGGATGACGCGTGTCTGCTCAGGCTGCATCAAGATCTCTTCTTTAAATTATAATGAAACCGGGAGTGTGTTAAGCCCCTGGTGTAGCTGTTGGAGTGGGCAGGAACCTGCCTGCATGGAGAGAAGAGGAAAGCAGGTTTTATACACAAAACACCCCTGCTCAGCCACCCTTTGAGCAGTGGCTTTGTGCTCTGCCAGGCGGGTACAAAGCCCACTTTCTATTGCCAGTGTTGAGCTGGCAAGCGGCCGCCACTCCTCAGCTCACCACTTTTATCCAGGGGAGAATTGGAAAATGCTCCCAAGCCCTGCACTGCTGAATGGGCAGCTGAAGGCCTGGGAATACATCCTGACCCTATTGAAGCCAGTGGCAAGGCTCCCATGGGTTTCAGCCATGCCAGTGCTTCATCTACTGAGGGCAAGGAGGGGAAGAGCTGTGAATTGCAGCACCACTGAGAAAAGTTTTTGTCTTTTGTTGATAAAAGAGTTAGAAATCAAAGCAGAGAGCATCCCAAGCACACAGAATGGCTGCTCCCTCACTAAGAGATGCAGCTTAGAACAGGTGGATGTTCTTGCATGTCCTGCCTGGCACTGGGGTTCCTTGGATGCTGCTCAGAGCTTGAGTCTGTCATGGTTCTAACACCCCCTGCCTCAAGGAAAACTCGTTTCTCATCTTCAGGATTTGCTTGAATGTGTTTTCTTCCAAGAGTGATGCAGCACAGACTGGTGTTGCTCAGTTATCTGTGTGACTAATAGCAGCTTCAGATTCCTGACAGAGAAAGCAATTCAATAAAAGAAGAGATAAATAACATTAATGGATAAGGGTAAAGTTGAGAATTTACTGATGTTTACCTCAGGCTTTAGAGGAGGCAATAAAATAAGTTGTACAGTAATTCATGAGAGGATAATAGCATCAATGATATTTTGGTGGAAAACAGCCCCTAGATTGTTGAATCAGCAGCAAAGTTGAAGAGCAGAGGAATACAAGATTATAGTCTGGGCTGGAGTTTGGCAGGAGCATAGACTAAGCATGAGCAAGAAATGAGTGATGGCAGCACACCAGTTAATGAGGGTGAATGCTGCCATTTGTAAGAATTGTGAAACAATTTGCTTGCATAAAGATTAATGAATTTAAAGAAGATTCATCTCACTACAGCACAGTGGAAACTTGAATTAATTTGTACCAGGCAAAGTCACCTCTAAGAGTGAAAGCATCAGAAAGGGAGCAGGTGTAGGAGGAAGGGGATTAGGCCACCTCAGAGAAAACATGGAAATACCAGAAGATGATCCTCCCAGCATTTCCTGCTGCATGAAATGGAAGCAGAGTCCTGCAACCACTCATGTGATGACATGGGATGCAGATTTTATCTGCTGTCATAGCTCAGTCAGATGTACCCTCCTGAAATGACAGGAGCTGATCATGGAGCTCTGCCTGCACAGCCCCATGAGCTGACTGAGAACCCAAAGAATATATGACCAAATCTCAAAATAACAAGCTGTACTTTAAAAAAGCAATAGAAAGCAATCCTCATTGATGTGAATAGGCATATCCAGACTGACTTCTAGGACAAAACTAGGTCATCTGATGTATTTTTGTTCCACATTGTTAACGTTCCCCATTAAACCCAATTTTATGAATAATTTTTCCCTTCAACATTATTTGTTTTAATTCTTACAGGTTGTTCTCCACCCTACTCCTAATAGCCCAAAGCAGTCAGAGTGGCACAAAATGACTGTTTCCAAAAACTGCCCTGATCAAGACCTGAAGATCAAGCTTGCTGTGCGAATGGATAAGCCTCAAAACATGAAGCACTCTGGGTAAACATTTGTCTCAACCTAAAGTCATTTTGTTTTGAATGTGCATTAGGAAATTTTGCTTTTTAAGGTTCTCAAAGAGAAAGTCTCTTTCTCAAGTTCACAGGAGGTGAAGCAGAAAGATAAATATAAAAATGGCATTATTTCAGTCATTTATAGTGAACTTTCCATATTCTTAGCATAGTCTTTTTTAATGCATATGAGCCAAACATTTTAAATTTTAAACAGTTTTCCTCACAGGAAATTATGTTTTTTCCTATGAGAAATGATAGATGAACTGTCCAACTCTCTTACTGAGAATAATATAACTTTTTAAAGTTATTCTGTGTCTCCCTGTATTGATTTCTCAAAACCAAAATCACAGTGCACTTTCCACTTGAAATGAACCCCAGTGTGAGCAGCATTATTTTTACTGAGATACACACCACAATTAAATAAATTCCACAATTGTCTTGAGTAGGACTAATAATTGGGAAGGTTAAAAGGGACACAGGAGGGAGTTTCAGAAGATCTGGGGCCAGAGGGATCCCTGACCACTTCTGCCTTCATATAATTACAGATTAGATCATCCTTGGGAAGATCTAGCTAAGGCCATTGGCAAGGCTCTGACTGCTCTTCAGAGCTGAGGATGTGACAAAAAATTGAAACTATCCAGGAAGCTTGATGTTGGAAATAGCTCTCCAGTCTGGTTTTGGTGCTATAGAAGTGACTTTGTTCACTTTTATTTTCATGGCATTTTGTTAAATTCCATCCATTATTAGGTAATTTAGATAACTCATTTTTTCTAATTCCTCCTCCTCCTGTTTTCTCTGCTTATGAGATCAGAGCCAGTTGTCTTGTGTGAAGTTTAATTTTTTCACCACAATCACAGGCACCAAAGCCAGAGAGGACAGGTCCCCTGTCCTGTTTGTTTCCCTGATCTCAGCTGATAGTAGGGCTGTTTTCTGGGTTTTTTTCTACTAACATTTGATCTACCTATAAAACTCTGAGGTTTATACCTCTTGCTACCAGAACTGAGATTATCTTTCTGTTGATGTGAGCAACAATAGCCAAAAGGATATTTATTACCTTCTTCTTGGACTAGCCAAGGACTCAAAGCCCACATCAGCATGAGTTGGAGTTTTGTGATTTAAACATTCACCGAGTGTATGCTAGATCCCTTCTGGCATAAGGAACCCCTTGCATAACCAAAAATGAAATCTTTTTTGTATTTATTGAGCCAGAACTAAAGTAATTATAATGATACATAAAACATATTAATGCTGAATAATATCCTTATGTTTATTATTAGCCTGGTGCTGCCACTAGTTTTGCCAGTGTTTGTGTTATAGTGTCACAGTGGCCAATTCATCACAGAGATTAAATGCTTATTTTGACATTAATTTTTAAAGTTAATTCTTCCTTTGTAGAAAAGAGTAAATTCACTCCTCCTCAGAGATTATTCAGTTTGCTTGAATTATCTGTAGCCAAGCAATTTCTCGGATTTCATCTTAGAGCTGCTCAGTGAAGTGCCCTGGTTTAGTCAGTCCAGTGGGTATTGAGATCCTGTGTGCTGGGTTTGATGTAGGAAATGTCCCTCTGTTTGACAGCTCCCCTCAGCAAAATGGTTTTATGAAGGCTAAAGCAGATTTGGGATTTTCTCCCTTAATTCTTCTGTTGCAAATGCATTCTTCACCCATCCAACCATGTTGTAGCTATTCACTGGCACTAAAGAGCTTCAAATTCTGAGCAAGTTGTGAAAGACAAAAGGAAAGAGAGAATTAATACTGTGTAGCATTAAGGGTCTGTAAGATTTTTATGTCACTTTCTTTGCAGGTAATCTGTTCAGGCTAGAAATAAACCCATTCATGAGTGCTGCTGAGCTTGAGAGTCTTGTAATTGCTCCTTCTTGTGCATTGACTTCAGTTTCTAAGTGTAAACAGAATATACTGAAAAGCAAGAGAACAAATTAACACTTGTGTGCTGAATTCACCTGTTCTTTTCTCCTAGGTATTTATGGGCCATTGGTAAAAATGTTTGGAAGAGATGGAAGAAACGATTCTTTGTCCTGGTCCAGGTAACAGATGTAACTAGAAGTGATCTTAAATCACAACATGAAGTACTTGAGTCTGTCCTCTGGCCATTTTCAGTGCCATGTGATTGATGCTGAGCTGTGGTTCTGTGCAGGGTGGCTGTAAATCATGGATTCTTTTCTAAATGTATGGGTGTTCTCAAGGATAGCCCAGTTGCGGACTTCTAGCCTTGAGTTTCCAGATGCACTTGAATGCTTGATAAAATGGAGAATCAATTTTAGTAAGGAATTAATGAGGTGAGGAGGAAGCTCAGTCTGTCTTGGTTGGAGGTTCTTGGGCTCTCTTTTGAACCTCCAGGTTAAATTTGGAGCCCATTTGAATCTACAGAAGTTTTATCACTGGCTATGTCAGAATCAACATCAAATCATTCTTGACATCTGTCTTGCCTTCACATTTATTACTGCTTCTCATTGTCTAACAGCTCTCAGTGATCATTTTGAAGTCATTGTTTTGTAGTATCTTCCTTTTTCCCTTTTTTCTTGTTTTCACTTTTTGCCCTCCCTGTGGTTAGACCTGTACATTTGACCACTGTTAAGAATGGAAAGAGGAAACAGGCAGATGTCCTCTGTAACCTTGAAAGGTTCTGCTCAGTGCTTTGTGTGTTAGATCTTCCTCACCTTCCAAGGACAGGTGAAACCACTGCATTGGCCACAGAAGTGTGTGGCCCCAGTGTGAGTGATCCATCTTCACACCAACCTGAGGAAGTCACAGAGTCCTCTTGGGTCCATCTCTCTCCTCTCTGGACTCTCTTGGTGTGTTGTCTCCAAGTGTGAGGAATAAAACCTTTGTTCAGGGTTTTCTATGAAAGCAACACAGAAATGCTCTGATAAAATAACATGGGATCCAACTGAGCTCTTGTGACACCAGAGATCCAAACTGATCAGGTCAGAAAGTAAAACCCTGCTGCTGATGAAGCAGATGGCAGGTCGGCTGTAGAGGGGCAAAGTGTAGGAACAGACATGGTATAAACCAGGTGCACCAGACTCCACATTTGGAGCATGCTTGTTTATGTGCTGTCCCGTGCTGGTGAGGGGAGGAGTCCAAGCAGTCCCTCTTCCACCTTAGACACCTGATTTACCTGTCCTAAATCACCTGGGGTATGCTGGTTCCTTTGTTTTGTGTTAGTTATTGCTCCAAGTTCAGCTGTCTCAGTAGGAAGCTTAATTGTATTCAATCCCCTTTTAGCCATCACGGCTGGCTTCCATTGCATGAAACTGTGGGGGAGATAAGGAAATCCAACCTTGGGAAGTACAGGAGATCTAGGATGTGTGGGACCCATGTAAGTAGGAGGCTATTTGGAGAGACTCATTGAGTACCTAGTCCCATAACCAAGTATGATCAGCAGAGGCAGTTTAAGTGCTCATTTTGTACTCCACGTGGGGTCAAAATGACCACAGAGAGGGGGGAGGAAGTGTGGAGCACCCAGAGGGCACGCCTCTATCTGCCTTTCCCTTTTGGGAACATTTTATACTGACCCTGTTCTTTGGCAGAGATTGGAGGATTGCTTTTCTCTGTATGTTTCCTTTATAATTTTCTGAAATTAAGTTAGAAGTGCTATGGCTGTCCATGATCACCTGTAGTGCAACTGGTATTGCTTTTCCCTGAGAGACAATTCAGTCCTATTAGACCAAGTTCTCAGTTCTTTTTTTCCCTGGGAAGAGGATGCTCCAAAACAGAGACTCATTTTTCCCAACCTCATTTCTCCCATAAGTAATTCTATTGATACTCTTCTGTGCAAGGTTTTGCAGGTTTGGACTTGTCTCTCAGAGCCTTCTGGACATTCAGTGTGGTTGCAGTTGCTTCTCTGGTTTTTAGCTGCTATAAATTCTTAGGCTTGCTGTGGAATTGAAGCTCTCAGAGTTATTCCATGTTTTCTCATGTTACTAGGTCTGTATTCGTCAGTTGGCATATCAGAGCAGGATTTGGCCAGAAAAGCAATTCATTTGAATAAGATGAGCAGACTTTTGCCCCCAGAGAGTCTCTGTAGCCCACCTCAGAAATTCCAGCTGCCACTGCAGCTTCTCTGTTATGTTACCGTTTGCTCAACATTTGGTGCAATGTAAAGTGTTCTGCCGTACATCAAATATAAACAAGAAACACTCTCTATGCAGTCCCTCAGATGTAGTTTGAGCATATTGAACATGTCAGCAGGCAATAAAGATGGAATAAAAATACTTTGCTGTCCGTATGTTTGTCATTTGCTTTTCATGCAATGCAAAGGATGGGTGCTGATACGAACAGGGATTGGCAGTAAAGGTGTTGATGTCCAGGATGCTCTGAACTCTGCTAAACCACAGGCAGAAAATAACCCCTGCAGGAAGGTGAGCTGGCTCTTGTTACAGAGAGTGGACAAGGAGCAGCCCTTCTTTCAGGAGCTTCATCCACACCAGCCTGCTGCCTGCACCAGAGTTGAGAGATAGAGCCCAAAGCATGAAGTCCATTTGACATGTAGTGGTCTCGTCAGTCCCTAACACTGCCAGGAGGGCAGGGCTGTTTGGAGGAGTAACTAAATATTTCCTTTCTGATCCGTTGTCTCTGTCCCTTACCTGTAGCATCTTCTATTGCTACAGCATCTCCTGTTGCTTGCAGAATAACCTCCCTCTCATGGTCCTGTGCTCTCTCCCTCTTTCTCCATTTCAGATGGACACAGCCTTGATTCCTTCAGTGCCATTGGGTGGTACCACTCTGTCTTCTGGTACCAGTGGTTAAGAAATTCGTGGTAATAAATACTCAAACTCTTCATAACTATTTAAACAAGGCACAAAAGTGCCAAACTGCATGGGTGGCACCAAGGAGGAAGGTGTTGATGGCAGTTTGTCTCTTTTGTGTCAGTGAAGCCTTGCCGCCAAAAACGGAGGCTTTGCGCACGTATGGAGAAAAAGCAGCTCTGCTGGGAGCGCTTCCACTGCTACTTGGCTTGTGTTAAGCCCTGGAGAGAAGGGGAAAGGAGCAATAACTTCCTTGTAATTTGGATGGAATAATCCCTCGCACCTTCTGTGTCTGTGTAACTGCAAGGGTTATACAGGAGTGAAGTGATTTGTTTGGGTGTAGTGGCTGCGAGCAGTTCCTTTGTGTCATTTCTAGACCTGAGCCTCAACTCTCCAGCACCTGCCTTGCTGGGTGGACTTGGCTCAGCCCCTCAAGGAATGGCATGGCATGGCTGGCAGGGCAAGGGTGTGTGCTCCTCCAGCACTGATCTGTGCATTAAGAGGGGTTAGTTTTCCCTTCCGAATGAATCGCAGTCCTCTCTGTACACTGCCCACCCTTCTCATAGACACCCTTTGAGATGAGCAGCAGAAGAGCAGAATACTGATTAGATGTAAATTACATGGCAGAGACTCGTTACTTGCCTAATTTTAAATCCTGAGATATGCAGTGTGAAAATGATGGCAGAATATGGCCCTGAGCTTGGATGGAAATGGTCTGCAGCATCACAAGCGAGGAAAATGCTTCGTAAAGGCAGCAGTAATGCCAGTGGCAGTGGTAAGCAAAAGCAATTAAGCTATTTAGGGCAAAGTTCTCTGTGACTGGTTAGGAAAGAAAATGTACATCCATTTCAGATGTTGTGTTTCCTAAGTTGCTGTATCAGCTGCTCAAGCACAGCACACAAATTTCAGCCAGTTTGCCAATTAGACCCTCATGCAAAAGCTGGGATTTTTGATAGCTGGCAGAACTTGTATTAATTCTTTGCAAGGTCTGATGTGCTGTACTGGCAATAACACCATGGTTGATTATGGTGGGTTTGCTGGCTTTGCAATAGGAAATTTCTTACAATGATTTTTAAGGGCAAGTGAATTAATTACACTGAGATTTCAGACTGAATCTGTTCATCTCTTATCATAACCCCATTTCAGTGCTCTGGCAGCATATGGGAAGTAACACTCCATGGTACCTGGATGACATGTCTGCTGAGTAGCTTGAAGCAGTTTTCAGCTGATTGTGTCTGATGGTGTTTGCAGAATGTTGTTGGAACCAGATCAACTCTCTGCGGATTAAAACCAGTTGCAGTGTCTACGCCTGGATCTATTGTTCTAGTGACAGACTCCCTAAACTCAGTATAATTTAGACTAATAGTGACAGTCCTTGCTTTTAGCAAAACTCAGCTGACTTGGGATAAAATGAAATGAAGTAAGAGTTCAGTAACTCTGAATATCACCCCAAAATTGAAAATAATTCAGCAGAATTGCAGTGTGTTACACCAGCACTCCTAGACCATGGTCTTCAAGCCAAGGTGAATGACCTGGTCCCCATAATCATATTAAATAATGTTTTCTCTTAGACCCTTGCTGAAAATTAGGCATAGATGGTGATTCTTATAAAATCTGGAGTGTGATGATACATACAAAATATCTGGAAATTGCTGGTTAAGTTGATGCCACAGCTAGTTCCACCTGTCTGCAGTAGGTCCACACTCACACAGGATGAATTCCCACCACAGCCCTGCCCAGGAGAGCACGCACATCTCCTGCTTGAAGACAGGAACTGGGACAACTGTGTTGTGCAGTTTTTTAGACCTGAATGGATATGCTGAGATGTGAAAACTGCTGTTTTCATATTTTTTTTTAAACCTAGATGATTTCCTCTGCTCATTTGTGTCAGGAAAGGGCTTGGGAGGCAACATACAGCGGCAACCAGAGGACAAGAATCTCCCATCAAAGTGGAAAGCTGTATTACAGCTGGCAGTATCTTTGCACGGTTTCTCTCCCTTGGGACAAAATACATGCTGTTAATTTAGAAAAGGTCCATTAAAGAATTTAACCCAAGTAGGGTGGTGTTGTGTCAACAGTAAAAAAGGGGGAGCAAATGACTGAGCTCGGAGTGTGAGGCATGACAATTAACAGGTTTGAGCAGGATCCTGGGGAAAGCAGTGCTCGCTAGAGCAGGAGTCTCTGGTGGAGAAACCAGGACAAAGTCAGAACTGGTTAATGCATATCTGCTGTATTTATTAATCAGTTGGATTATATAGCTGGTGACAGAATATGGTCAAGTGCCAAGAAAGTCAGATTTAATTTAGCAGCCTGGGAATAGTGAACTTTGGCATTTGTCTCCTGCTGTCTGCTTCCCCTTTCCTGAATTTCTTTGTCTTTTCCCCCACCTTTTTTTTCCCCTTATGTTCTTTTGTCTCAAATTATTTCTCAAAGTGTTTTCCCTTTTTTGTAATGAACCAACCAGGGGTGCCTTGGATTAGTTCCCTTCTTTTACTTTCTCTGAGTTCAGCTTCCTTAGATGCTCCTTTCCTGGCTGTCATCGAGTCCCTGGATGAAATCCCAGCTGCTTTGTGAATTTGTCCCTCACTGGGCAGAGATTTCTCCTCTGTCTTCCTTCAGTTTCCTCTCTGTATCTGTGTTTTTTCCAATTACTCAAACCATTCATCTTGCCCATCCCATCTGCTCGCTCGCTCTCATACTCAGCTATGGTTCAGAGTGAACTCAGCAGGCTGTAAGATTAATTTCTGCTATTAACTGTTTCAGTTGTCTGGCCACTTCTGAGCTTTACAGAAAGCAGGCTCTGTAAAGCACAATATTTTGGAGGACTGGTGAAAGGCAAGTGCAATCTTCTCTTGACCCTACAGTGTTGTTCTGCAGCAAAGCACAACTGTGACATACTGAGCTTTCTAGAATCTCATTTTCTTGGGCTTGGCTTTGCCACTGCTTGTAAATGGAAGGAGCCACATGACACTGGTAGCCATGGCACCAGCTTCTCTCTGACCCCAAGCAGTAAATGCTCCAGGCAGCAGGATAGGGCACCCAGGCTGGTCTGCCAGTCCTTGAAGTCAGTGGCTTGAGTTGTTTAGGTGCAGGCACTCTGCATGGCACAGTTGGCACCTCTTCCAGAGGCCATCATTAGCTTTGTCCTCTCTCCAGCCTGATCCTTGGCTTGCTCCTGCCAGCAAGCTCAGTTCCTGAGCTTGGGCTTCTGAGCTGTGTGAGTAGAGAAGAAGTAGGACGTGAACCTGGATGAGCCCTGGCTTGCTGCCTATTGCAGACCCACCTGCAGGTTTCTCTTGAAGGTCTCTTCTAATAACAATGTTCTTTCAAGGAAATCCTGTGCATTCTAACAGGAGAGATCAGTCTGCTTTGCCTCTGTCCCAGGATGGCTCCACCAGAGCCTATTGTCTACACCTGTCATTTATAACCTTTAACATGAGAAATACAAGCTCTGAAATGCCCTTTTCCCTATGTTGCCACTGTGTTGCTATGATTGTCTTATTGATAGGCCAGAAGAATATTTTCTGTGTTCAAAGAGGAGTGGAATTACTTGTATATGAAGAAGAGCCCAAAATTCAGACCTCATGTTCAGGGTCAGAGAACAACAGCTGAACTACTGAATGAATTACCTGTTGCTGTAGACCATACAGGAAAAGCAAAAAAGCATTAGTGATATTAAGGTTCTCAATAAATGTCAGCACAGGTTAGCACTGACTCATTTCAGGAATTGCATTTATCATGCAGTCCCTGAAGTTCAGGCTGTCTAACACAGAGAAATCAAATCCTTACTGCTCAGACGAGATCTCTAGGATTTTCCCATAAATAAAGCACATTCCGGGGTTTCTCCAGGAGATGGCAGCAACATACTGCAAGTAGGACTGCCTGAACGGCACAGGAGTCTGAATGTTGTGCTGAGGGGCACTGGGTTATTTTCAGATTCCTTCGTGTTAATCTTTTTAATTTTTGTGTTGCCCATACGATGGTAGGCATGCAAAGTTCAGAACAGGGAATATGCACTGGTGTGCTCCTGCTATTGGTCTGCTACTTGTCAATCTTCCGTCAGTGCTGGTAGTTTTAAGGAAGATGCAAGATGCTTAAAGCATCGCTTTTAGTCTTACTCCCACAAATGTGTTAATGATAGAGTTTATTCTTAGGTGGCTTTTGGAGCTGTTCCTGGAGGAAGGCTCGGTGCAGGCAGGGCTGCTGGAGCAGGCTGGCGGCGAGCAGAAGCCCATAGAGGGCAGCAGTAAACCGAGTGGTGTCTGAGGGATGCTGTGCCGATAGACGGGTCCCCCGACTTCAATCAATTACATTTTATTAGTGAGAGATGCCACTAAAATAAGTGTTGCGTGTGTCTTTGTAGCCGAGCAATTTGACTGCAAACCCCTCAGCCCATCCATGCTCCCATCTTTCAGGATCTCTCCCAGCTTCCAAAAAATGACAAGCGCAATTCATTGCCACCCACCAGAGTTTTAAAGTTTCTTCCAGAGGTCAAGAAAATGTCCAGACGAATAAAATTACGTCAGGCGTCCAGGATGTGACACAACCTTAACAAAGTCATTTGAAATCATTTGACAGTAAATTTCCCTGTGAGTTCCTCGCCCGGGGCGCGGAGAATCCTCTCCTCCGCTGGCTGGATGAGCTCCTTGCCGGCCGTGCGGATCGCGGCGCGCCGGGAACGCGCGGGGCTGATGCGGCCTGATGGGCTCCTACGGGCGATGCCGAGCCCCGCTCAGCCCCGCAGCTGAGCCGCCTTCCGTCAAGAGCCTGACTTTGAATGTATCGTGTCATGCAGATGGTACCTCAGAGGAGTGAGAGCTGCCATTTACAGCACTGATGACAACAACTGCCGAGATCAGTGGCATCTTAAGATTGCTTTAATATGACTGGCACCTAGCAATTTAGCTCACATTGTTTGTGACAGGGTGTCACTCTTGCACTTGTCTGGGGATGAATGATAGAGGGTTTTAAGCCGTGGAGCTTCCTCTTTTGGAGGAAATTAAACCGCTGTATGTACTGATGCAGAGAATTAGGTGCGTGCTGCAGGAGGGTGTGCTAAGAGAGGGCTTTGAAAAGTTGAGTCTGTCTCTTTCTCTGATGGGTAATGAGCATTCAAATTACTCCACCATCCCCCGTCCCTGCAAACACCGTGTAAGCGCTTTGGATTGCCTTGTGGTGGTCACCCGGTGCCATCTTAGGTTTGTGGTTTTCCTCAGGTTAGTCAATATACATTTGCTATGTGCAGCTACCGGGAGAAAAAAGCAGAACCTCAAGAGCTGCTGCAGCTCGACGGATACACTGTGGATTACACCGACCCGCAGCCAGGTACGGGTGGCAGCTCCCTCACCACTCCAAAGGGGCTCCCCTCTCTTCCTCTCCCTGCCTGCTGCTGAACTCTGATCAGCATTATTCTAAATATGTTTGTGTTTATATTGATCATTAGCAGTGCATGGCTTTACTATAAACAGGGACAGAGCTGGGAGTTGCACCAGAGGAGCGAAGGACTCATCTCTTCTGGGGAGCCTAAGTGAATTAGACACTTAAATCCCAATGGAATTTTACTGTGAGCTGAATGCTCAAATTAAGTAACGGTTCTAACCTGTGCCTTCAGATTATATTCCCTAAATAAAAGGCTAGCAGCTATGCTTGTCTTTGTTGTGGGCAAAGCCTGCCCCATTCTCACTAGGATGGATGTCAGTGCATGGAAGGGGCAGGGACAGAAAGCCCCTGGTACCTGGAGGTGCCTGTTGGTGGCTGAGACCCTTATTCAAGTGGACAAGCACCATTTTTCTTTTATTTCAGTGGGACAACTTGCTAAGCATGGCGATCCTTACCATGCCCTGGGTAATGGTGTCCCCAGAGGAGATGAGAAAAGATATAGTAGGTTGTTTATTCCCTTAATTCTCATATCAGGGAGATGGGAGGATGAGTGCCAAATCAGGGCAAAGAGAGAAATAAGGATATCACCCAAGGACCTTTTTCTGCAGTGTGAGCACTGATGCTTTCAGACTAATGGGGAACCTCCCTCTCAAACCCCATTTTTAATTGGGCTCCAGTGGTGCCCACATGGAACTTGCACAGATGGAGCTGTAGGTGAGAGAAACAATTAATCCAAGTGTGTTGGGGCATGTTTTAGTAATTGGGTTACCTGGGGACCTGTGGGCTGTGTTGCAGGAGAGGGGACTGAACTGGGGGCAGCATGGGACTGGGTAAAGAAACACCCAAGCAGTGGTGGGGTGGGAAACAGGGGGAGATCTCCTGGCTGGCCTCAAAGTCTGTGAAACTGCATTGTCACTTCCTTTCCTGCCAGGTTTGGATGGTGGCAGAACATTCTTCAACGCTGTGAAGGAAGGAGACACGGTGATTTTTGCGAGTGACGATGAGCAGGACCGAATCCTGTGGGTCCAAGCCATGTACAGAGCCACTGGCCAGTCTCACAAACCTGTGCCACCTACCCAAGTGCAAAAGCTAAATGCTAAAGGAGGAAATGTACCCCAGATAGATGCTCCAATCTCTCAATTTTGTAAGTAAACAAGTTCTCCTAGACAGCCAAAGTCTTTGATGGAAAGATTTTCTGCACTGATGTAAATCAATATTCACGCTTGTGTTTCTGATTTCAAAACAAAATGTTTTTTCATTATGATAAAGCTTCTTTTTACATTAGTAGATCCAGAAGCAGTTAACCTGTGTGTTTGACAGAACCAAACCCAAGAAACAAAATTCCTTGGGGAACTTGTCAATGGATATTTTAAAGTGCAATACTTGATGGAGGAGAGAGACTGGGATCTGAGAGCCTGAGACCCACCTTGCCTTTCACAGACATGTGTTTTACCCCCACACAATAAATTGCACACCCAGATCAGAGCAATTCATTAGCACCATTAGCTGTCTGTCAAATGCATCATGTGCTCAAAACTACAGGTGCAAATCTTGCAAGTATGAAATGCACACACAAAAAGAGGTCTCCTGTTGAATATTCAACTGTAGGAAAACATATGGTATTTTTAACAGGTTGCTTTGCAGGCCAGTTAGATGTGAATTTAAAGCAATCATCTTTTAAGCTGTAGCTATGCTGCATGTCCTATGCAGTTACATACACTTTGCTTCATCTGAAATTTAGAGCAATTTCTTTTCTCTTGCAAATGCAATTTGATTATAAACCACATCAATGCCTCTTCACTCATTTTTCTTGAAGGTCTCAATCATCTGCAGCCCCTTTATTATGTAACATACAGCATGTCTTGGTAGTTTCAGCAAAATTTAAGAATTATTATCATTAAATATAAGTAAAATAAGGAAAAGTGGTAAATATTAAAGAATTCTTCTGATTAAAATAGATTTCAGCGTTTTCAAATAGTCTCTGTAAAGCAGTTATGGAGTATATTGTTGTAAGGAACTCAGAAAATCTGAGCTTTCCTTATCGATAGCATTTGACCATCTTTTATATTTGTTTAACTTCTTCATGTCAGTATTTATAGAAAGTAGCAGTACAAGACATACAGCTGTATGACCAGTACTACAGCAGAAAACCTCTGCTTGCTGCTTTTTAATTTTTTTGTGTCTTCCACATGCCTCTGTGTTTTGGGCTCCCTTCTGCTTTGCCTTGCTGCTGCTGCAAGTGAAACGTGGTGTGATGCAGTGTGGTAACCTATAGTCAGTGTTTTCATTTCAGTGATCCTCATCCTCTTCATTGCAGTCACTGACTTTGGGAGTGCAAGGTGTAAACAGCAAGGGTTGGCAAGGAAGGACACTTCTCAGAAAGCCAAAATGGGAGGTGGGAATTGGCCTCTTGCAAGTGGGACATTTTCTGGCTGTGATAAGCCTCCAGGCCTGGCTGAGTTGTGCTGACCTGAGAGCATTCCCAGGGATTTATGTCCCCCTGCCCAGAATGTTTAATCAGAGAATTCGCAGAAGTAGCAGGCACAGGTCCTTCTACTGCTGCTTTTTCACATGCTAAAAGCCTTCAAAGCATAGCAAGGGGGAGTAACAGAGGGATTCTGCCCATGGCTCCCTCTCCTAACAAGTGATGCTGAAGGCTGCTCTAAGTTGTGGTGTTGGTGCACTGGGATGCACTCCTGTCCATCCCAGCATGATCCCTGCAGAGTAGGATCAGAGCAGAGAACATCAAACTGAGGAAACACCTTTTCTTCCACTCTTCTCCCATCCCTGCACACATCAAGCTCGGAGAATTTTTCCGCTGGGTAAATTCCTGATATTTATAGAGTTTTCAGTTCACCTGACCAATATGAAGGGTCAGGTGAGATGTTGCTTTCTAAGACACATCATAGCAGATGTAGCAAAATCTGCCAGGATTTTGAGGAGGAAAATGGATTGCCCGGGGCCGTGGACACTTGGGTGTATGATTCGCTTGCACAGCCAAGCCCTGTGTTTGTGGGAGAGCTGAACCTCTCTGCTTAGGGTACCTGGGGCGGAGAAGGGACAGCTGGCTTGTCCTAAACCTTGCCACAGATCAGGGAAGTCAGTGACTGGGCCCAGGAGTCAACTCTGCATCTGCATAGCCCAGCATGTCCATCAGAGCCTTGTGCTGCTTGTGGTCCTCCAGCCTCAGTCTGACTGTGCTCAGAGCTATAGACATGCCACAGGCTTGACCTTGTTTTTGCATCTCGCTCACTTGCCAGGAGGCAGGGCTCCCTCATCCTCGCTTCTGGTGAAAACAGCCAAGATTTCACCCCCTGGGCCCTCCAGGGCATTTGAGGGAGTCAGGATCTGACCTCAGTTTCTCTCACTTGTTCTGATGCCAATACCAGCTCCAAATCTGGATCATTTTGCTTTTTATAACACCACCACCCTCTTTCCATCCACAATGTCTTTTTCTGTAAGTTGCACAGCATCAGTCTCCCCTTTTTGCTGCAAGAGCTCGAAAAGCCTCTTGGATGTGTTGTGCCAAAGCCTGGGAGAGAGAGACTAGGTGGCTCATCAGTCCATCAGTGTGATGGCTTAATACTTGAGCATCTTCTGGGCTACTGTGTTTTGTCCTTGGTTTTCCTTCCTCCTCCCCCTTTTGATCTAGATCCCTCTGACAGGTCTTTGTGCACATCCTACAAGAGGAGGAGGGCAACATGCCATAATACACCTTCATCTCAACAGGAAAGGCTGCTCATTTTTCATATTTCAGCATGTATACATGGCAGTGCTCATTGCAAAAGTCATAGGGCACAACAGTTGATCCCAAGCATCAGTGAGTCATGCATGCCACATATGGGGAGTCCCAAATGCACAAATACATATCTCAGCTCCTTCAGTCTTGAAATCCGAACATGCCAAGTATTGCATTTTTAAAAGGGTCTAGGTTTGTTATTGGTTTTGTATTTGGCTTGGGTGTTTTGGTTTGGGGTTTGGGTTGTGCTTTTTTTTTTTTTTTTTTTGCCTGCGGAAAGGTAAGGACTTCTGTGACACATTTTATTCTTGTATGTTTATCTCTATACCTGTCATATTTTTTATTTTCTTTGTGCTTATTAGAGGCTATGATGAATGAGGATGTGCAAAGAAGTAAATGTTAAGCCATTTGACGAGTAACTGTTGTTACAGCTTCCATGTCGTAGCAGTCCGAGACGGCTCATGCGCATGCATGCACACGCACAGAAAATCCAGCCCTCCGTGCCTGGCATGGAGCTGTCTGTGGCACAGAAACTTGGGAAGCACATATCTTGCTATTTGGGAAACTTGGGAGAAATAGTAAATTCCATTTGGCTCCCGCCTCTTTTGACTCAGTAAATATAAAGTTTGAGCAGCACTCAAATTCTCATCCGCAGTTCGATGGCAGCACTTGACTTAGAAGTAAACAGACAGCTCCGAACCAGGGTGGAGTTTATTTTATTTGCAATTTAAGTACTGAAAAAATAGATCCTGCTATTCATTAATTTTTGTATGACTTACAGTTCCTTTTATGTGGGTGAACAATACCTGTTAGAGTGAAAAGTTTTGCTTTTTTTGTTTTGCTACAATTTCAAAGAAAAACTCCATTTACACAAAGCTGTGCTTTTCTCCAGTGTTCGCATTATAAAAGAAAAAACTCCAAACTGTTCTTGTTTACTGTTGAAATCATTCACAGTATTATAGTCAATAATGCTGCCAATACATATTACACCTTTTGGCAATATTTAAGCTTCATAAAAGTGGTCACTTGTCTGAAAGCACCAATCTTTGTTCTGTGTTAGTGATGTATCAAAGAAAATTCCCAAACGTGCTCAACGTTTTTTTTTTCTTGAAACCCTTTTTTTTAACATGAAAGATTGGTCTGTACTTGTTTTACGTATCATTTGTGGTTATATTTAGTTTGTAATGTCTGTTTATATTTAATAACTGTTAATCACACCGTGTACAATGAGTTGGATGTTTTGAGAATTTGTGATGATTTGTTCCCCCATAATAAGTAGCGAGGTTTATCGAGCTGCTTGAGAAATTTTCAGCTATAAGTGGTTTTCTTTTTGGTTGGTTTGATTTTCTTTTAGTTTCTTTTTCATTCTTTGCTTGAACCCAAATATTTAGCTGCTAGGTTAGGGCTCCTGTCTGCTTTCCTGAGCCTTGTTGCTAGTCTTTATGTTATTCTGGTTTGTTCCTTCTTACCCTGCTAACTTCTAGCTGGACTCAAGGGTAAGTGCTTCCCTGTAGCTAGCACAGCTCAGATAATCAGACTAGATTATCTGACATATGCAATGTGCTTTTTTTTTTTCTCTTAAATCTTTCTCATGTTTAGATTTTGTAGTACAAACTTTCCATGTTATTTTCCTGAATTGAGATTTGAAATGTAAGTTTCCATACTGAAATTGGGATGCATGTGATGTTTGCATAATTGCCTTCTCTCCCTGGCTTTCACATTGGCATCAAGTGATCCTCTTAGTAAAGCCAATCATTAACATTTCTATTTTTCATTCCAAGATGTAAATAGTAATTAACATCACAATAAAACTGTAAATAATACCTTCTTTTGTTTCATGGAAATTACATCTAGTTGACTGCTTCCTGCCTGAAAACAGATCATTTTGCACTCTGACAATATCCTTTCTCTCCGTGCCGATGATTAGCTTGGTGCAGCGCACCAGAGTGCAGGGCTAACCATGGACACCTCAAAGCATAGAAAGGTAGGGCAGGAGACCCCAAGAGACCCAGAGAAGGTGCAGGACTCCAGAGGAGGCCCCCAGAAACCCCTCCACGCATGCCCTGTGAAAAGAGCCCTGAATCATCGAGGTTAGATTAGCTCCTCTCCCATTAACTCAGCAGGGAATGATTTCAGCAGCCAGTGGCAGCTCTCTGGGTCACCCTGCATTTGGAGATGCTGGCCTTCCCTGACTTAAATGCATTTCTCTGGGTGCTGCTGTTTCTCCAAATTATTATAAATTGTTGTTTTAGCATGGGTCTCAGTCACCAATCAAAGCAGTGCTAGTCAAAAATAAACCAGGGGAATTGCTATTTTACTTTTTCCCACTGGTATACCTACTTTGCAAAAGATAAAAGCCCAGACCTGTGCTGTAAGTAAAAATCCTTTATTGGTGTTAAAATATTCTGTAATATCTGGCGAGTGCCTGCTTTCCTTAGGAGGGAATAGCATCAGTGGGTCATGAGAGCTGGCAAATATGTATCCGGAGTATCTGAATGCAATTATGAGAAGGAACAGGCGATGTCATCCCTCTTGGCCATCAACAAGACTCCTTTTTTCCTTCCTCCTCCTTTTATTTATTTTTTCTTCTTTTTTCCTATGTGTGAGTATGTGCGTGTGTGTACAAATATCCCCCTGGGTAGCAGGCAGAATTCCTTCTCAGCAGACACTTTCTTTTTTCTTTCTTTATTTTGTTTTCTAAATGTTTGGATTTCCAAAGAGAATTCTTATCAGACTTTACTGCAACAAAAAAAACAACCCACAAAAGTTTAATTTCAATGAAATACAGATTTTTGCCACTTTGAAAGAAAGAAAGAAAGAGTGAATGAATGAACGAATGAATGAACCTGGGTTTGGCAACATTACATGTATTTGCACTACAATGCATCGCTATCTTATTAGATTATTAGTTTTGTGCTTTAATTGCTTTACTTTTTTAGATAGTTAAAGATATCATGAGAACGCTGCTGTGTCTTCTGTATTGTCAACTTGCAGATGCTTCATTGCAGGAATGCAGAATTAAAATGTTAAATCAGTCTCATAACCTGCATGAATTTAAAACTAGCCTGTAAATCTCTTTTACATTCTTAAGAAGCCTGGAACTCTAACTTATGAAATACAAATTCACAGGTTTCTGCAGCCATCCAATTCAAAATATTTTAAGTAGTTATAACGATGCTGTGAAACAATGTTTTATATTATAAATAGCTGTTCTAAAACTGTGTTTTTAACTTGCCACACAAGGAATTATGTAAGTGCATACTACAAATTCTTATTCATCTAACTGCCAATCCTTAGACAACTTAGATTGCAATTCAGTGCCTGGTGTGTCTGGTGATTTACAGGAGCATTCATAACAATTTATTAAAATTCTAACTGAAGCAGAAAAGAATTTGTTTGCAGCAGGGAAAGAGCCATAAGCCACCGGAATAAACAGCCCATTATATTTAAACCTGTCTTGTAACATGCAATAATATGAAGGGGAGAAGAAAGAGCCCTTGGCTCTGCAGCTGAGAGGCAAATTGAGGCTCCTGCAGCAGCCACAGCTCCGCACAGGGAGCAGGTTTGGGGAGCAGGTCTGGGGAGAAAGTTTGGGGAGAAAGTTTGGGGAGGAGGTTTGGGGAGCAGATTTGGGGAGCAGGTTTGGGGAGGAGGTTTGGGGAGCAGGTTTGGGGAGAAGGTTTGCGGAGCAGGTTTGCAGAGCCCTGAGCACACACACATCACTTCTCAGAGGTAGCAATGCCACAGTGAGGAGGGGATGTGGGAAGTCACCATCCAGCACTGCCAGCAGTTCAATCCACCTGGTGCTTTAATCCAGGTACAGGGATTCAGTGTTTCCCCCTCCAGAACATCAGTATTTGCTAGTGAAGTCTCTTGCTCCGCACAGGCAAAAAAAATGGGGTTTTCAGGCACTTCCTTGGGTATTTCTTTAACAAGTCACAGTCCAAATGTGTCTGTGAGCAGGAGTTGCCCCTCAGGGCAGGCAGTGGGTTGCAGTGGGCACTCCATGAGCCACCTGCCGTGGTGCATTGCTGGCCAGGCTGGAAAAGTTCTCCCACTTTGCTCAGCCAGGCCAGCAGAGACTTTTCTAGAAATATCTGTAAATGAATAGCTGCCATCAATCATTGTCATTCCTTTATTTCATGTCTCCTGATGAGGTTGACTAGTGTCATTGTTTGTTACTGTCCAAACCACATCTTCATTCTTGTAATGTCAAGCAGATATGACAAGCACACATTTTCCAGATGAGTAAGATACAAAGTCACCTTTTAATTTACAGTTGTTTGGGTTTTTGTTTGTTTGGTGGATTTTTATTTTCTTGCAACAGGGAAATGTGTTGTAAATTTCAGTTGCCTTTGGTACTAAAACAAAGTCACTCATTAATGAAAAGAAACAAACTGGAGTAAGAAATTCTTACAATAAAATGGCTACCTAAAGCCTTTTATAACAAGAATTCTTTTATGGAGCTTGTCCCCCGCTATTAACTTCACTGCTCTCAAAGCGAAATCTGCCAAAATTATTGCTGGAGCAAAAGAAATGCAGAGAGCAGGGAAATACATTTAAGAAAAAAAAAAAAAAAGAATGAGAGATTTGACTGGTTTGTCTCTTCCTTTTTAAATAACAGATAGATTAAGAGAAATACAGCCCTCAGAGAACCAAAGAGTGGGACAGTCCTTTGGTTTCCTTGATTCTTGTTACTGTGAAATCTTTGTGTTCCTGACACTGGCAGATTTTTAAGATTCTGATTTCAAACACATGTAGGGAGGGTGTGTATGACAGGGGTCCAGTTAATGGAGTCAGCACAAAATGCAAACTGGATAAAAATGGACAAAATAAACCCAGCAGTATTTTAAAAAGGCAGTAATGCAGGGGACCAAATGTTCTATAAAAGGCCAGAGTCTGCAGTTTTGCAGAAGAAAGGTTTGTGGAGCCTGTGCTGGCCATGTCCCTCCACTGGCAGCCTCCCTCCTGAGACCACCATCGAACACCTTTCAGCTGCAGTTGTGTGCAGCTTGTCTAAATATGTAAGATAACTTTTGTGGGCCTGCAGCAGCATTTCAGCTGGGGCCCCGAACAAAGAAACACCAGCAAGCTTGGCACGGCACCTTGGGAAGGGATTGCAAATTACTGGAGCATCATATAACTTTCTTTCTTTGGTTTCTCCTTCCTTTTTAGCTAGAGTAACAGAGCAGGGTCAAAAAAGCAGCTGTATTTGACTGAAACAATTAATTTAAAGTACTTTAAAATTGGCTGTACAGTTTGGGTGTGAACATTAGCAATTCTTGTTTTGTACTTTAAAGTCACATTCAAACTGTATAGGCCATTTTGAAAGAAGGTGGATTAAACATAAAATTTATTTCAGATGTTGGCATTATTGTAAATTGCAGATATTTGTCTGAAGCAGAGTAATAATATATTTAGAGCTGTTATTTTCTTTTTTGTGTTGCCTACGAAGTTTAATGTTTTTGGTATAATTTGATTAATGAATTTCATTTTTAAAAGTGAGCCCATTGGAAAAATCAAATGCAAAAATAATTGCAAAGTGTATGGGATGTTTATTTAGAATAATTAAGGGAAGATGAGTTTAGTATAGGATTGACTTCTTTAACCTGCTCCTTATTTTTAAGAATTTTGGCCCAATTAAGCATCTGGCCCAGAGCTGATACTCCAATTAAAAGAAATACACATTTGTATTCCCATTCTCCACAGACATCTCCAGTTCCCATTGTGACAGCTGTGTCCCCTGGGTGGGTGATGTGCACCCACCCAGCCCTGCATCTCTGCTGGTGCAAAATGGTTTGGCCATGCAAGAGCTGAGGCGCTGGGCTGTGCAGGGAGAGCTGCAGCTGCTCATCCTCCTTCCCATGGCAGAAATCCACATTTTAAATCACTGACTGAGCAGAAGTCATGTGCATAATGCTTTTCTGGTCACTTGAGCTCACACAGTGCCATGTCTGATGTCTCTCTCTTCATGTGGTTGTTCTGATGAGGAGAGATTTGGGGCAAATGAGCTTTCGAGCAGGCACCCAACGGAAGATGTGGCTTCAAAGTGTTTAATGAAAGTAAAATTGCCCCTGATTATGGCCAGTTGTGAAGGACATTTAATCACTGTGTCTGTTCTCACGCTTGTCAGGGAAGTGTTTGTGCCCCTGCCTTGGGCAGGGTGATTGTAAAAAGCCCAGCCAGACCCTCAGCTCTGTGGAAGCCAGCGGCACTTCAGTCGGTTCCCACCAGCAGAAGGTCTGCTCTGTGCCCACCTTGCTCAGAGAATGTAATATGGGAAAAAGCTTATTAGTCTGGAATAAAAAATACTCATTTCAAACATGCTTTCTAGCACATATGCTCAAAAAGGTTCACCAGCTAAAGGGCTAGAGGACTCTTCCAATTTCCAGCTGATTTACTCGGCTCTCAGAGCCTCGTTGGCTGAGCAGGAGGATTGACAGTGTATCGGGGCTCCTAATTGAAAAGTAATAAAATCTCTGAGCAAAACTGGCAAATGAAGGCCTCCAGCCAATTTGTCAGCTTGCAGTCAACTCCGAGGAGCCGGGCAGAGCAGCAAGCCATTAAAAATAGTCTGATAATAGCTGCTAAAACATTTTCCGGGCACCGGGGATGGAATGAAAACAGCACAGCCGAACTCTTTGGGAGCGAATGCAATCAAATCCATCTTGGCCCAAAGGGACAGAGACAATGGGGCAGAAAGCTGTCAAAACAGACAGGAGCCAGTCTGTGCTGCAGGCCACAGGGCTGGGTGGGCTTCACATCCCATGGCCAGGGAGGCTGCAGAGGTGCCATGGAGGTGATGTGCTCCCCAGGGAGGTTGTTCCCATCCCCTGAGCCAGCCCTTGTGCTGCCACCTCACTCAGCACCATCAGCAGCTGCTTCTGCCCTGGTGCTGAATGCACAGCAGGGAGAGGGAGGGGTTTGGGTCCTGGGAGAGAGGCTGGGTTAGGAGTCAGCAGGGCCCCAGCACATACAGGGGAGCAGACCCTCAAAAATTAATCCTCTGTAGGAAAAACATCAGTGTTTATTCAGTGTGGTTGTAGTGAGGAAAATTGCCAGCTACAGCTGAATTAAGTATTGCTAGCAGCTAATTGAAATGTTACATGTTTCAATTTGTCTGATTTCTTTCCAGTGAGTGATGTTATTTATACAGTTTGTATATAGATAACGACAGACTATACAGAAAATGTAAAGATTGCTACCAATGATCATTACTATGTGAGAGCACTGACACAAATGAGGTATTTGGAAAGACATACCATCCTTCATGGCTAAATATTGAATAGAAAAACATATATCAAAGAACATTCTCACTGTCATTTAAAACTTTTTTTTTTCTTTTTAATTAAGGATTTTTGGGTTTTTTTTTCTGGTAAAGAGGGATTTTGTTTTAAAACAAATACAGTTACCATATACTCCTGCTGCGGAAAACTGCATTTTTGTGTCCTTTCAGCCACATTGTTTCAAGGCCACCCAGTTCCCCTAGGAGGCTATAAACAGGGGAAGGATTTAAATCCTATTTTCTTTGTCGAGGATTTGGCAAGAACCCATATAGTAGGAAGCTGAGCACAGACAAAACCAAGTGAAAGGTGTCCTTTAATTCCCCAGTGGCTGCTAGAACAAAACCTGCTCCCAGCGGGGTCCTGGCTGGCCGCACCCAGGCTGGCTTGGAGGCTTCATTTCAACTGCTGAATTCGGTGTAGTTTAGTTAACCATGTTGAGATTAATTAATTAGCCCCTAGGAGTTAGTGCCCATAAACGTCACCCAAAGCAGAGAAGTGTGAATACGTTGAGGCTGTTAATTCACCCAAAAATGGCAGCTTGTAATCTAGGCAGAGGAAATTCAGTCTCTCCATCGGGATGACTGGCAGCTCCGACGCTCTGTCGGGTTACTGCCTCTGTGACAACAAACTACATATCAATTTAACTTCTTAGCAATGCTTAAAAGAGCATCTTTTTATTTCAGTGAGGTAGCATTTAAAGTTGCTGTTAGGAAAAAAAATTGCCGTGGGGAAGACAAACATTGGCATTTGGAGAAAGAACAACGTAACTGGTGTGATACCTAGAAAACCTAGTAAATGTAGAGGGAAAAAGCTGTAACTTCATTAGAATGGCAGAATCTATTACAATTAACCACAAGTATCTAAATAGGAGCTAATTTACTCATGTGAGCCAAAATTCTGTTAACTCATAGCCTATTGTAAGATGCAGAGTGAATTCATACGTTTGTGTTCTGGTTTTAAGTACAGAATAAATGCACTATAATGAGCAGTTGACAAGATGTTAATTCTAAAATCTTTTGCCTAGATACAATAATATAGTCCATAACTGATGCAAGTTGACAATGGGAGTGAAGTGTACTGTATAGCCTGCAAAGAGAAAACTTAATGGCAATGGAGGGAAGAGGAGATACTTGGCTTTCATGCTTCATACTGTATATTTTTTTCTGTTATATTTGTCAACTAAAATGTCTTATATCTCTCTAAATGGTGTCTTTCTCTATATGTATAAATGAACAGATGCAGATAGAGCTCAAAAGCATGGCATGGATGAATTTATCTCTTCCAATCCCTGTAACTTTGACCACGCTTCACTCTTTGAGATGGTTCAGCGCCTCACTTTGGACCACAGACTTAATGATTCCTATTCTTGTCTGGCAAGTATATTCTTTGGTCTCTAGTGATATAAACATCAAGCAGCAAAGTCAAAGCTAGTGCGACTGGGGGCTAATCCCCCTGTTGCTGGAAGATTGACTTCTGTTTACACCAGGTTTGAATTTGGCCCAGAGGTATTTTCTTTTGAGAGGCTGCCTGCAGTGAACTGACTGCTGTTCTTCTCCAGTCGCACTGTCTTTATAATTTCTGTTTGCAATGTTTAAAATGTTTCTTCCTGCAAAGAGAAACTCCAGTGTGGGAATGTGAAGTAGAGAGCAGTGTTTTGCAGCCTCCTGCACTGCCTTCCAGAGTCTTCTGGATGAAAGAACAGGGAAAAGATGACTGTCTGGTACCACCTCCCATGTCAATGGAGTCCCACCAGGAATAACTGTGGCCCAGCTTTGTGTCTCTTTATGAGCAGGGGTCCCAAGCAGGTAACAGATGGGACTGTGTGGATAACTGCAGTGCTGCTGCAGTCTGTCCATGCTCAATAGTTGCATGCCCATCCTGAGTACTCCCATGTGCAGCAGTTGCAGTTCTTTGCCCACTGTAGGACAGTGGCACTGAGATGTTCCAGGACAGCTTGTAGCCTTTGGCTGGGGTGCAGCGCTTGGGGACTCTTATGTCCTATAAGGGCTTAAATAACAAATAACCAATGAGCAATTAATTTTTAGCAGTTTCAGTGAGGAGGATGAAGAGGCTCTTAGTTTTTGAGAAAACAACAGGATTCATCCTTTCTGGAGCATCCTGAAACAGAGGACATGTCCTGAACATGGCATGGGACAGGTTCTGACCTGCTGCCCTCCCACTGTTGCACGGGGTGGCACGGGGGTGTCATGGTGGGCTCCTTCAGCAGAAAGACCACGCTGTGCCAAGAGCCTTTGCCAGCTGTGCAGTCCCTGCAGCTCCTGAGTGCCTTGCTGTTAAAAGCAGCAACCTGGGAACACAGCTGAGCAGTTGGCAAGGAGGCTGTCAGTCTCAAATCTGCCCTCCATGTCCCCCTCCACCATGGTGCTCCTCTCCCTGCCCTGCTCCTTGTACCACACAAAGGGCCAATCTCCTCTGAAGGACTGAGGTCCAGTAAATGCCACTAGCAGTAATGAATTGTCACCTTCCTAAGGAGAGGCAGAGCTAGGAGGAACAGTTGTGGACATCCCCTGAGGTAAGGATGGGTGGGGGAAGGCTGCACTTTACCTGCAGATTCCCAAGTGGTACAAGTAGGCTTGGTGGGAGCATTGTCAGACCTGCAGCAGGTTCCTCACTGGTTCCATCAAGGTCCTTGCTCTGGCAGGCAGTGACTTTGGCATGCAGCTTCTGCTCCCCACGCATGGCTGACCCTAGGAAGACCATCCCCATCCATGCATGTCTGAGAGGTTGGCTTGCTGCTGGTTTGTCTCTGTGCAGTCTTGGGCCTGGTGAGAAAGCTGTGGCCATTGAACTGAACTCATGGAGAGGTGAGAGGCCATCACTGAAAATGATTAACAATGTTTTTCTTCAAGAAACCCACCAGCCGCACTTCTGCTTGTTATGGAGATGTTTAGGCCCTTGCTAGAAGCTACCAGAGCGGTGGAGCTCCCCTCAGCACCAAGACTCATCCTCTTCAGAGTGGAGCATCACCAATTAACCATCTTCTTTCAAATCACCCATTGCAGTGTTGTAAGGAACAGAATAATGGCCTGTGTTCACCTATGCTTGGTTTCACGTGCTTCTTGACTTACTTTGCCATGTTTTTGTCCTGATGATGGTGTAAAAACAGAGTGCCCTCAAAAACTGCAAAGAGCTCCCACTGTTCTTGCTGTGCCATTGGAATGTTGGTGATAGCACTGTGCTGAGTTGGCTGGAGGAGCTGTGAGCCCGTGGTAAGCCTGCTCTGTCCACTGTGTGCCACTGGGCGATTCTTACTCCCTACAGGACGTTCCATGCAAGGTCCCACAGAGTTTTGCCTCGTCACACCTCTTGTTGTTTTCAAATGTGGACGTGGAGGTGCCAGGGAAGACTTAACCCTGGCACAGAGGATAACTCAGCATTGCTTCCTTTCTGTGGAACCAGGTTAAACAACACTATTGTGAGCCCAGTCGCAGGCTGAGCCAGGCATCCCTAGGAAAACAAAGAGCCTGGCTGACTCATCCCAGCCATGGCAGAAGTGATGTTTACTGGCAGAGAGCTCTGTGCTGGGGAGGGGGAAGAACACTTTCTACAGAGCTTGCACAGGGGTCTTGCCCATCATCCACAAATTGCTAATACAGTCACACTCAGAGGATTTCCTGGACTTCTGAGAAGAGTATTTAGCTGTTCCAGCTTAGTATGGACCCTACGCATGCGTGGGTCTTCATTCTTTCACTTGGACGTGTGTGTTGTTTCTGAAACTGCCCTCCAACTCTTCCCAAGACTTCCCTACCCACTGCCAGCATCCAGCTCACACAGCCATCTCTCTGCTGGAGCTGTATTGCCCATGATGTGTCAGCATTCGTGTAATTTGTATTATACAGCACATCACGTACCACAGGAAGGTCTTCAGAGTACCCACCCTGAGATGATGTGAAGGAGGCAGGTTAAGAGATCCATGAAGCAGGCCACCAAGATTAAATTCTCTTAGATTTCCTATGATAAATGGGAAAATTCAGCTACTGAAATGTGTAATTTCCCTCACAAACTCTGGTTTTCTCCAAAGTTGCATTTGCCTCTAGACAACCGGCCTGTGTGTCACCAGCCCTGATTCAGACTTGCTTTTCCCAGCTCCAGAGCTCCCCTGGCATTCCCTGCTGGTGCCTGGGATGTGCCTCCTTATCAGAGCAGTTCAGCCTGCTGAACAGTCAGTGGAGCTCCCTGTGCTCTGTGCCCTTTCTCCATTGTCCCTTCTAGGTTTCCTCATTGGGGACAATCTGAGGCCACACTGAGCTGCACCTATCTACACTGCGGACAGACATCCCATGTGTGGCAGCTGCATTTGCCAGGCTGGCTGGGTGCCAGCTTGTTGGGCCAAGCAAATCTTCAGCAAGAGCCAGAATCTGCCTGAAGATGTTGGGGATCTCTTTGAATACTGCTTTTCATCAAACCTTGGGGATTTATCTAGGGCTGTGGGGAGCAGCATTTACTTGCTCCATTGGATCCCCATTCCACAGCAAGTGTTTTATTTCCTACCTCTACCATGCAAGTGAAGACCTCCTGGTCCTCCTGGGGCTCTGGATCTGCTGCCTGTGCTCTCCTGAGGTCTGGGGCTCATCACTGAACCTCTGATCTCTGCTCATGCTTCCCCTCATGGCACCATGGCAGCAACTATGGGTGTTTACCATCTTCCCTTCTGTTCTCCTGAGAACATCACAGACCCCAGCTCAGGGGAGCAATGTGGCATGCTCCAGATCGCTGGGTTCAGCCTCTGCTTCCTTTGCCTCAGACTCTGATACTTGACTCCAGTGAAATCAGTGCCAGCCTTCCCATCACTGTCAGTAGAGCCAAGATTTCACCCCATAGGGAGACATGAGTTCTTTCTTTGTACTAGGTGAATATAACAATTTCAACTGCACTTCTACCCCTATATCCAAAAACAGAGCAATCATGGCATTTCCATATTTTTACCGTGCCTGATCACCAAAGACACAACAAGAGACAAGAGATGGTCTAAGGATGTAACAAACAGGCAACATAAAGAACGCCAAAATCAAGCATAATACCACCAACCAAAAAGCAGACAAAAATACCATCAAAAGTGGTAAAGGCAAATATACCCCTCCCAAAAAATAGCCTTCCAGAGGGCTGTCCCATCTGCATTGTTCTGTGTCTTCATTTTGAAATGTGCACTTCTAGTGATCCCAGCACTGTAGCTACTCCCTATATCTATCATTTTCCCCTCATTATTTTAATTCTTTTCTCAATCTGTTTTGGAGTTGGCCCAATAAGGATGAGCAAATCCTTCTCTATGTCTTTGAGCTCTTAATTGATATTTCTTCAACTCTTTTCAAAGCAGCTATTTTGGCATCTAGAAAAGATTTGGTGTCATCTGAGTGGTAGAAAATATATTTTAATCTTTCACAGCAGTGTTGTTTCTAAGATGTAGCATTTGGGGTAACAGATGGGGTGGCAAAGAAGTTGCCTATAGGGGCAGTGCTCTGCCTCAACTACTCTCCCGCCCGCTGCAGGAACTTTTCAATTAAACGATGAAAGATTTTGCAGCTTGATGCATTCCAGAGCTGCGTCTTAGCAATTGTTTAGCACCCAAATTTCCATGTAAATATTGACGGTTTTGCAGTGTTTGAAAAGCAGTCTATGAGATTATTCCTGTTCTCGTTAGCCCCTCTCCTGAAGGCAGAGGCACGCTCCACTTCAGCTGTCCCAGGACCTTCACCAGAGCCATCCCCTTGCAGGGAAGGGCGTCCTCCTTGGGAGTCTGGACATTGCACCACAAGCCTTGTGTCACCAGCTCCTCAGGGTGATACAAAGAGATGGTCTGAGCTTCCTGGGTGTGTAAAGGAATCCTGCTCTTCAGCTGAGCTCCCCTTGTTTCAGTGCCAAGGAGCTGGGCGATGTCAGAGCATGTCGCCAGCAGCACGCAATAAGGAAATAAGGACAATGGAAACGTCCCTGTCTGATACTGCAGAATTGCCTTTCTCCATCTGCAGGACGTTCCTACCTGCCAGATGCAAGAGAAGTCATTTTTCAGTGCAATCCTCTGTCCTCCTCCCCCAGATCAATCTTCCTGCTCCTGGCCAAATGTACAATCCCATCCCCAGAATGAGACTACTGTTTCACACTGTTTAAATAACCAAACCTTGACATCTCTTAAAGGTGTCTTTTTCTTCCTTTGTATATTTTTGCTGGGCACTGACATGAACTGGCCTAACTTTTCAGCATTTTAAATGACATTTCCCTTTAATGGTAGCATAATATGTTTTTGTTAATAGTTGCACTGAGTATATGCTGTGTTTGAGTGATGATGTGCAGACTGTATTGTTTGAGTGACCTCTCTCCTTTTTCCTTAATGTGGCCTTAGGTTTGTATTTCTTTTTATTAGAACAGTTGACCACTACACCTCCAAGTGTGATAGCCTTTGTATTTAATAACTTATATTTAAAATCAAGTCTCTTTATTTCTAAACAGGGCTGGTTTAGTCCTGGCCAGGTCTTTGTGCTAGATGAGTATTGTGCACGTAATGGAGTGAGAGGCTGTCACAGACATCTCTGCTACCTCAGAGATTTGCTAGAGCGCGCAGAAAACGGAGCTATGATTGACCCCACCTTACTTCACTACAGCTTTGCCTTTTGTGCATCACATGTTCATGGCAACAGGTAAGGAATTCTTCTTGGCTAGCAGTGCCCTGCCAACAAGAGATGACTTTGTCAAATACAGGTTTCCTTGGATAATGCACAACAGTCCCCAATTTGTTTTCACAGTGGATGTTTGGCAGCAGCACTTCTAGTGGCATAGTCGGTTTGTTTGTTTGTTTCATTGCTTGTTTAATGTAAGCAGTAAAAATGCACATAGAGGATCCAGAAATGAAGGTTTTTAACTTACTTGCCCAGGCACTTGCTAAGATGCAGTTCTGAACACGATGCAGTTGCAGTCCCTGTGACTGTCACGGGTTGAATAAATGGAAGTAAATGATACACTGTGCTGATTTAATTGCTGTGCGAGAGGATCTGACAAGTTGGAGCAGTGAAATTTTCAGCAGTATCAAACTTCAGTGCTCAGAAGGGCTTTAAGCCCTTGGGCACCCGTGGCTCATTTAAAGACCACGTGACATCAGTTCAGAAATTGCTTAGACATAACTGGAAATTTTATCTTGCTCTGTTACAAAGCAATTTCAGTTTCAGAAGAAGACAGTTCCTTTCTCTCAAATGTGACAAACCTTTGATGGGAGGAACTGGAGCTGTGTTTTTCCCCCCTCTCCGTTTATTTTGTTGACAGCTGTAGCATCTATTGCAGCTTCTTTTTCTGCTTTTTTCTGTTAATGTTTGTTGTATATTTTGCGATATCACTTTGTATCTTACATATGTTGCTGAAGAAAGGATTGTTAAGAAATAATTAGGTGTTTTCATATACCTCTGGTAAATACCACCCTGAATTACGACATGCATTGCCCAGGTTTCACATTGCAAGGCTGTCGCTTGCTTTTGCAGTTACTTTCATACATCTTGTCATGGAAACCAAGTTTTGCTTCCTTAGTTTCTTTTTTAGTTCTGACTTTCCGTTGCTCATTCGTTCTTTCTTTGCCAATTGTTATGTGATTTCAGTTGTTTCCTTTCAGTTTAATTTCCTTTTGTTTTATTTTGAGGTTTTTCATTCTTTCTTCTTATTTCTTTCACTTTTGCTGCCGGCCTTGCCCCCCACATTTCAATCATTCCCCCAAGCCAACTCATGGCAGAATTACTTGGTGGGTCACAGCCAAGTGCAGACGGTGAGGGGGGCAAAGCCTCTGCCGCTGAAACGGAGACAAAAAAGGATTCCAAAAAGGAGTCCAAAAAAAAGAAGGAGCCCAAAACCCAGCCGAATCCAGAGCCGAAAAGGTAAGCGAAAGTGTGCAGTGCACAGGAGTGTGTTGCAGAGGGCTTCTCAATCACTGAGCACACTGGGCAGCTGCACCCCCATGGCTCAGGGAGATCTGACTCCAGCATTTGGGTCTCATGCTCTCCTGGGAGCTGGATAGCATTTGGGCACCCAAGTCCCACAGGGGATCAGAGACTGAGGTTTTTAGGTGTGTGTTTAGAAGATGGCTCACATGGTGTTTAGGGGATGGCACCAGCCAGTAAAAGTGGCTGCCCTATTGCCCTTTGTCCTAGGCAGGACTCAGCAGACAGCTGGTTTGGGAACAGGACTTGGCTCAAAGCCCATCTGGCCCATAACAGAGAGGAGGTGGGATGCTCATCACAGCTACCCCATGTACCTCTGCACAGGGTCCAGCACAGCCAGGGCTGAAGCTTCCTCTTCATCAGGGTTGGTGGCAGGAGGTATCTAATGGTATGGACCAAGGTCACAACCTCCCATTCCCTCTCCATGAGGCTGGAGAGTTTTGGACTCAGGAAAATGTCGTGCTCTCAAGCCAGTCCCATGCTGTTCAGCTGTCCAGGGCTGTGTGTGGCTGCTGCACTGTATGAGGACCTGTTGGGCACTGTGAGAGGGACAATTTGGCCATGGATGGGCTGTTCCAATCACTCATTTAAAATATTCCAAGAAAGGAATGAGGTGTCTTGCTGTGACTTAGTTGTCTTTAGTTGACTTCACATCCGAAAGCTGAAGGTTCATGTTCCTTCTTGGTCTGTGCTGTCTCTCTGTTGCCTGGGGATTGCGGGAGGCTCTGTGTGGGAGCTGCAAGGCTGCAGCATTGCGCGTTCCCACCAAGGGCAGGCTCTGTTTAACACCCAACAGTTTGCTATGGAGTCTGCGGGGTGCAGCGTCTGGCTTTTGGTACCAGAAGGTCACAGAAAGGGACCACAGGAGGTCTCGGAGGAAAACGCGACTGCTTATCTCTGTGTCTACTCTAAGCAATCTGAATATCTGAGTGGAAGAGTCATGATTTCTTTTCAGAGAGCTGTTGAGGCCACATGCATCATGCATTTGCGAGCTGGCTGGCAGAGAGCGATGGAAAGCCAGTATTAACCAGGCAGTCCTTACTGGCAGTTGTGATGTGTGTAAAGCCATGCTCACTTTAGCTGTGTCCCTCCCTCCCTCCCACCCACCTGCTGCGTCCATACATTGCTCATTGCCTTATGACTGGCCCTGCTCTCCCCAGGAAACTTACAGCTCATGGCAGAGCTGAAACTTTCCATGTAAAAGTTGTCAAGGTGGCAGATCTGCCCCAGGACCCAGCACAGCACCCAAGAGAACATCTTGGAGTGGCCATGTATTGCATTGTTGTTGGGATGCACAGTGGTCTGGGAAAGACTGAGTTACAAGACGTTTTTGTGTTTAACAAAGGCTTCTTTTTCCATCAAATCTGAAAAAGTGTTGATTTTCTTCATAAAGAAGAGTTCCTTCACTTTTAGACAGTAAACACCCCTGAATGGGTGGTTTAGCTTTCCCCAGGTGAAGTTGGCTGTCAGACAGAATATGCCACCCAGTAATGAAGGTCGAGCAGGGAGATAATTTCATGTGGCTATCAATCTCCTGTATTAGCAGCAGACAGTGATGGAGCTGAGGTGGGCTGTCTGTTTGTATCGTGTTTGCATAAGGTCAGGCAGCGAGACAACAGTCGCTCGCAGTCAGCGGGAAGTGCAGGCAGGCTGTGGATGCTGAGGACAGCCTGAAGGTCAAGGCTGACAGGATGACAGGTGTCAGTGTGGGGATGATGCCTCCTCGCCCGGCCGGCCCCCGCCTCGGCAGCGCGGCCGCGCGCAGCCAGGACGGGAGCAGGAAGGCTGCTGCTGGAAATGCAGCCCCAGCTTGGGGCTGGCCCTGCGGCTGCAGCAGGTGAAGTGGTCAGAATGGGGTTTTGTGAACAGTTTGGAGCCCTGTTGGCTTACATGTCAGAGTTTGGTCTCCCCTCCTTTGGGCTCATGTATCTTATTCAGACCTCTGACATGATCTCTCCATACCAAGGCTGTAAATCACTGCTATTTGCATGGCAGCCCACATAATTTTTCTTTTAATTTTTCACAAGTAGAAATTTCTACTTGTGAAATTCACAAGTAGAAATGGAGTTAAATGTAAATTACTTACCCTAAGTTTCACCTCCTGAGACACCTGACTATGGAAGTGCAGGGTGTGAGGAAAACAGTGACCAGCAAGAGCAATATCCACATGGTTTACTGTCCTCAGGTACTTGCTCTTCACTGAGACTGAGAAACTCAATGCTTTTTAATTGTTGTGGTCACTCATTAGTTGATAATGGGGTTTTGTCCACTTGGTATCACAGGATGCCTTTTACAAAGACTTATCATTATAAAAAACTGTTATTTCTGATGTATTTACATAGGTGACAGGTAGTGAAGGCACAGAATTATCCAGACATCCCAACAACACGCCATATGTTTATTGATGTATCTTTGGTACCACCACTATGTTGCTTTTCTTTATCAATAGTCCTCCAGAGAACTAGCAAAGACAAGAGCAGGAATGGTTTTGAAAAGACATTGTGATTTGGAATAAAATTGTGAAAGGGTTTACATGGCCACCAAGATCCTTCCCTGCCTTCTCTCTCCTTGTTTTCACGGTTCTCATGTCAGAGGGCTGTGGCAGTACTGCCAGTGTTGTTTGACACGCAGAGAAGTGATGTGTTAGAGGAACCTCACTTCTTCCCTGTCTGCACATGAGAGAAGTATTGTGGAACAAAAATTTGAGCTCAGCTCTTCCAGGTCTAAAGTTAGTGCCTAAATCTTGAGCAATAGCTCCTGTCCCTTGCAAAGAAGTGGCTTTCAGAAATGGCCTCGTGCTTTTTTTTTTTAATTTAAGCATAGAATAGCATTATTTATAAATGTTAAAGTTAGCACCATGAAAAATTCTTTTTGTGCTTGTTAATTCTAAACTTTTAAAAATCAGACTTAAATATTGATCATTTGCATGCTAAATATTAGCAGACTGAGCTTATCAAAATCAGGTGCTGGTCTGAATTCCCTCCAGTCTAATAATAACCAAGCACCATAATCTTCTGCAAGTTGTTCAATGACTATTTACCTAGGGTTCAAGCAGCTACAAGTCTCCCTATTAATTAATTTGGTATATTAGTGATTTCCCTTTCTTGTTTAAACTGTATTTTACGGCCTCAAATTTGTTTTCAAGAAAAAACAGGTTTTTTTTAACTAATGTTACCATTAGCTTTTATTACTGTTTTTACAACCCAGCAGAAATATGCTATTGTCATAAACCTTCAGGAATTGAAAACTCTATGTGACATACCTGCAGTTTTCTCCATTGTATTGTAATTGCATATGTGGTCTGTTTCACATAAAGACTTCCACACAGCTAGTTGAAACAACAGAAATGCAGGATTATTTCTGTCCCTTAAGCAGTAAGTACGCTTTATCACGATATCTTCGTGTGCTCTGTGTTGGGTTTCTCGTTCAGGTGCCCTGCCCTGGCTGCAGTAAGGCAGGTTCAGGCTGGCAGGGTGTGATGTCCTGCCCTGTTGTGAGGCGCCAGCTCAGTGTCCCATCCAGCACCGCAGTGACACAGCAGGTGCTCCCTGTGCTGCCTGTCGGATGGGATGCTCTGCCTGTGCTGAAGGGCTGGCTTGGCAGCCACCAGCAGGTCACCAGCTCCGTGCAGGAGGCTGACACGATCCATCACAATGGGTGTGGGATGGCAGGGCTCAGAAACCACCCGGCGCAGTGCGTCAGGGGTGCGGATGGCACATGAGAACCGATGAGCTGTGACTTGGCTCGGCGCTGCGGCGTGGAGGAGAGCCCGAGCGAAGGGAAGGCAGGAGTTGGGAGATTAAAGGGTTCCCATGCTCAGCAGCACCTCATGGGCAGCTGGGGCAGCCCCCAGGAGCTCTGGGGTGAGCAAAGGGCTTCTCACTGACCTTTCCCTCACGGTATGAGTCCCCAGAAGAAAGGGGAGATGGGGAAAATCCATGTTTGCTGAACACACTTTTTTCCTAGGGGTGTAGGCAGGTGGGCTCTTTCAGGTCTGGTCTGCTGGGGGAGATGTGAGAGGCAGCCGTGATCCTGCCCACATCCCCAGAGCCCGTCCTCGTGCAACCGGTGGGACTGAGCAGGCAACTCCTCCCGCGAGGCTGCTGCGAAAGCCTCTCCTGACACATGCCGTCCAAGGCACTAATCATCGATGTTTACTGTATAGCTCATATGTGCTGCACCTGGCAACCAGCAAGGGAGCTGAAGGCAGCACGTGTTTTATATTTGAGTTGTTACTTAAAAAATCAAATTATTTGCATCAGTTTTTGACATTGTTTTTTTTCCCTTGGCTCTGCATGCCAGGGCTCACAGTGCGTGCAAAGATCTGTTTGCTACGTGTAAGCAATATTTTCCCCAGTTTAAAAAAAAAAGAAAGTGTAGACAAGTTAAACATAAAAGGTGTAAAAGATGATATGTCTTTTCATTTAGAAGCCGACGTGGTATTTCATGGAGGCTTATGTCAAAGAGATTAACGCGCTGGAGCTATACTGTATATTTATAATTGCATACAAATGCATGCTATTTCTTCATATATTAGTCTTTGTTAAAAAATCATTTTGATATATTTGTTTTAGCAGCATAACTAGCCCTGGGGGCACCGGGTATAATTAGAAAAGGGCATGGGGGGAGGCGGGACTTGTAGAATAAAGCAGTGGCCTTAGGATCACAGGTCCTAATTATAATTTATAATTAACCCCGGAATTTGCACAAACCATCTAAGCTAAACAAGGACTATCATTTTTGCTGTTTAAATTGCAACCCTTTTTTTTTAATTTCACCACCTGCTTTGTTGATGTTGTTGTTTTTGTGGTTTAAAACTTAAAAACATGGGGGGATTAGGAAAGTGGCATTTAAAACTTTTCATATGAAATATTTACTGTGGGAATTTACTAGTTTAGAGCCAACACAGTGAATCTGCAGCAGAAGGAGTGATCTGAAACTTGTTTACTTATAATTAAAAATCTCGTTAGTTATTTTTCTTGCCTTTTTTGCCCTTCTGCTTCCCTCTCTGCCCACAGCTTCTGCCGTACACCTCAAGTACCCGTGAGCAGGAGCTATAGAGAATTGGATGGAATTGTCTGCACACAGATGGAGACAGTAATGTTGTTTGTCCAACTGAATTCATAGACCCAAACCCATTTTGTCCCTCGTGCATTTGTATATACCATGTACATCCAAAACTTCTGTTCCACCCTTTTGCTCTCCTCTCACTTCTCATCACTGCTTCAGTGCAATAGTGATGTGGTTGTGGATTGTGTGTGAGAACATCAGTTCCTGCAGCTTAGAGAGATGCTGCTCGCTGGTGGAGTTGATGCTTCTGTACATGAGATTTAGATCAAATAGCTAGTATCAAAGTTGAGCTAGAGACCTTTGCTGAAAACAAAATTGCCAATAAGCATCAGAATGAGCTGTGCAGCTTGAGCTTCTCCTGGGGATTTTTTCAGCCCCATCAGCCATGTATCGAAATTGTCTAGAGCACAGAAGTGAATCTTAAATTACAGTGATGCTAGATACCCTTTGTGTTCTTGCAAAAGGGAAAATAAATATGTTCCCTCAGAAAGATTATATTTTCAAAGTATATTTGACTTGAATATTTAATTAGGTTTCAAAATTATCGAGCTAATAAATTAAGTGGAAGGCTTTGGGTAGTGTTTTTCCAGTTCTATCTATATCCTGCATTTGTCACTAATTAATGAGTTTCTAATGCTTCAGCTTCTGGGAAGATGAGCAACAAAGATTAACATAACTAGTAAATCCAAAGATGTGCAACTGGGTTATAGTATTTGAAATTTGACAAAAACATCGGAAGTATTATTATTTGTGACATGGCTCAAGATGGGGGATTGTGAGGAAAGCAAAGATGACAGAACTGGTGCTAACCACTGTGACAACAACTTGAAAAGCAGCCGACATGACATCTTTCCTAACATGCTGCCGAAAATGTCAACTTTGTGAAGGACAGTGAGAAAATGGTTTGCCGAAAATCTGAAAGGTAGATTCAAGAGATGCTCATCATGTCAGATGCAATATAGTCCACAGCTGGGTGAGAAAGGGAGTCCTTGCCATGGTGATGGCTCTCGCTTGGCAGGCCCTTCCAGACATCCACACTGCTCCAAAAATGGCTACAGCTGACCTGTAGATTGTCTCAGGTTTGCATGAGACGTGAGAGTGGCTTGTGCTTACACTCAGCGTGGAGGAACCGGTGGCCAGAGCCACTGGGTTTGTGTCCTCCTGGCTCACAGGAAAGGGGAAGCCCAAAGGATTAAGTTTTCATTGTGTGTGTGTGTGTGTGTGTGTGTGTGTGTGTGGCTTAGAGGTTTGGTTGGCATCCCTTCGGTTGTTGTGACTGGGGCAAAAGCCACATTTGCCAGAGGTTTTCTCTCCACAGCCCACCCTTTGTCTTTGTGTGGGTCAGTGATGCTTCCAGAGCTGCCCCTGCCTGGCAGGACACACCTGGTGCTGTCAGGTCAGCCTGTGCTGGGTGTCCACCATGAGCTGTTACATGGTGAGTGCTCTGAGTGCAGTGAGAGACTGAGATTCATGTGGGAGGGCTGCGACCCAGCCTGAGCTGTCAGATCCTGCCATTAAATCTCACCAGTTGAGGTTATTGACCTAGCAAAGGGTGACACAATTTTCAGACCATTTCCAGTCCCACAGCAAATCACTGCCAGGGCAGGCAGCTTTTACTGCCTCGTTTGTCAGTGCTGATACAATTAACCCAGTGACACTCTGAGCTGTTGTGGGTACAGGGCAAGGACCAAATGCCAAAAGTCAAACGAGGGCTTCAACCTTGCACCTTAATATATGGCATTTATTGTGGTCTGCCTTGAATTATCTCTCTCTGCCTGGGAGCAAACCAGGCACTGTGAGGTGCACAGCATCACAAAAGGCATGGACATCTCTATCTGAATATTAAATATTTTATGGAACTTTGGAATAAATTATATTAAGCATGTTAAGACATTAATTTTTGTTCAATATCTAATTTGGGTTTTTTTGTGGCTTGCTCATTTTTTCAAAATAACTGGTACTAATTAGTTACTAATGAGACCAGATCCATACTTCCAAAATTGTTTATGAAATGTGTTCCCCAACTGAGACATTTTATCCAAGTTTCAGCCTAAATCTTTTTTTCCTGTTTTTTTCCTTAATACACAACTGAATTTGGCAAATAATCAAAGAAAGATTCTGATTAAATGCTGTTTAACTTTAAATACATGCCCTGGTATTCAAGTATTTTTCTGTGTCCATGCTGCAAGTTTTATTTAATGTATATTTAGCTTTAAAATTTTGCAGTAAATATCATCTACGGTTTGCAAGTTCCTCTTCCCAAATGTTTTAATGGTTTATTCACCTGTGTTGGAATATCAGAGTTCATATTTATGATATTAAGAGCTTAGTAAATGTAGGGTCGAGGAGAAGTGATTGCACAGATTTTATAGATTTTAATTTTTTTATAGATTTTTTTTTCTTTTTAAGTTTAGGGCCTTTGATTTTTTAAGAGGAAAATAAAGCCAACCAATTAACCCCTGACAGGAGGTTCATTAGAAGCTTTGTAATCCCTTGCCAAGTCTTTTGTAAAGCCAAACCAGTCTAGTACTGCGGATTTATGCAGCTTAAGCTGAACACTGGGGGAGGCCTTTAAGTAAGAACATTTGTTCAATTTTAAGATGTCTTACATTACCTCAAGATTGCCTGTGCCAGCAGAGTTGCCCAGGAGCACGCAAATGCTGAGACTTTGCTCTGCAGCGATGGAAGCAGAGCCAGTGATTGTGTGCCTGGCCGATGCCTTTGGTGGATGGGTGGATCAGAGTCGCTCCCTCCTCCTGCCTGGGATGCTCTGCACGGCAGGTTTTGCCATGTGGGTGTGGGGGAGAAGGAGGGGATTGGGAGTGTTGGCACCAGCAGAGGTGCAGGACAGAATGGCACAGGGATCAGGGCATTATCCAGCCCCCAGGAAGAGCCTCAGCAGGGATTGTCTGCACACTGTGCTCCGTGAAAGATGAGAAATGCCCCAAGGCAGCACGACCTGGGTGTCTCACAACACACTCCTGTGCACTCCTCAAATAGAGGGGCATCAAGTAGTCTGAGAAAATTTGAGATAAATTGCATAATGTGTTCGTTTTTATAAATTAAAATTAAACTACTGAAGAGGCATTGCATTTCCAATGCAAAATGCATGTCACTCTTCAGGCACATTTCGACAGAATATATTGAAGATGGTTCACTTCAAGAAACCTCTATAATGGGGTGATTCAGCAGCTAGGAAAGAGTGCAGAATTTTATATTCTGTTTATATCCATGTCATTGATATTCTTTTATACTGTGAATTGTGTTAAATTAGCAGCTGAATTTTTCTGAAGAAATTCAGACCCTATTTTGCCAGCAACCGGCTCAATCCTGACATGAGAGCTGGCATTGTACTCTCTGTATATACCTTTATTTTGAGGGAAATCTGCTTTTCCCAACTTCTTTAATAATAAAAATAAGGCGGGGGGGGGGGTATCCACATCTAGGTTATCACTGTGAGAGAAGATACTTGTCTATTTGTTTATTTTTGATACTTTGGCAGCGGTGCTGCTGCAGCCACCCCTCTGTCGGCATGGCACATCCTCTGCCCTGGGTCTCAGAGTTGCTGAGGGTCCTTTTGGAAAGGACAGCGTGCTGTGGGATGAGATCCCAGGGTGCTGAGGTGGAGTCTGAGTCATTGTGGCATTTCTCCTGCAGGCCTGACGGGATAGGAACGGTGACCGTGGACGAGAAAGAGCGTTTCGAAGAGATCAAGGAGCGGCTCCGGGTGCTGCTGGAGAATCAGATCACACATTTCAGGTAAAGGCACAGAGCCCAGGCTGAATGCGAGAAGAATGATTTCCTCACAGCTCCCTCCTATAAGCAGCAAAGCCAAAAGGCAGGTTTTGAATGCACACAGGAATTTTGCATAAGTGACACAGACCTACACAGGGCAGTGAAGCATGTTTATAGCTGCCGTGTGATTTTAAATATATATCCTTTAAAGGATATTTCAAACCATCTTGCTCCCATAGGCATGGTAAAGCTGTGGATTTTGTCTAAAATATAACAACAAAAAATCTCTTATCCTTATCCTCTTATTTCTCTGTTCCTCTCTGCTCAGTTATAACCCATTTACCTTCTCCCTAGAGTTGACAGGCAGGGCTTTCTGCAGGGATGTCACAGTACGGAAAGATACCCCCAAAAAAAGGGATGAATGGCCCCCAGCACACTGGTCAGGTCAGGCAGGCTGTGCATATTCACACAGATGGGTGATGTGCATTACCTACACCCTGGTGCATTGCCAGGTCTCTAGCTGGAAATAAATGTCCCTTCCATAGGGTCTTTTTTTCCCCCATTTTTAGAAGAAGATGGTATTATCTCTCCAAGGAGATCTAAAAACTCTCCAGGTAACACCCAGATTTAAGAAACTGCTAAAACTCTCAGCTTATTACTAACCCATATTCTCTTTTGCTGCCTTAGTCTACATCCACAAAGCCTTTCAGGAAGTTACCCAATAGAAAGGCTGCTCATTCCAGGCAGAGACTAGAGAATTGCTTGGACAGACTTAGGAAAGCATCTTTATGGCTCAGGAAAGGTTTTCATGTGCACTTGGTCTAATGCTAAGATAATGTGCTTTTTCTAGGTACTGCTTCCCATTTGGCCGTCCAGAGGGTGCACTGAAAGCCACTCTGTCACTGCTGGAAAGGGTAAGCACAGAAACAGCAGAGAGTAATTAAAATGACCTGTTCTCATATATCCTTCTATCTCAAAAAGCTTGAGGAGCTGTTTGCTTTGCGTAGGACATGTAATTAATGATATCTTACACTGAAATGTGGGGCTTAGGTGGGGTTGGTGTCTCCTGCCTCAGCTGAGAGGCAGGTGTGTAGCCTGACCACTAAGGGCACAATATTCTGTGTCTGTGTTGTCAGGTAAGGGTGAGGGGTCTGCCTGGCAAAGGTCCACATCACAGACCTTTGGCAGCAATGCCTGGCTGCTGCCTGGTGAAATTCCCATCTTGAGGCAAACTTGTTCCCTCTGGATGTATAAAACCTGCTCACCATGATCCTCCTCCCCATCCCCACTCCAACATCCTTCCCACCTCTGCTAACCTACAGTGTGGCCAAGTCCAGACCCAAACCCAAGTCAGTCAGTAGAGCCTGAAAAGGGCAAAACATTGCTTGGTACTGGGCAAGTTGTGACAGATTTTAATGTCATACCCTAAAAAATCATCACAGACTTCAGGATGTAAATACAGAAGGGGAATAATACAGTCCCACATCTTAGGCTGGCCAAGGTGACCTTGCAGTGAGTCCTGTGATTGTACACATGCCCTGAGAGCCACACAGCACTAGCATAGGAATGGCTGTTTGTGCTGGGCTTGGAGAAAAGCAGTTCTGTGTGCCACAACAAATCAGATTTTCTTGTGTCAAGGTTCTGATGAAAGACATAGTTACTCCGGTCCCTCAAGAGGAGGTAAAAACAGTCATCCGTAAATGCTTGGAGCAAGCAGCTCTAGTCAATTATACTCGACTATCAGAGTATGCCAAAATTGAAGGTAAGGCTCTTTCTTTCTGAAATTAAAATTTTTCTTATGTTTCTAGGTGGCAACTTAGTGGCTGGGAGCTCTTTAAAAAAAGCTCATTTGCTATTTACTCTCTTGTCGGTAAAGCTGTTGTGATTCAGAATCATTTTTGTGGTGTTGGCTTCGGAAGCAGTTAAGAATGGAAGCTATGCAAATCATTTCTTTTTCTGGAAAGGAGAGAGGAAACAGTTAAAAAGAGCTGTAGCTTTTTTTCCTTTGATCGTTAGTGCGTTTGGCCAGTGGTGTAGTATTCAGACTCACGTCGTGGTTTTAAAAAACAAATTGAAAAATACTTGGGATGTCATCTTTACAGCTGAAGGTATACTGCAGCTAATTGCTTGTGACACTTCAGGAGATAAAAAGAGATAAAAATAAAAAGCTGAAAAACTGTTTAATCTATGTTTAATCATTTGTAGCCAATTTAAAATGTCTTTTTTTCTGGGTGTGTTTCATTGTCTTTGCAGTTTGCATTGCAGTCATTGATCAGTGATCCCATACTTGCATCGGATTTCTTTCTTGTCACTCTGAATCTGGCAAAACTGATATTTTTGACCTTTTAAGTTATGGGAGAATAATAACCAGTGACCAGAGACACATGTAGCCATCAAAAAGACATTTTAAAGTTTGCTGGAGGATATGTGTTACTGAAAGTCTATGATTCAGTCGTTCTTTATATGTTATCAGTTTATGTTGGTACTTTGTTGGCTGCTCTTCCCGACTTCAAACTCCCACCCAACTTTTTCCAAGTTCCCAATTACTTAAACCTGTGTGTTCCAGATGAATGGTATGTTCTGACTCTGGGTTTCTGTCATGTGTGGTGTGAAGCTTTCCCACAGCCAAGATTATTGTTGTATGCCTATAGGACAATATTGAGAGGAGGAAAAAAACCCCAAACTAAAACTCCCTCTGATTTGTTCTTCGTTCTTGTTTACATGAAAAATTGGGTTGTTATTATATGGCAAATTGTCCAGGTTCTGTACATGACATGTCCTCTCTTTTTCCATTTTTTTTCTGTCTAATGATGCAAATTGTGTACCAGTGGTAATGAATTCATTGTTATGCATCCAGTGAGAAACACTTAAGAATTGGGCACTAAAAGGATGTTTATCAACTCTTGACTTGGTAATGAGTGACAAAAATAGAGAAGGAACGAAGGTTTCATAAGCACTGTATTATCAGGCAATTTATCGAAGTACTCAACTTCAGAGGATACTTTAATTGGTCTATTCTGTAAAATGCAATGTTTAAATATATTTGACAAGGATGGAGAAGGATTGAGAATCAAAAACAGCTTTTCTGTTGATGGATGCTTCTACCCAGGGCTGGCTCCCTTAGGTTCTCTGTATAAATATCACTAACTCGTTGGTAAGATTTGCTCTCTTCTTTCAGATAAATCTATGCAAAAACAAACTTTATGATCTGTAAGTAAAAATGCATTCATTTCCAAAGTAGAACAGTTAGTGTGTATTTTTCCTTTTGTGCCTCAATTCTTCTTGGTTGTGTTAATTATCTGCCCTCTCTTTTTGCACTGTGACTTTTAGGTCTGGGAATACTTTGAAGCAACAAACCTATTTTTTTTTCCAGCTGCCTTTTCAGGGAAATAGTTCATTCCACACTATCTGCTCTCTTCTGCTTTTCTCCTCCTTTATCTGTGATTGGCCACAGCCACTTTTTGATGCTATTTCTACAAAAGTGGTTGTAACACCAATTTCCAAGCATGCTGGGATTGTTAATTTGAACAACCCAACATCCGCCAGCTGCATGCATCAGGTTTTCTCTCATGAGCATAGTCCACTGCATATTCAAATACTTCCTTAGAAGAGCAAATGACAAGTTTACCTTGGTGAGACACATTCCTGTTCACTGGACATGGCTTTGAAATCTTGCTTTTGAGTGACATTTGAATAGCCACGTGTAAGGCACTTTTGTCAGAAATGCAGAACCAAATCAGTGGCAGCAGTGCTTAAGGCTATGCTTATGAAGAAATACCTGTGAAAGCCTTAGATACTGAAGGCTGAAATCCTTAGTATCTTGGAGCCTTAAACCAATGAAAATCTATTTCCCTCTATTCATGATGTTTTGATCATTATATTCTTGCAAACAGTTCAGAGCAAACCTCTAGAGTCATGGTCACAGCCTCTCTTGTGACTCATGGGCATGCTGAATGGTTAATCCAGTAGATCTCAAATTTTAACCCTTCTTTTCATTTTTCTTTCTTTTTTTTTTTCTTCTTTTTATTCTGTGTGTATCCCAAAATACTCTGTGGCTTTCCTTTTAACCTGATATGAAGTTTTCCTCTGACCTATAGCCTGTAACCTCTTTACCTCTGACCTAAGCCTCTTGCATGCCCAAATCCTCTTTTATAGGGAAAAAGAGAGAAATGTATGAGCATCCTGTCTTCTGCTTGGCCTCTCAAGTGATGGATTTAACCATTCGTGAGTACCTACCACCCTCCTCTCCATGCTGTCCTCACTTTCTCTGTTCTCATTACCTCAAGAAAGTCCAGATCCAAACCAACTCACTCTCCTTGCTTCAAGTCTTTTAGCATTGGCTTGTCTGTTGCTTCTGTCTGTGAAACCCAGTGTGAGAAGTCCAGTCACTTTCTATCAGCCTAAACCAGGTTAGACAATTAACCCATCTGTTTGTAACAAACTCAGACTGTCTGTAAGTTTTTTCAGTTCTTCTTTATGTCCGTGACCTGAATGCATTTTTACTTTGCTTCTGTGTAACCCCAGTTTGTAAAGTGCTTGTCACTGGTACACAATCAAAAGGTAGCAGCTACATTGTGGAGAAGTGAGCTAGAGGTCAGATAAAGGACACTTGGAAAAAGCCATCCCTTTGCCTGCGTACAAAATCTTTACCCAATCCTGTATATAAGATGGTGTAAGGCTGTCCTTTCTCTGTACATCAGATCTGAATGTCTCCTGTCTGTTAGCTCTCAGCGAAAGGATGCACTCTACTTGCTCTCCTCCTCGATTTTTTTACTCACTCCTTTGCACCGAGCTCTGGAGGGGACACCCCGACCCTGCTGTCACTCGGAGACCCCCTCTGTGTCCTCAGAGCTCTCCCTCTCTGGTTTTCTATTTGTGCAGCGTTTTCTCTCCATGAAAGGAGCTTCCTTTGGTAACCCCACGCTCGGGGGGGCGGGGGGCGAGATGGGGCGACTTTTCTTTTTTCAAATGTCATATATCACGCATAACTGGGGGGCTGTGCGGTCCACTTGCTCATTAATCCTGCATATCTGTTCTTGTTTCTCTCTTTTCTCTCCTTGTTGCTTTCTCTCTTTCATATAGAGAATCAAAAGGACGCAGGTGAACAATTGTATATACATTATAAATTGTTAGGACTGTTGAGTTATATTTATTTTGTTTTCTATTTTCATAGCTCCTTAAGATATGTACTCCTTCAGGCTGAAAATGGAGATGCATTGATACTTAAGGAGTTAATTTGTGCTGTCTATATAATCTCCTTTTCCTCCTTTCATAGAATAGAGTGTAGATTAAAAATACCCTGTAGAGATGTAGTGCCTTCTTAGGAGACAGTTGTAGAGGAGAATCTAGTCTTTGTAAAGAGAAGGTTTCTTGTTTTTCAAAAGAACTGCAACTCATTTTGGGTGAAAAAATGTTGGTGATTTGGCCATTAATTTTCCACACCTAACAAGCACATTTATAAGTAAACTAACGTTCATTTTTGGTTTTCATACCTTCTGCTTTCTGCCCTGATGGGAGGACTGGGTTTTTCTTTATTTCTTTATTTCTATTTATTTGTTAATGTGTAACAAACAATCTGGTGGGACAGAAGTCGTGTTTGTCTCTCGTTTATAACCTGTGGTGACATGTAACAAGGCAAAGGCTCAGCTCAAGTGCACATCTCTGCAAAAGGGATGGTGGAGCTCTGCAGCCCCTCTTCTCGTTTCTGTTGTATCCCAGAGTCCTAGTTCCAAAGTCCTTGAAACTTGAACTGTTCATTTCTTTTTGTGAGTAGATTGTTCTGTTTTGTGGGGAAAAAATAAAGGATCTGGTTGATTTCAGCTCTATTTGCACAGGGAAATTGCTTTAGAAGAGCAGTACACAAGGCTGGGCCAGGTTCAGGTTTCCCCAGACCTCCTCAGCTCAAATTTGGCCCATAATCTATTGCCTGATAGTAAAATGAATTGTAAATAACAAGCAATATTTAGAAAATGCAGACTGATTTTTTCTTACATTTATGAAAGGTGGAAATAAACAAAAGTAAATAGAACACTCCCAATTATTACCATTAACTGTAAAAATTAGAGTGAGCACAGGCTGTTGGGCATTAAGCACAATAACTGCATGGAGCATCGTGCTTGCTGCAACAACCTGTCACATGCCTGCAGTTTAGAAGTTCAGAATGACATTCCCATGGCCCAGCTTGTTTAAAAATAACCTGTTTCTTCCCAATGCTTGGAGCAAATAGAAGGGCACAGGGAGTTGTGACTCCACTGCTTTGTGCCCACAAATCTCCCTTGGTTTTAAATAAAAAATTTTCAGGCAAGGTCAGCAGGACTCACTTGAAACTGGTTCCTCAGCTGAAGTGGAGTCAAAAGTGACTGGAGTTTGGCCTGACTTTTTTATTTTGCCAGAAGCAAGAATAAAAATAATACCCTGAAAACAGCTTCTTAAACACACAAGTGTTACCCTTTAGTTCTCCTTTCTCCTGAGATATGTGTAGTCTCTTGTCTTGCATTAAAATATTGAAATAGAACATTAAACAGGGAATTGTGCTAAAAGAATTTAAAATAAATTAATTATTAATCAGACAAAGCTACAAACACTCAGATTGATAATTGTAACCTTTTAATAAGTGTTTGTTTATGTAGGCCAGAAATACATAATTTTAGAAAATAATAACTTCTCCATCCCTTATGCACATGAACACAAGTGCCACTTTGCACTGCTGGAGTTGGGTACAGGCAGCTTCAGAGGTGGTGCCAGCCAAGGCAGAGTTGTCAGTTTGACAATTGATTGTGTTTGGTGTAAGACTGAGAGCAGGGAGAATTCAGTTTTCAGGCTGAGTAATTCTCATATTGCAATTTAGGTTTGGTCTCTGTAAGGAGAGGTTTCTCGTGGTAGTGCTGAGTTGGTGCACAGAGATGAGCAGTGAAGGAGACAGATCTCACCTCGGTGCTTAGTGCCAGGCTGTGGGTGGCAGAGCAGTGGAACATCTCATGGAAAATAGCTGCAGAGCAGAGGGACCTACTGAAGTCCTATTGCTCTGTCCCCAAGGCAAATTGAGCTATCCAAAAATACCAGGTTTCCGCTTGTCCAGCAGCAGCTCCATCCCCTGTGCAGGGAAGGAGTGTCCCAAGGGCACCACACCTCACCGTGCTGCAGGGCTGGCACACACTGTCCTGGCACACACACTGTGTGGCACACTCTGTCCTCCCGGGGTGGGCTCCTGGGCAGGCTCAGCCTCACTTGAAAGCACATCCAGTGGTGATGCCAGGCGTCTGTGAAGCCGGAACCCACTGAGTTCAGGGGTCAGTGCTGCCCACAGGGCACTGAGGGGCAGCTGCAGTGCCTGTACAGAGGCAGACATCCCCCAGGTGCCTGAGTCAGGCTGGGTGCCCCCAGAGGAGAGAGACTGAGCAGGGCAGCTTGGGCTGCACCAGCCCGAGCTGGCAGCAGCCATGGAGCATCTTGGTGGTGCACTGGCCCCAGCAGGCGTGGCAGGCGTCCTGCACCGAGGCAGCAGGTGCAGGAGAGCTTGGTCTCAGACTAGAGCAGCACAGCAGGTTGTTAAGGAGCAGTGGCATTTTCCAAGGCAGTCATACTGGCCCTTGTCACAGCCCCATGCTCACTTTACGTCACTCGCCTTCCCTATTTCTGGATGTCAGCCTGGGAAGCTCTGTGCACGTATCTGGAGCTCAGCTGAGGAGCTGGGCTGCCTGTCAATTGACCAGGTCCTGTGTGATCTGTCAGCCCAGCCCCTGCTAGCCAATCGCTCCAGAATTTGTGATCAATCACAAAGCTTAAAAAGAAAATAAAATTACATCGTTTGAGTAAATAAAAATGTCAAATATATGAAAATATCAATCTTTGTGTGCAGGAGTGGAGGCTGAAGTCATTAATAAACCCTATACTTTCACTCAGGCATGACTATAACCTGTATCCATGTGTGCTGAAATGCTGCTTTATTTGTTTCATTCCTTGAAGTGGCACTGGGCTGTGTTTGACAAAGAATCGTTACGCGGCTTTCAAGATTTCCTCTTGACTTTTCAAAGGCAGTGTCTAAAGCAGTACAAAGTTATTGCAAGAGCTTCAGAAATTCAGAGATCTGCATTCTGATATTTTCTTTCTATGGGTCTCCCACAAACTGTGGGAGCGACTTGCTGCCTGGGGCATGAGACACAATTCAGATAGGCACAAATTCTTCCCTAGGCTCAATAATCATTACAAAATTAGGAGAGCAGTTCTCTCTTCAGTATGTTGAGGTTTTGAGGTGAATTGGCATCTCTTTCTGAATTAACAAAAAATTTATATGATTTTTTCTTTCCTTTAAAATCAAACATCTTATTTTGAGAGAAAAAATACCATTACTGAAATCCCTTTCAGACACATGCAAATTAATTTCATGAGTATAATAAAAGGCTTCCCTGCCTTGTCCTTGGGTTAAGTCCATTGTGCTTTATAGTTTTCTTGAAAACAGCAGCTTTTTGTATCATTTTGATTATTGGCTTACAAATGAATGCACACATAATACTTGGATGCTAAAGCCTCTGGCAAGGGTCATATATTTTTAATAATTATGAGGAAATCATTTAATCAGTGACTATGCTTCTAAAAAATATGAAAAATCAATAATATTCTTCTCCTGCTGCAAGTGTAATTCTTATTGTTGCCGATGATTTAGTAGCAGAAATCACAGTGCTGAGGTAGAAATACGTAGTTGGAAAATTTTCCAGTCTGTAAAGAGCCACACACAATGAATTGTGTGCAATATCTATACCCAATGAAGCACAGATTTATCAATATACCTGTTATTGCAGGCTGAAAATCATTGCAAGCACAAACCCCGAATTTTTCAAGTAATTGAGCTTCTGCAAGTATTTATGTGCCGGTATAATGCAGAAGCATAAAAACCTTTAGAAGAGTTTGTCCAGGAAAGCACTTTGTCAGGCAGTAAGAATTTGCTCCTGATTTCAGTGAGGAAGGTGTTTAAATCTTACTCCTCTGACACACATGAGCAGCAAGTACTAGAGCATTTCTGATACTAAACTGGCTGTAGTGAGGGATCAGAGAGGAAAAGGATGGGAAAAAAGAAAAGCCAAAGTGAAACAAAACCTGCCACACGCTGCAGCTGATCAGGAGCAAGTGCATTAAAATCCATCCAGCCTCACACATCTCCCTTGCTCTGAGTGGGAGCTGAGCCACCCCTGAAAGGGACCTCACATGTCACCTCTGAGACCTGGACCTAGAGAGGTGTGTGAGCTCTAGCGCTTCATAATGCATGGCTCTCACAACCCCATTTCTATTTAAATTTACAGAGGAAATTATTCTTTTTCCTTAGCCAGACCCTAATCTTTTAAATTTTCATGCGGTAAAGAGACAACAAAGAAAAGCATGAGTTGGGGCACATGGGTGTTCAGTGCCCACAGGAACAGAGAGAACTCTTCCCCTCCTTCACCTCCAGGTGGTTCTGCAGCCGTCATGCAAGAGCCTTGAATTTGGGTCTGAAAAACTAAAATGTGTGAAAAGAGCTGAATATTTGTGCAGATTGGGCCAGATCAGAATTATATCAAGAGTTTGTTGCTTAGCCTGCTCCAGTGCCTTGTGGGAGCTTGTTTCCAAGAGTGGGGGGATGCCAGGAGCAGGGTAAGGTGCTGGAGGGGTCTCTCACAGGCCCCCCAGAGAAGTGAGAGCCACCCTGGGGCACTGTGCTGACAACTGCACAGCGGGAGCCTCCTCCAAGCTGTTCTGTACGCGCTGCACCAGCAACTCGTGAAGATGCTGCTGCATCTCTTGCCTTTTCCTCCTCCTCTTTCTCTATTAATGACTTTTCCCTAGGACAGAAAACACTTGTGCTAATCAGGCCCGTTCAACACTCTGGAGTCTGGATGTCTGTGAAGCCTAGGAGCTATTTTTGGATGGGTAGCTGTTAGGGATGCAGGGGCTGGACTCCACATTTAAGGATGCTTGAGGGCTGCAGTGCTGACGTGTGCAATGGGGTGAAACTCAGATTCCTTTCACCTTGGCTTTGGCACTCTTAGGAAGAGCTCTCTCTCTTTGACACCCCCAACTTTGCCACCCAACAGACTCCCCTGGTTCCCACCCTGTGGTTGTTAGACATGGGTGGGAGAAGATGTGCAATTCCCTCTCCCCACCATCCCTTCCCATCCAGGGACCTTGGCACAAGCTGCTCTCCATAGCAGTGGGCAGTAAAATACTCTTCCTACATTTTCATGTCAAGCTCAGGGGCAATCAGTGAGTAGCCAAATTGAATTCTTGCTTATGTTTTAAAGCAGAGTGAAAGTCATTAGGCCAATGCCCAAAAACGCAGTTATTTTTGTCACTTGAGGGGCTGAGAGGTTTGTTTCTGGGGATAAAGTCACCCTTGGTAAATGTTGATCAAAGATCAGGATTACTCCAGAGATGGAAGAATAGATTTGCTTTTCCTGTTGTAAGAAAACAAGGAAAAGAAAGAAAGAAAGAAAGACAGTAGCTTGAATCAGAGAGTCTGAATTAATCATTACACGGCCTAAAAGACTAAAAATGTGTGTGTGTGAGTGTGTGTGTGCATGTGTGTGCATTGTGTGTGGTTTTATGTATGTATGTATGTATGTATGTATGTATGTGTATCTATCCCTGTGTATGGAGAGGGGCACCAACCTAACTCACACTCCTTAATGGTTTACTCGAATATTCTTTATTATACTTCGCTAAGTGTTGTAGTTCTGTGAGAAATAAAAGCAATCAGAAATCTCCTTTACACAAGCCAACTGATTTTTTTTTCCCCCACTGGAAAATGCAAGCAAAATGGCAAGGACTTTTGGCAATAGAATGTCCAGATAAATATGCCAGATTCCTTGCAAATGGCATGATTAAAAATAGTCACAATGCTGCTAAAAACTGTTATTAAAAGGAATAGAAACTATTGTGTTAATATATTCACAGCATATAATTTATTCTCTGGGTGTATGTAAAAGGAAAGGCTATTTTCTTTGAATTTTTCCTATGCTGATATTGTAAACTATATGACAGATGGGTCAAGTCCTGATTGCAGTATTCTAACATTTGGAATAGCAAGTAACATATTTGATAGAGCTGGCAAGTTTTTATATATGATTCAACCCAGAATATAAAAGCCACTAGAATTCCAAGTTGAAAATAATTAAATGAGCTGGAAACGATCAGGAACCACACATTTTTAAGTGACAGATTTTTTTACATGTTTAAATTGCACAAGAATATTTTATAGCTCCCTTTAACCAACAGTGACGTTTAATTCTAAAATGTGTAATTGATATTTGCAAAGCAATTAATTCCTATGGCTCATTATTCTATTGCTAAACGTGCCTAAGCATTGGGGAGCTGACTTCAAGTTGTGTTTTTTAGTTCACCTTTTCTGAATTCCAGAGTTTTAACTGAATTAACCCATCTCAGTCTCCTGGTGTGACTGCACTAAGTGTGGTTTCATACTTGCATTGAATTTTTAGCTTTCTGATTGCACGGTGCTGTAGGACTTTCGAATCTGCTGATTTCTAGAATACATGTTGTCAAATGGTGTCATTACCGTGTAATACCCCAATACCGATAAGCAAAAACCCAGCAGCTTATTCCATTCCTATTTGGTCATTTCTGCTTATGTTCCTTTTGAAACTCCCATCTTTTTTGTCACTGTTTATGAAGTCATTTGTCTCTTTACTTTTGGCGTCTCTCTCTCCGTCACGCACCACCAGCCCGTCCGCCCAAGCCGAAGCCGCCGGCTGGGCCACCACCATCATCTCCTCAAACGCAGACTAACATGATAGATCATATGCTCAAAGGCATGGCCAAACAGCCGCCAAGTACCGTAATAGTCTTCCTTTCTTTTATTCAGTGGTTTCCTAGTCTAGCAGCCGCTCGTGTAGCCGTAGAAAGCTAGTCCTCATATGCAGCTTGGTACATACAAAGCACCTAGCGCGACGTGGTAGGCTTTAGAGATCTAGAGGTAGCATTTATTTCAAAATGTCCACATTTTTTTGTCTAGCAATGTCTGACATATGCAACATTTTCAAATATCAACGTCAGCACAAAATAACATTGTTGTTGCATAACATTTTGCATGGAAACTATAAATATGTATGAGCTTTACATGATGTTGGATGAAATGTTTGATAAGTATATCGTATACGTTTCATGTAACTGTCAGTGCTCCAGCTATCTTAGCAGAATATTCTGATGTATAGTAACTTAACCAGGGAAATATTTAAAATAAGAAGGAAAAAAATTAAGATTGACATCTGCTGGCTGCCAAAGTTATATAAGCATCAATATTTTCTTTAAAGACAGCATCTTTGAGCAGTTGTTCTTATTAACACTTTTGTCTTTTAGTTATATTTGAGAGCAGATCAATGTTGCAAATGAGAATGGGCCTGATGCTGCACTGATCAATGGAAAAGCTTCCCCTTGGCTTTGGAGGTGCAGAAACAACCAGATCCTACTGAGGGACCTGTCTTTGGGCTCCTTTTGCAAAAGGAAGTGGTTTCTAGTTCTTGTAGCCATTGAGGTGCTGGATAGTGTAGGACCAAGACTGAGAAGTTAACCAGGAGCTTTCCAATTTCAGTATTTGCTCAGTAAATTATATTAAAGGGAACCTTGATTTTATTGTTTGTTTGTTTCCAATGATACAACAAACAGCAGCAAAACTGGAGAAGAAACACCCAAGGCCCTTATCTGTGCCATAAATCAGTAAAACTATAGGGTTCATTTGCATGGTACTTTACCATCCCTCAGCCAAGCTGAGCCCCTACAGGGCCAGACTCCAGCTTGCTGAGCTCCTCCAAAAACCAGCCACATTTGGGACTGTCCTGAAACATATGGCTTTCCTTTTCATGGGAACGGTGTAACCTGTAGACAGGCATTCAGGGAAAACTAGGGACTGGCAAGGCTTTGGCGGGGAGAATGAAGTCCTGTAAGCTCCCTGAGCCTTCAGCAAGGCAGGGGTTTCTCCCTGGGTTATCCAGTCCAGCAGAACAGGCTACCTTGTGCAACCTCAAGCTTCTGCCCCACCAGTAAACAAGACCAAACACTAGGAAAAAAACAGGGTGTGTGGAAGGCTGGAGTGAGATGCCCTGTGAATACTTGGCCTGTTGGCATATGGATCCCAAGGGGCAGATCTCCCACTCCACTCCTGCTCCGAGCAACCATCACAGGGAGAGTTTGCCCACCCCAGGGCAGTGAGCTGCCCTTTGATACCATGGAGAGGCCAAAATGCCTATGGATGCAGAGATATGGAGTGGCTGTGCAGTGAAATGCCTCTCTTTGCCCTTGCTGCTCAGGAGAGCTAGGACTGGGAGCTGGGTGTGAGCTAGAGAGACGTGTCTGTGGTCTGCTCTGTGGAATCTGTCCTGCAGGGAAATTGTGGCTATTTTCTTCTCCTCTACGTTATTTCTAATGAAATGCTTTAAATGTTCCGTATTGTTAGCACCTCATATTTTTAATATGTTATTAATAATATGAATTACCTGGAAGAGTATAATTTCATTATTTTTTAGAGTTTTCAGAAAACACTGCAAAAGGACTCAAAATAGGTAAACACCAAGCTCCAGGATTTAAACTCTTTGGTTTGTTTTCGCGAGGTTTTTGTTTTAAAGTTGTGTCTCTTTTCCCATATAAATCTTACCCATGACTGTGGGATTTACCACTTTTCACTCCCTCCAGCATGCATAACTCCTGACCCTTGTGGAGTTAAATCCTGGAGCAAATCAGACCTGCAAGTTTTGCTTTTAGAAGCAAGTGACATTTAAATTGCTCGAGTCTGACAATTTATTACAAGTGCAGACAGATTTGTTTGAATTGATCTTCTTAAAAGAAGTTTTAAATGATATAGATATGATTCCTATAATAGCATCATCTAGATTGAAGGATACATATTGTTCATACATTAGTGGCCAGATGCTGTCTTTAGGGAATGTGATGTTCTTATTTGAGCTAATAAAGTGCCCCCATAAAGCAAACCAACTCAGTATTGTGAAATTTGGAGCTGGAGCACTGTATTTTCACAGTATAATAACGAATGTGGCTTTCTGGTTTGCTCAGTACTAATTATATAAGCATTTAACATATGCATGAAAAGATCTTTTAAGCTGCAGAATATTATGGGTTTTTTTTTTTTAACCTCTAAAATAACTCACTGTTCGTCTAGCTTTTCACCCTGCCTTCCTTTTAACTTGAGTTCTTGTACTACAGAGAATGTAGGCCGGTTAGTCACACCAGCTAAAAAGTTAGAAGACACAATACGTCTGGCAGAGTTGGTAATTGAAGTCCTACAGCAAAACGAAGAGCACCACGCAGAGGTGAGCAGCGTCCCCGGCGAGGTCGTGTCCCCACAGGTCTCCCACAGGATCCGGTGGGAGCTTTGTATATTTGTGTGATATCTGCCCAGCTGGTGCTGGTTATCTTTTTTAAAAGCTGGAAGTACACTGGAGTACGATGGAGGCAAGGTGCACTTCAGGAGGAATGTGTTTTCAGAGGGGAGGGAGGGCTAAAGGATGAATTTACTGAGTTGTGCTCTCCTTGATGTCAGTCTGCAGCCTTTCTGACAGGGCCAGTCTGGCCAAAATATTCACCACCAACTACCTCCAAGAGCAAGCCCATCCACTTTCCAGAAAGGCTGTATTTCCAAATCCTGAGCTGTGCTGTGTGCCTCCAGCCAGCATGAGCGGGGTCCCTGCCGCAGCTGCTGCTCCTGCTGTCCGGGGGGAGCAAGGAAAACTGCAACAAAACAGAACCATTCTCCTGTCTGCCCCTTTCTGAGAATTCAGGTTGTTTCCAGGGGTCCCCCTGGGCCTCTCCAGTACATGATTAACTCACCTGGTTTCCTGTTGGCCTCTTCTGCCTTGGTTTATTGGTAATACCTCAATGACTAGTCACAGAGGTTAGGATGAACTGTGCTCTGTTACTCATTGTCTGGGTTATCTAAAGCCTAATACAACCACTCCTAACTCTTTGAAGAACCTTAACAGAAAGATTTGTGTATTAAAACCACTGAAACCATGTCGTAGTCAGATATACACCAGAAAATCGTGAGGCTTGATCCTGGAAACACTTGGTCCTACAGGCAGCTGGCATGGCTGGCTGTAGTCCTGCTCTCAGCACGTCAGGACATATCTCCCTGAGCAGGTGATGTTGCATACCCATGTAAGTATTTGCAGGATTGAGCCTTGAGTTCTCTGTAAATCTGGTGCTCTTGAATGCATATTGAAAAGTTAATAATTTTAAAATTTGGAGTGAACAGTTATTGTTTATGACTGTAGGTATTGTTGCACTCTTTCACTATTTTCTCTTTTCCTTCCCATTGATATATATATAGATATAGATATACTCACAGTATTTTTCATTAAGAGCATTTGATAAATAATTTCACAATCACCTAAAAATCATTCCAGTGTGTATTAAATATGCAGTATAATTTTACTTATTGATAATACACAGCAATCCACAAAACCCAACTAACGCCTGATTACATATTTAAATTTCCTCCCTGTTTTTCTACTGTTCATTCAATCTTGGATGATCCTGGCAGGGGAAAGAGGTATGTGACTAAACCGAATGAAACGAGTCACTCCTGTCATATTCCGTGCATGCCCTCTCAGTGCCATGTTTCCTACTGGGATTTTACCCTGGTTGCCCTCGCTTCCGTAACTTTGACCGAGGAATGTAACAGCAACTTTGGGTCGGCTGCTTGCAGAGCTGGTGGCCTGACACAGGAGGGTAAATGTGGCATAGCAGTCCAGTCCATGCATGCAGCAATGGGTATATTTTACGAGCGCTGCAGTTACATCCCAACACAACCCTACCTGCCTGGACTCGCTCCTCAGCCTGTTGTTACCTGTTGTTTGCATTCACCCCACCTCTAGTACACTGTGGTGGAGATGGACTAAGTACTACACGAGTGCCTAGAATGGTAGTGGTCTTCCTCTGGTTTTGTCTGTATGTGCCTTGTACTGGATATACAGTATTTATATGTAGAGAGAGAATATATGGGGTGAAGAGTGAAATAAACCTCCTTTTTACTAAAGCAAGGGGTGCTTGAGAGCACTGTGCTTGTGCAAAAACTGTTTTATTCCACTCCTCACCAGCACAGGCTGGATGTACAACCAGCTGGGAAGGAGCTGTTTTTTAAAACACAGCTTATTTTGAAAAGAGGAAGCAGTTGCAGGACCAGTCACACTCAGCCAGCCATGCTGCCAAGATCCTCACATGATGAGGAAGGCTCAGAACTGTTCTCCAGCATCTTTTGTGTCACAAGGTTTTGATTAGGGACAGAAGGTTAATGCCAAGACAGATAGGAGGCATCCCCATCCCTTGTTCTGAATGGGGACTTGGAAGGATGAAATCCATCTCTCTCCAGAAGCCCAGCACACTGTCAGTGCATTTTGAATCCCTGTCCTGAGGGTGGCTGTGGCATTTCAGCAGTGCACAGGCAACTGGCCAGCTCTCTGCACACTTTGAATTGCACCCAGGGAAGGGAGAGAAGAGGCTGGGTGGTTTATCACTGATTTTTATTATGTGTTGTAGCTACATTATACTGTCACTGTGCAATGAGCGTTGCTGAGGTATTACACTTTATTTTTCCCCGTGTATAATTCCAGGTGACTTTTTTTTATATGTTGTCACTCACCTGGAGAAGGCTTGACCTGTGAGGTGTGACTCTTTGGTCTACTTCGGTTATTCAGTAGAAAATTGCACTGCTTACTGAAGAAATGCCTTACTTTACTGAAAAGCAATAGTTTTTGCAATTAACATATGCCCCTTTTTTCCCCATGTGGACATCCAGGCAGACTCCCTAATGAAAATGTAGAAAATAATACTCAGAGCATGTTCAAAAACCATTACAAGAGGAGTATCGTGTCTAGTCAGTCAGGTTTGTCTTACCCATGAGAAGGAAGCAACGCAGCACAGGCAGAAATAGCAGAATCTGTGTGCCTATGTCTGTAATCTGGGAGCAGGAGGTCTCTGGCATTCTATCATCTCTCCCATCAGATGTCTCCTTGCTCCCTTTCCCTTCCTCTGGATGACTGATGACAAATGCCAGGGGCAATGTCATTCACCTGTTTTTAAATTTGTGTTTTCTCTCTCTATGTATACATATGTGTATATGTATATATGTATCTTAACTCCTTGAGGTCATACATATATACATGTGTATCCATGTGTAAAATATACAATAATAGGTGTGTTTGGCTAGAAAGCACACTTTTCCCCCCTTTACATTATTATTTAAGCAAAGCAGGTAAGTAGATGGTAAATAAATGAAATTTTACCATCTTGAAAAAGGTTTTCTAAGTATGGTGTTACCAATCCTACTTACGGAAATTAGGGAGGAGGTTGAGGATCCTGACAGAAGTTTGAGAATTACGGAGTTAAAATTTGACTTTTCAAGCAAAAGGAAAACTGTTACTGATTTGGGCATAATTTTTTTTCCACCAATGATCATATGCTTTTCTTTTTTTAAAATAGCTCTTTTTTTCCTTTTTCACGAAAGCAGGTTCTTATTGCAGGACTTTGAAGTGTTTATATTGGGATTTGCTACAGAAAATGTTCTTTGGCCTCTCCTCTTTTCCCTTCCCCCCAAATGCCGGTTGCCATCGTAGGGGTCACTCCATGCCCACAGACCCAGGGCAGTGTTGGGTGGGTGCCAGCATGGCAGGCTCTGGGCAGGCAGAGCCAGAGAAACCACATCAGAGCAAGGACAGCTCCCACAGCCCCCCTGAAAACCACAGCCTGGCCTTGCTGAGATAAGAGGACCCTGCACAGCCCCACTGCTCAGCAGAGCTCCTTTCCCACCCACCTCTGTGAAGAGGTTGGAACAGGCATCAGGAGCACACCTGACTCTTGACGGTTTTGGTTCTTCCGTGGTCTCTCAGAGGTTTGATGCCTCCCAGCATGGCACTCACTGCCATCCAGCCCTGTACCTGGCTGGAAACCAGCACCAAATGTGGAGAAGTGCTGAAGGGCTCTGCCCCACACCTCAGCCCCACACAGGCTCCCTCACCTTGGTTTGACTTTCCCCGAGTAAGAGCTCTACAGACACCCAGGGCCACTGTCACCACTACCACTGTACCCTGAGCATCCCCAAGCAGGAGATGCTGCAGCAGAGCTGGCCAGCTTCCTCCATGGGCCTGAAGCTGAGGACAGCCTGCAGACAAAGGACTCTGCTGTAGCCACCTTGTCCCCATGCCATGACCACTGGGACGCTCACCTCCTGGTGTTGCTGCTTCAGGCATGGGCAGACACTGAAGCTGTGCCTTCATCTTCACCCCCATTACAGGGCAGCCCAATCCTAAGATTAGTTTGGGGGTCATGTGGTTGTTTTTGTTATTTGTTTTGCATCTTGGATGTGCTCTGGGATGAAAATGCCGAGTGCAGTGCCCAATCTATCCATGCCTTCACATCCATTTTGTATCAACTCATGGAATAATAGCAGGGCAGTGTCAGTCTGCTTTATATTTTAAAGGATTGAAGGAGTGGAAATAGTTCCAAAGACCCCTGCCACTATCACTGGCAGCTGAGAAGCTGAGCCAAAACAGGAAAAACTATGGCAGTAACCTGTTTTGGAGGTGCTGTTCCCTCTCCATGACCAGGTGAACCAGTAGCTGGAATTGTGCTGTGCACATCAGTGCATCAGAACTGAACCCTGAGTGAAAGCCCATTCTGCTTATTCATGTCTGCAAAAACATGCAAAAAATGCCCCTCCCTGACTGGCAATTCCTCTTCAAACTGATTCCTCCATTCCCAATGCCCTCCGTTTCATCTCCACTCTTGTGCCTAAGCTAGAGGTTTCTTTTTCTTGCCAAGTGCCGCAAAGCTGTTCCTGAGTTCCTTTAAGTCACTGAGTAATTTCCTATCACTTCCAAATGACAGCACATGGTCCTGTGGACAGCTCTTCTCATATTGCATGTTCCCAGCCAGAAGTGACTACTGAACACGCATGCATGCATTTGCAGCATTCACATCTGAGCCATGTATGATGTGAATGCCACCTCAGAGAGCCCGCACAGCGAATTTTAAGGACCCATGTGCATGAGAATGAGTTACCTCACTGATATTTTTTGGTTTTCAACTTTAGACATATGTTTTTCCTGCCTCTGTGAAAATATAGGCTTGCCATAGATTTTTTTTTTTTTTACCTTGGCATGTTGATAGTAGAGCTTTGTAATGGGTTCCTAATCAGCAGCATCATGAAGGTGGTAGTGTTAGATAATGATGTAAAATGAACAGTGCTGTAATAACTTTTACTGGTAATGTTTGAAATATCTTGAAAACAGGGTGTGAATGATTTAGGGCAGAGTTTAATGTCTCAGGCTTCTAGTTTTTCAAGTACCGAATCCAAGTAGAATTTAAGCTGTTGAAAAACATGTCAGAAAACCCACAAGCACAGTGAAGAAACTCCCAAATTTCTGTACTTTAGAAATAAGAATTAGTTGATTTTTTTTCCTGATAATTTGCATCATTAATGAAGTCATTTATTGTAAATTGAACAGATGAAACCTTCTCTGCTATGTTACAGCTGCATGCCTTTACAGTGGAGCTCTGAAGAGACCCTCTACAAGAAAGCTTTGTGTTAGAACAGCAGTGCCTAATTCTGTGATTAGCACTGCCCATGCAGGCTAGCACTCAAAGCACTGTTCTCTTTACAATAAAGATAGTTTCCATGAGATGCTTTTTTTTTTTTTTTTTTAAATATGTGGTCTAACATCTTTCTCTGCGCTTTATTAGAACTAATACACATCTTTATTATCTTTTTCTGCCAACTCTGAAGGCCTTTGCTTGGTGGTCAGACCTGATGGTAGAGCACGCGGAGACGTTCCTGTCGCTGTTTGCGGTGGATATGGACGCAGCGCTAGAGGTGCAGCCCCCAGACACCTGGGACAGCTTCCCGCTCTTTCAGCTCATTAACGATTCCCTCCGTAGTGACTGTATGTATTCTGCATTCTGATCATTCCCTTTCCAGTGGGCTGCTCAGGTTACTGATCATGCTTTCAGCCTCTCCTTGCTGCACTGAGAACTGAGATGGGTGGAGATTTACAGATTTACAAACTCCTTTAGCACCAGCTTTTATTGCATTGCCACTAGAACAAAGCACAGCCCTTAAATCACTGCAGTCAAAGGTGGGAAGTTGAATTTTATTTTGCTTCATCTTCTCAAGTCTCTTGGTAATGGCTGCCTGATAAGCAGGGAATTAGGTACTCTATATCTGTCATTAAATGTGTGTATTGTTTTAAACGTGTGTACTGCATTTATTTAGCATGCAGTAAGCCAGTCCTTGCTTTAAGATTTTATTGAAGGAAGGAAAATACTAAAGTAAACGGAAGAAGTAGTTCAGAAGAATAGTGCTTTGTGAAATAAGACAATTCTCCAAAGCACTTGGGCCCATGCTTTCAAAACCCATGTTTTGAATTTGGTGCTTTCCTGGATAGTCCAACGCTCCCTGGGGAGCTGGTGGCAATATTGGCATTGCCTTAGCTAGGTCCTAGACCAGGACCTCAGCTAGCTTTCTAAGACTATGTGAAAAAAGCCAGGGACTCATCCTTAGAAAGCAAGCTCCAGCATCATGGTACTGAGCAACCAAAGAAGAAATTATTTTCCCACCTGCTAAAGCCATAATGTTTGCCATGCTGTGTTTCTTACACTGGTTTTATTCACAGGAAGTGATAATGTATTTATAAGTTTTACATTAATGGAAAAGAAGGTTCATTGTCTGTTTATTTGTTTGGAGTAAGAAGTCATTCCTGCTGTCTGTGTCATGAACTCTGGCTCCTGTTATGTTCTTGAAGTTTTCCTGTTCACTGACAAATTCATTGTTTGATGAAGTGCCACGCTGTGGTTTGTTACAGAGGTTGCAGTAACAGTAGTGTCTTACAATACTTTTATTTATCTATTCTAGATAATTTGTGCAATGGAAAATTCCACAAACATCTCCAAGACCTGTTTGCTCCACTTGTTGTTAGATATGTCGATCTGATGGAGTCCTCAATTGCACAGTCAATTCACAGGGGCTTTGAGCGGGAGTCATGGGAGCCAGTAAAGTAAGGAAACCTCCTTTGATACAATCGGAATTTGGGTGCAAATGGATGGAGATTCATATAGAGGTGAATTAGCAAACGTTAGACTGGACATGCAGAAAATGCTTTAAAAGTTCTAGTTTAATGCTATAAATAGGAGGCCTGATCTCTTCAGGATTTTCAGGTTAATGAGGGAAATGGTATTGGCTTTTTGAAATGCATCGCTGCCTCAGTTTGAACCGTGTGCCTTTGAACAGGGAAGCATGAAAATGGGAAAACCTTAACTGCCATGGCTTTTTGGAACCCATTCTAAAAGGCCTTTTCCAATGCTGCTTTTGAACTCACATAGCTCCTTTTCAGAACAAAAAAATCTCGCTTCACTGTGTTCAGTTCCAGCCCTATAACCCCTGTGAGTCATTGCTGTATTTATTCTCAACACTCATTTTTTCCACCCACCCTGTGGGGGGAATACTGCAGTGTGTGCCTCTGGCATCAGCCCCATGGCTGGTGGCTGCACGTGTCCCCATGTCCAGGGCAGCTCTGCCAGTCCCAGCTCCTCTGCCTGTAGGAATAGACATGCAGAAACCAAAGTGAAACATGGGCAAGATGACTCAAGCATAATGATTTCTTACATTTGGAAAGCTAGGAGTTTACCAGCAAGAAACTGGGAGCCTGAGAAAAACCCAAATTGAACTCAAGAGCTGGTGAATGATAAAAATGTGACATGTGCTTTGGATTACTGTTGTTATTTCACAGGTTTTGAAGCATTGCTGAACCCTGTCATGCTTGCTCTATAAAGCCAAGTCAGATCCTACAAAGGGAAATAGCTAACTTTTCCTTCTAATAAAGATACTAAAAGAGAAAGATGGACCCTTTGCAAGTGACATGAGTCTGGCAGTGCCTCAGACCAGGAACTGGGACCAGGTGACCTCTGGAGAGACTCTTTTCCTTGCTTTTTTTGTCATTCTCTAAGGAAAGTGAAATGGCACCGCGCTCTCAGAGGTTGCTGTATAAAAGAACGTGTGGTCTTTCAGGGCTTTTCACACCAAATATGTTCCGTTTACAAGGAAAAGAGATTTTGTTCAGCAGCCAGCCTCCCATATGCAACCTGGAGTCTGAGTACCCAGGTTTTTTCCTTTCTTTCTTGTGCATCCTCAGCATCCGTAAGGATTCTGCCTGCCAAATCTCAGGCTTTTTCTTGACACCTGATCATCCCCTCTGTTTTGAGTGGGGTTAAGTGGCTGGCATTCAGGAGCCTCTCTCACTTTCCATTTGCTGTCTTTGGTCTGCAGGCTAACAGGATTAAAGATCCTAAAAAATCTTGTTTCAAATAAGCAGATGTGACCCAGAAAACATACAAGAAATAGATCTTTCGAGTAGGAGAATGCCATTTTTACAGCCACTCCTTCAAGCAGAATTGCACTTCGAAGTTAGCATTAACTTCAGTTTCAGAGCTCTGCTTTAGTAAAAAATATGTATTTCCTTGTCTGTTATGAAACAGAGGCAGTTAACTCTGTGTACCTGTCCACCTGGGTCAAGCACTCAGTAAACAAATCATTCCGCTTTTTTTTTTTTTTTATCAGAAACTGTCATCTTTTTTGCTTTTTAATGACTTCAAGGAGTTAACTATAGATGTCCATAAGTACTTGGATGTGCTACTTGCCTGTCAAAATGCTTTGTCCTTGGGTATGCCAGCATCTATCATTTCCAAGTTATGTCTGATAGTTATAAAAGATCTTTTCTTAGTTCTCTTGTGATGGTTATTCCCTTCTGGAGTTCTAGTTACAGTGTGCTTTGAGCATTGCATCTCCCAGCAAAAGCCCAGGATGGACTCTTTCTCTTATAGGCTTGGGTATATAAAAGATTTCTTCCAGCAGGAAAGTGGGTGCTATCCACGAGAAGCTTCTGTCCATCTGGTGAAAAGATGCACCATGGATTTTTTTTCACGTGTTGATATTTTGTTCTTATGTCTCGCACACAAAAGTGTGAGTTGCAAAGCTGGCTCAACGTGATGTGGCCCGGTGAAGGGAGGCACCAGTGAGTGCCAGAGGGTGGCACATACAGTGCAAAGGAAAAAAGGAGTGTCATTCCTAGGATCTTATGACATTTTTCATGTGCTGTTCAGAACTAAATGTTAAGGCATCTTCATCTTTGCCTCCTGGGCAGACCACCTGCTCCTCTTTGTCTGATCGACAGGGAACTTGCAGAAAAATTCAGGTTAGAGACTTACTCTGTTTGACTTGCCCTCCTGTATCTACTCTCTTCTCACCCCACATATCCATACTGTAGCACAGTTGAATTTGTGGCCTTGGATTCTCAAATAGTTCGGAGCAGCCAATTCCTAACCAAATTGTGACCTTGTATTGACACCTCTGCAGCAGAGCGTTTTTGGAAATCAGGAGCACTACAGAATGTTCTTCCACAGCTTTCCTCTACTTTGGAGATAGACCTTCAAGTTGGCCAGCAAAGACCGATCATCAAAGCTGGCCGTTCCACCAGGCTTCTTGTTGTCCTGGATCTCTGCAGTGCATTATGAGAAGGAAATCTCATTATCTTCTCTTAACCAAGAAATTATTCCACAACACAGAATCTTTTGAAAGGGTTTCTCTGTACTTGTGTTTGCAGTCAGGGCTGAAATATGTAGCCCTCCATAACCTGACCAGATGGCAGTTTGCAAGCATGTATTTCTTCTATTTTCATTGCTGAATACTCTGCACCTTATGCTCTGAGGAGTTAGGTATAGAAATCACAGTGAGAGAGAGATACTGTTAAGTATTGAAAAAAATGGTGGGGGGAAAGCATGGACGTTGTGTGCTCATGAGGGCTCTGTAATCTGCCTCTGCAGAGCTGCTGAATTTGCAGGGGGTCCGTGCCCTATAGCTAGAGCAGCTGGTGCGCTTGTGTGAATCCACGCAGAGAAATGTGGAACACTTGTCCTTCGCACAGTCATCCAAGTATGCAGGATGCAGAGTAGGTCTGTTCTCTGGTGAGTTGAGAGGTCTTGGAAAAGTAGGGTTTGCAATGGGTTTTTTTTCATGCTAGCTTCTCGAAGAGTGCTGATTTATCTCACAGCCAGCTGACACGTATGTGTGTGTGTCTCTGTGTGTGTGTCTGTGTTGAAAGATCTTTTTGAGCAAATGCTGAAGCTCATGCAATGACAACCAATTTCAATGGCTTGACTAGGACATTACTCATTGACCCAGGGCTCTCTCTACCGCTCTGTAGTCCTGGCTTTAGCATCTATTAATTGCTCACTAACCCTTTGCAGACTATTTATAAATGTATCATTAATATAAATGTCAGAACTTGAACAATATGATTATACTAATCATTTTATAAGGTTGTACAACTACAGAATGATAGTGAAAAGTGTTTCCCCTTAAAAGAAGCACCGCTGTAGTGAAAGTGAGTATTTTTGTTACTATTCTGGGTGTCAGTCAGGAAGAGCACAGATTTGACTGCCTACTTCACTATCAAGCTCTTTGCTTCACATCAAGGCTTTTGTGAAAAGATTTGCTCTTGAGCATTTGCTCAGCCTCGACGGTGAGGTTTCAAGTGTTTATAGTGATGGAAGAAACAGGCATTTGCGTCCTCCATCACTAAATCATTTCAGGCATCCTGTAGGAACTGAGCATTTAGGCGTGGCCAAGGGTCTCATTCAGCTCTATTCCGAACCCAGGAGACAGCTCAGTAAAAATACTGTGATTTTTCTGCCCTCCTTTCACTGCTAGGGCAGCTCTACAGGAGCAGCTGCGGTGCAACTGGACGTGTTGCATCCAGTGCTGCAGTACAGGGTGAGCTTTGGGAGGGTGTGCAGGGGTGCACTGCCAGTCTGCTTGCACTGAGAGCTTCCCAGCAGACAGTCCAGGTGAGCACATTTCCACAGCTCACACACACAAACAGGGCAGAAACAGAAGACACCAGGAAAACAAGCAGTGCAGCTCCAGAGCTTGTGTCTCTCATCAAACGTATCAGGAGCCAGTCCTGAAGCTGAGTCGTCTTAAATCAGACAGCCCTCATCTTGTTGATGCAAATGCCCACATTCCCTGCCTGATGGCTGAAGTTATATTTAGCCATCTATATTAAATAGGCATGGCTGGCTTCTAGAAACCGTTTCTCATCTTGGACCTGTATTTTTATGGTCTGAACAATTGCAGGCTTCATGGAACATTTGTTGGTAATATTAATAATTTTTTAGAGGTCTCACTGCAACTGTTAGTCAGATAATTAGATCAGTTGAACCTGAAAAACTGTGCATGTCAATTCAGGAGAATATTTTTTTTACATTAGTTACTGTATGTTAACATAATATACTCCATTATTTTGCTGTTTTGTTTTGTTTTAAAAGTACTAACTTATTCTTGCAACATATTCTTGCATCAGCAAAATAATGTGTTGTATAAAAGAAATATGTTTCCGTGTGAATATAGTATACTGTTTACTCTAGAAGTCATATTTTATTAATACAGTGTTTTTATTAATATAACACTGTCACTTCTTGAATTTTAATATTAAAACCAAAGGTCCTCTGATTTATGTATTTACCATCTGGCTAAGTTATTTAAGTTGCTTTTCCTTATACATTTATATGTTGTCCACCTCTTGCTATTTCTTTATTTATTCCATATCAGTATCTAACCACATGCACTGCCATTTCTGAAGATTTAACACTCTCTCAATCACTATGTAGTCTATGTCTCATTCAATAGTCATATCATCTTAGCAGCAGATACAGTATGAATGAAAACAATGGACAGCTTTGTGACAGTAGTGAATTCTCCTCTTTGCCTGAAAAAGAGAACACACAGATAGCAGGAAGTTAAATCTGCTAAGAATCATAGAAATAATTAGAAATCAGAGCATAGTGATGAGGCTTTTTTCACTGGAAAAAACTTTGATTTGTGATTTTCCTCCCCAACAAGGGATTTTATTCACAAAGAATGAAGTCTGTTCCCTAACATTCACCAGCAATGACAAGCTGAGCTCTTGCAGAGATGTGGTTCACATCATCTGATGCGTTAGGAAACATTTATTCAGGCAGCTCAATTCCACTGCTTTGGGGGTTGATATATAAAACTTGCAGTAAGAAATGAAGTGCTAAATATGTCTCAGAGAAGTTACTAGGATTTTAATATGCCTTGAAAGACATAGTGTATAATTTGATAGTTTCACAGGAAGCCAGATAATGATGTCTGTAAAGTAACTCATTTAATCCAGGGAAATGGGAGAGACCTCCAAAGGTGCCATATCCTGGTGCAGTCTCAGAGCAGGCAAGTTTGGATGCTGAAGCAGTGCCTGTGTGCATCAATAGGAAAGCTTTCAGCAGCTTCAGCAGTGCAGGGTGAAGCTGAAATCCTGAATTTCTAATTCCATTTTCACTGAGTCCAAGTAGCAATCTGGTGAAAACGCATCTGGTTTTGTTCCTCACATGGGACTGTAAAACCACCTGTGGGTTGGGTACCAGGGGATCAGACAGTGTTCCTGGGAGAGGGCGGAAATGAGGCATTTTTCTCTCTTCAGAGTCAGGTAATATGTGAGTTGGGTAATTGAGCTCTGTGTTTTGCTGATTCCCAGATCTCCTGATGTTTTCATTTTGCATGTAGAATATAACTGTGATGAGATATTAATTTAAACAGAATTAGACCAGTTACAATATCTAGAGATTTAGTACAATGAAACATGTCAGGGTGCGTTCCAAACTTTGGGCATGCAGTGCTGTTACATGCACCTTGTTCCAGGAGAGAATGTTCCATTAAATCAACACAGCTGTCCACTTTTTAAAGATCTCTATTTGCATAACAGTTGCACATCTGAAAATACTGATTGAAGTCATGATGCCCAAGTACACATGCTTCATATTAACTTTTGAGTATCTTAATCACCTCATGGCCCCCTTTCAGCCGTGAAACAGTCACATACTAGTCCTGAATTCATTTACAAAGTGCAGTTTATGCACAGCGTTCAAATAGTGGGGCTGGGCAATCCTTTGTTTTGCACCCAGGAATGCAAGGGAGGATCAGGGCACGGTCTTCACAGAGGAAGAACCTTGTAGTTCACTGTCTCATCACTCCAGATTAGCCCATCTTTATTTGTGGAGGGTCTAAGACAGAGAGGTTTTGCAGCAAGATTTCAACTCCATTGAGCTTGGTGGCAAGAAAAACTCTTATGGCTGGAATTTCAGACTCTCCCTTTATTATTTCAAATTCCAGTCCCTTAGCAGATCTCATAGTTTAGCACTTCCATTGAGCCTGTGTGTGTAAGAACTGAGACTCTTCCTTAAAAGAGAGATTTTTTGAAAGAAAAGCTGCTCTCTGCACTTTGAAATGGTATCAGGACTTGAAGGTGCAGTTATTTTCACAGGTGTTTAAATTCTCTGTCAATTTTTCCCTTTGCGATTCTTCTTTTCATTCTGGTTTGCTTGTTTTTTTAAGGAATTTGAATTTTATAGCAGACATAACTCAGTACATAAACTTTCATACTCATGCTTCTTTCTGAAATGTTTTGCTTTAGTTTTTTAACTGTCCTCATGCTGTGAACTTTGCAGATTTGTTTCTGAGTGTCGTGTGCTTCTGCTACATCGGCATTGTCACTGTTATGGTATTTTTTCTTTCTGTCTGTTTCTTCCACAGGAGTTTAACAAGTAATCTGCCCAATGTGAATCTACCAAATGTGAATCTCCCTAAAGTACCAAATCTACCAGTTAACATCCCACTAGGCATCCCACAAATGCCTAGCTTTTCTGCACCGTCATGGATGGCTGCTATTTATGATTCTGAGTGTGTATTCAGTTCAAATTAGATCTCATTTAAATTTAAAGTAATCTTGGCATGGATATGTATTGTTTGTTTCTGTGCATTACATAAAACTTTAAAGAGTGATACAGTTAATTAAATGTTTTCTGAATGAGACACTAGTGAATTTCTGGCATGTGTATTTTGAGGGTTTTTTTGTATAAACCTTGAAAATTTGTCTCAACTCCCACTGAGAGTTTGAGCAAGTATCTTGCTTTACAAAATAGCTGTCAACAATGGGGTATGGTCTGAATAACATACAAACCACAGAACTCACAATGTGACATTATGTGTCTCAGCAAAGAGTTTTGTCCAAAAGAGAAGATTAATCAATTTCAATGCCAGTCAACCAATTTCTGTGGACCAGATGTAGATCTAAAAATGAATTTTATTTCATGCGAGCTCTGCAATTCCCAGATAATTTTTGTCTTGACTTTGGTGAAGCAGTTTAAGAAAGAGGAGCACCCTGTAACAGTTTTCATTCACATTGGGGGATGATCTAGAGAGCAATTAAAGCTCCATAGCCTTCATTACTGCCCAAATAATGCCATGACCGACTAAAGAAAGAGATTTTCAATGTGATTTTTAGATTGTGGCTTGGAAAATAGTGTCAAAGAAGTTACTCTGTAGGAGCCTTGAGCTCTGTGCTTCCTGCCTGAGTGTCCCAAGGTGCATGTGTGAAGCTCAGGGGGAACATGCCACAAATCCTCAGCACAGATTAGGCAAGTTCTCTTATAGGAGGTTTCTCACTGAGGAGTGTGGAGGGTGGTACCCAGTGGGCTCAACCCAAATCTCATCATCTCAAGATGTCCTATCATGGGAACTGCTATTTGTCCATTCTCCTTCTAAAGTCCTAGAGAGTTATTTAGGGTTGGCATAGACAACAGACAGCACTGTGGTGCTTTTCCTCTGTCCTCTCACTCAATAGATAAAACTGAAGAACTCACCCCAGAATCTCCTGTTCCCTTGTACTGAAACACCCTCAATTACATCTACACCTGGAGTCCACCAGAATGCCTCTGCCATTAGTCTGGCACAGGCAGGATTGCAGAGCACTGGTAATGAATGAAAGCAAAGAAAACACTGATGTGAGATCTTTTTAAATAGATTTAAAACCTTTTAAAATATCAGCATGGTTGTTTATGTTTCAAAGCCATACAACTCATATTCATGCTAAGATAGTTATTTTAAAGGCTAGCTTAGGCAGTTGTCTGTAAAGAGTACTTGAAAGTTTTAATCTTGCTCTGTGCATGCTTTGTGGTATTGCCCTTGAAAAGATAAGAATCATGTAATGACAGAAAATTGGATCATCCCTCTGAAAATGCTTGAGCATCAATGGTATATTGCAAGCTGCCGGCGTGATTAGAGTAATTGTGGTGCTCACAAGCAAAATCCAAACAGTGCATTTTTGAAATGAATATACTATATTGTTTACTTGGATGGAGCCCTAATCAAAAGTGAGAAAAAGACTGAGAATAATTCTTCAAGAATTTTGAAACCAAATGGATGTCATAATATTGCTGTAGTAAATACCAATTATTGTATTTGTACACATTAAATCACTTCAAATGTAAATCCATGCAGTTCCAAAACTGGGTTTAGAATGTTAAAGCTTGCTTACACCCAAGCACAGGTTTGAACTAAAAGCTCTTGGTAGATGAACATGTGAGCCTGTTGTCCAAATTGGTCCCCTGGCAAAAGCAAATGCCTGATTCTTTATCTTTTCATCTCCCTGGTTCCCTTTTACTCACCCTTCCCCTCCATCAAGGACATGTTACCTGTTGCTTAGTGTCAGATACGTTTCTCCTACAACCAAGACTATTCATTCTTTATCTTGTTGACTCTGCTAGCCCAGGCTCCCTCAGGACCCCTCTGGCATGTTGGGACTACAGCTCTCACCTGGGAGTAGCCCTGTTTGCATTAGTTCCCAGCTCCTCTAGCATTAACTCAATGCAGCTGGCATCTGTCACAATAGAAACACCCTCCCTCATCTGTTTCTATAGATGATGTCAGCACAAGTGGTAATGCATGGTGTGTTAAATATCTTATAAATTACTGTGTTAGCATTAGTGGTATGCGAGGAGGGGGTTGAAACTCTTGAAGCTCCCTTGGTAATTGTTCTGGAAAAAAAAAAAGTGAGGGAGAAGAAGAGAGGGAGAGAAGAGGGTTATAGATGCATAAATTTCTGTGCACAAACAGAGTGCAATCCAGTCCTGTATTTTTATTCTGTAAGTGGAGGTTTGAGATATAATTATACTGTGAAAAGAGCTGGTGTAGCTACACACTGCAGGACTAAAGACTTCCATCTGGGCAGGGGTGTGGGTACAAGAATATATGCTTGGGAAAGAAATTGAGAATTTTGTGGCAGACCAAAGTTGTTGCAAAATAAATTTTTAAAAATGTAAATTTGTTGTCCTGTAATTGCCTTTGCAAAGAAAAAGGTGCAGCAGTAAATCCTGCCGAAACTCCTGGATATGAGATGTACCCTTAGCTCAATTGACTTACCCCAATTTTTTTTCAGCTGTTCAAGAGATAAAGTGTGTCCTCGCTCACCACTTGTTAGCACTGTCCCTTACCTGGAAACGGGGCCACACTGGGGGGACAAGGCAAACTTAAGATATAATTTGGAGGGGGAAGAATTGCATGAAACCCTAAATCTTAATAACTGCATACAGCCTAGTATGGCAGTTATTATTGATCAAGGATTTTCTCCCACAATTTCTGGCCTTAATTCTTAATAATCACATACTTTAATGTGGTTATTAACTAAGGCTGATTTTTACCATACACACGTTCTTCCTGTTAATGTGTGTAACTCATGATGTTGTCTTACTCATCTGGTCTGGAGAGTTTTGTGGGTGATGACAGCAAGGTAGATTAGGCAACTGTATGGTAAAACTCAAAATCCTGATGGTGGAGATGGCCAGCGTTGTCCTGTGTATGAAACTCCTGTCTGCCTTACACTTGTTGCAGGAATGGTCTCCACATCAGGTTGCCCAGACCCCGATGCCACTTCTGACTTTTGTTCTCATTTTGCCCTGCCAGCAATGGATCAGGCACCTCAGAAGATATGTTCTGGAAACTTGATGCCCTACAGACCTTCATTCGGGATTTGCACTGGCCTGAGGAGGAGTTTGGGAAACACCTGGAGCAGCGCTTGAAGCTGATGGCGAGTGACATGATCGAGTCCTGTGTGAAAAGGTGGGTGCCCATGAGGGAGCCTGGCATGGTTCTCGCAGGAGCTCACAGGATGCAAAGCTATTCCACCTTAAAACTGGAATTCACCCCATTGCTGAGAGCTGTGGACTCTCCCAAGCAGGCACTTATCTGTTGAGACTGAGTGCTTATTCACAGTAAGGCAATAAATCACCCATTCTTCTGGGCTTTGTAGGTAATTACTTATTTTCAGTGCCACACGTGAGGTCAGATCTTTGTAAATGCAGTTTGGTGTGATGATGCTGACTGCTGAAGGTATAGCCATAAGAAAAATCTCAGCACCCACCTAAAAAGCACAGATACATGAAAAAAAAACAAGAAAAATTATTTTAAAAGTGGGATAGTGTGTTGCTTGGCACACAGGTTTCACGTCTGCCGTTGATTGGGAAAAGCTGTTGTATCATCAGCCACATTATAGCATAGTTACCTGCAGATCTTCCAAAACAGAGATATCTTTAAGCAACTTTTAGACATACTGGCAGCTGTCATTTTGAAAGCAAAATATTGAAGTTAAATTTCCAACTTTTCCACTGCAATTTATGTCCATTTGCACCAGAGATAACGAGGCAAGAAGAAAAAATGAACTTGGTATTTCTTTGTGTAAAAATTCGTAGACAAAGAGATGAACCAGAGAAAAAATGGATGCCAAATATAGCCAGTACATGCTAATATTAACTGCAGTGAGTGATGTGGCTGTCCTGTACCACACTTTCCTGGCCACTCTGCAAGTCTGAGTGTAGCATTTATTTTCAGTACAATCCTCACTAGCCTGGATGTGCAGTATCAGCGCAGGGGAAGGCGCATTCAATCCCTGAGATGCAGGCAGGAAGGCAGATAGCTCGAGGCTTGTTCTCTCACCATTCTGGAATAAACCCTAGTGCATTTTAAGTGCAATGAGATGTGTTGCATTTAATATCTTTGACATAGAGCAATTTATTACCGCAGCCCATCTTTGGTCCTGTGTCTGGCACAAACACTGAGCTTTAGTTGTCTTTCAGTTGTCAGACTGTGTTTTAGGAGAAAACCCAGTGATGGAGCTCTGCTCTCTTCTCTGCTCTAGCACCACCAGCAAACTTATTTTCTCTTTTTTCTTTTCTTCACTTGGAATTAGGGCCCCTTTGCTGTCCCTACACAGCACAGTTATAGCTGCAATGATCTGTAAAAACCAGAACAAGTTAGCTCAGCTGAGATAACTGGGAAAAATAAGCAAATTTCCAGGTACATCTAGAGAAGAGCTTGTGTTCCTGGAAGCCAGGTGGTTTTTTTCCCTGATTTGCCTCAACCTTTCTACAAATGTGTTGCCCCTCTGTAAAAACCTGGCCCAGCTTGTATTGGTACAACTATATATAATGGTTGTGAGCATAAGTAAGTAGGAACATGCTCCTTTCCATGAGGAGATGGAAAATCCCAGTCTCCTTGGGTCCTTTCAGTAATTATCAACATTCTAGTCCCCGAGTCCAGGCTAAATCTGGCACTGGTAATTAAATCAGTTCAAATGCCATTGCTGATGTAAACCAATATGCTGCCTTCCCTATTTATATCACCTGCAAACAGGGCCTGGCTAAGGTTTCTTTAGCAATTTCAGTTTGACACAACATTTTTCTTCGCGTCTGTCTCTGAACTGTTGAATCCATGGAGGAGCCACCCTGCCTTCCACACTGGGTTGTATTCCAGGGCTGTCAGGAAAGCAGCCCTTGCAAGGAAGGCCTGCTCACTAATAAATCCAGGCAGAAGGACCTACATACCAGCTCAGATCTGATCCCCAGAAAGGGAGCTTCACATTCGTAAATGAGTTTTCATTTGCATAACCCTTGGGGGATCATTGAAGTTCAGAATTATTCCTGAGCTGCAGCTGATATTATTTGTTATTTCTAAATTGAAGGTCCTATGTTAATTTATTGGCAGATTCTGTGTGATGTGATAATTGTTCTGTGTTAGGTTAGATTAGTGAAGTACGTCTGGAATATGAAGAGGGGCTCTGAAAAAAGGCAAGGCAATGCCCACCACACTGGAAAGTATTCCCTTGTTAGACTCACAAATGCCTTGGTATTTAAAATATGACACAGGATCAGATTTTGTAGGTTTTGGCCTAACAAAGGTTTTGGTGTATCATGGTTTGTTACTGCAGGGATGTCAGATGTGATCTCAGTGAAACCTCAGGAGAACAGGGAGGTGTGTGATGCAGGTGTGTTCATATGCACATGCCTGTGCCTCTGCATGCTTTGCAGATACAATCTGGTGAATGTGTGTGGGGCAGGGAAACCACTTCTGTGAGCTCACAAGACAATTAAGAACTTCCAGTGAGCAAATACTATCATATCACTATAAATGCAATGATCTGGCAGTGTCCTTTCAGTCAAGCAATGAAGGAGTTTCTGTTATTTGTGGTTGCTGTCAGGAAGCAATAGGAGCTTCCTTTAGTGCAGCAGGGTGTGGTTATCAATCAGCTAATGCAACCAAATTAAAGGTGTGCATTGACAGTGCTGTTTGTAACATCATCACACTGTTTATCAAGCATAAGAGAGTCACAGTTTCCCTGAAACTGTTGAACACTTTATAAATAATGTGTATTCTGGAAAGGGGGTTTCTTTTTAAACAGGAAAATCATTTTTAGAAAAAACACATTTGTAACAATTGCACTATGGCAGTCCCAGCAGCATTCAGCTTTCTGGCTCTCAAACGCCTCTCAGTATTGTTTCAAATTATTATTGTCTTAGTATTTTTAAAAGCAACTGAAACATCTTCTCCTACTTTCTTTCACAGAACAAGGATTGCATTTGAAGTAAAACTGCAGAAAACCAGCCGATCAACAGATTTCCGAGTCCCTCAATCAATATGCACCATGTTTAATGTCATGGTGGATGCCAAAGCTCAGTCTACAAAGCTTTGCAGTATGGAAATGGGCCAAGAGGTAAAAATGCAGGTTCTTCCTTTCACAGCTTTTAAAGGCAATGTCATGAAATTTCCTGTCTCCTGTTGTGCTCGTTTCAGAGACGTTGTATCGTTTGTGGATTTAGCCTTCCATAGAGAGTGTGCAGATGAATGTACAGGGGGTTGCTCTCAAATCTAATGAATAGAAACATTCGGAATCCCTGTCACTTAGGAGTGGCTTTTTGCAAGGACTGTGGTATGCATACGGTATCTCTCAAGCTTGGTTGTTGCATGATGACCATACAAATTGAGTCATTAACTGCACCTTGGAGCCAGGTGTCAGCAACACACTTTCTGTGTATGGATATTTTCTGTAGACAAACATAAGGAAAACAGAACTGCCAAGTTGTTGCTGTGATGCATGTAAGGAAAAAAAAAAAAAAAAAAAAAAAAAACCTACAAAAATAAGAACTTCAAAAAGTAGATTGAAATTCCGGCTGCTTTGCCTTCCTCGAGTACTGGCTGTAATCAGCTCACTTGATCATTCTGGATTTCCAGGTTCATAATGACTCAAGTTCCCAAATAACAAACCTGTTTACCTGTTTTAATTAATTGCTGACTTTTATTTTCTTCTGAAGCCATAGTTGCAGGTTGAAGTTTCTGTGAATTGACCAATGAATTAGAAAGACATGGCAAATTGGAATGAATTAAATGCATCAGAATGCTCATTTTGCTCCAGTGACTTCAAGCCAAATTGAATATTCATATACCAGTGTAGAATAAATTCACAAATACTGTTTGGCTCACCTAGTCCGCTGCTTGTCAGCATTTCCTAGATAAGCCTTTTCACTACAGCTTTCCATGGTCAGATTTTTCAGGGAATCATTGCTAGTTGTTCCTGTGTTTTTTTCAGTTGTTCACTTCAATTTGTTCCTCTGAAAGAACTTTCTCCAAAGGCCACTGGATGTTGCAGGGCTCTCTGCTCTGATGTCAGTGGTGTTTGGATCAGATTCAGCTGTTCTTTTTATTTTTCTTATACATATTTCAGTTCTGACATTTTATTTGTGACATGCACCTTGTAAGAGATTTCATACTGCCCATCATCAGGTCTTCCCTTGTCCTCCAGGTCAGCTGGAGCAGATCTTGAGTGGGCTTTTGTTGTCCAGGTCTGGACATGAACTTCTCTACCATTTTCTGTTCCATATTCATACCCATGTGTCTCCCCAAATCCCTCAGCCTGCAGCTGCTGCAGCATCTACCCCGTCAGCTGCAAAGGTTCATGTTTGTGATGTTCCCCACTGCAAAACAGGATCAAACCCTTATACTGGCACAGTCCCTGGGGACAGGGAGATCTTGGAGATCATGAAGACAGGGGAGGCTCATTGCATTCATTAAACTGTCAGGTGAAGTATTCAGATGGCCCAAGGCTGATCACATCAGCTCTGTGCCCGGGTATTGTGTGACCAGGCACTCACTGCATCTTTCCAGGCTGACTTGTGGTGATGCTCCCTGAATGCCACAGTTTCCTCCAAATTCTGAGCATCAGTCCCACTGCAGGTTCAGCCTGACTCAGACTGCAGGAGACAGGGGAGGAGGTGGCTGTGTGGTTGCTCCTGGGCTGCAGGCAGGATCAGCTGCAAATCTGCCTGGGCCACTTCCAGCAAGTGTTTGGTGCAGCAGCTCCAAGACAGCTGAACCCCTGTGGCAAGCAGCAGTTGCTGGGACATGAGGTTTTTAACAGATAGCTAAACTAATGGAACCTGTAAAGCAGACATAAATTATTGGTGCATAGGTTACCATTTAGGGCTGCAGTATTTTATACACCCTCCCTTTTTCTTTTTTTTTTTCTTTTAAGTAGTGTTACTACCTCCCCTTCCATTCACTTGTGCCACTCTCTGTTTCGACTATCTCCATCTCCTCTTCTTGAAGCTGTCTAAACCTGTGTGCCAAGGTGGTCAGGCTGAGGGGGATTCAAGTTCCCATGTAGATCTGTCATTACAGCCTGGGAGAGGAGGACAAAATGCCACCCTGCCTCTTCCAGTCTCACTGGAAGTGATGAGACAGTTGGAAATGCACCAGAGGCATGGGAGCCTGGGATTCCGGCCTGTGTCCTTCTCAGTAATATGGGAGCTGGGTCTGTGCCTCACTGAGTCCCTCTGTCCCCCCATCTCTGGTGTGTAGCAGCTGCACAGGTCAGCAAGGGGAGGAATGGACCGACAGGGAGGGACAGAAACTCACTGATGGGACCATCCATCAGTGCCCCTGTTGGCACATGGCTCCTCCAGCCCGTGTCCCTGTGCAGACAGTTCAATGGCAGCAAAAAGGGCTCACACTGCCCACCACAGAGCTCAGGCAAGGCCTTTGGCCCAGACCTAAACAGAGATGACATTTTTGTTAGAAACAAACCACACATTTTTCTGACAGTTCAGTCTGGGCAGAGACTCTTTTGGCACCTTCCTTGCCTAGACCTGACCTTGCTCTGTGGCTTCCCTCCCACCCCAAAGGCCTTCCCTTCCACACTACCTTCAGCCACACTCACTTTAGCAGATACTTGAATGCGTTTTGCGAGCATTACCCTGTGAAACAAACACCCATCATTTCATTCCATTTCCTTGTCTCTAAAGGCAGCTGTTAAAACATTTGGTAAACATACTTTACCATCTTAAATATTTATTTTTCCTCTGAATTTTTAATACATCTAAGGGGATAAATGTATGTATTAAATGTTTCTCAGTTGGTCTAGTATGTTTCTATTTAATATCTAAGGTCAGATGGTCCTTAGAGAAATACAACATACACACAATCTGTTACATGACAAGGCAAGATACTCATCACATAAAGTCAAGTTGAATCATTGTAGTGCACTGATTATGGATTGTAATAATTGAGCTAATAGAAAGCTATGATGAACTTGATCGAGAGTGGGGGCTATGCTGGGTAAAGCAAACCAGCTCTGTGATCTTTAACCTTGAGTGTTTCCATGAGGAATGTAGAAGGAGCTGTTGGAATTGCTGGTTTTGCGAGCCAGGCATCTGTAGCAGCACCAGGCGCTCGCTTTCCAAACCGCCGCCGTCTCCGACCTGTCCTCGCCAGGGCTCCCCTTCCCGAGGTGGAGCTGGGGCTGTGGCTCTGGTGGCACAGGCTGCATATGGCTGTGGCTGCCTGGGGCAGGCCCTGTCCTGCATGGTCACTGCCAGGGCACCGGGGCTCACTCTGCCCTGGGGATTGCGGCTGCGATGGGAATGAGCGCTCAGGGTGCTGCTACACCACCTCGGTGCATGCACAGGCTCCTGTCCTGCTCTCAGAGCTGTGGTTTTATTCCATTGGGGCTCTTATTTGCTTCTGAAACAAGCTTGTTATTGAACATGCATCAGTCAGTGCATTTCACAGTGAATTGCTTTGCACATAGCTAGTCATGATTGAATTCAAACTCATGACTTACATGATGAAAGCAGTTAGCTGAATACTTGTTTGCAAAGTTTTACACACACAGAAAATGCAGTTGCAGAAGGAAAACATAATGAGAGAGACACCCCAATATATGCACAACCCCTTCTCCATTTCCCTTAGGAAGTCCTGGCTGTGTCTGCCAAGCACATCAGCAGCTTCTACCTGTACCAAGCTGTTACAGGTCCCTGTCGCCCCACAGCTTCATTCCAGCTGTGCTGGGAAAGGCCAGGTCAATCCTGGGAGCTGATATGGCCTAGCTCTGCATTAAAGATTAATAATAACTATGATCCCATGAGGGACTTGTGTATGTCTTGACCTGCAAAGCAGGACATGGAATGGGAGCTGCCAATGCAAGTTTCACCCGCTTGTTCGTGTATGTTTCCCCCGCGTGGGCCCAGCAGATCGCAGCCTGTGGCGTGGCGGTGCCGGTTTGTCCTCGTGCCCAGGTGAGGCTCTGAGTGCCCCCAGCCAGGCCTTGGGCTGGTGCTGTGCCATGTCCCCTGCCCTGGCCCTGCTGCCCCAGTGAGGGCTGTGTGGCTGCCCCAAGGCTGAACCCTGCCTGTGGACAGCTGGTTCCCTTCCTCTTTGGAGCCAAAAACTGCAAGAGAGTGCCAGGTGTCAGCTACAATCCGGTCCCTTCCCGCTGTTTTACTGCCACCAAATCCTACAGGTAGCGATCTCTGGCATTTCAGCGAAAGGAGGTTTTGACCCCATTTCATTTTCCATTGCTTATTGTTTCTGTGCATGATGCTGCTGTTCTCATACGTCTCTTTTTTTAAAAGATTTTGGTTTATTTATTGTTTATCTTCATATGTTCTTTTTCCTGTCTTTTGCACTTTCCTCTTTATTTCTGTCCCCAATCATCTGAAAAGTTTGCAAAAGAGTGGGTAAGTGTGTCCTACTTTTATTTTCTTTTTCCCAAATTCCTATATTAATGTTACTGCCATAGAAAAAATCCCCAAACTGTAGAGCAGTTCAGAGTACCAGTCAGACACTGAGACCAGCAGCTAGCATTTGTAAAGCCCTCACAGTCTTCCTTCCCAAAGTCTGATTAGTATTTAAAGCAGATTTGTCTCTTTCAATGTGATTTGATGTTAACATTTTAAAACAATATTAATGCCAAGTGGTAATGAATATAGTGACTAGCACCAGTGCTTGAAATGTTTGACTGAAAAATCAAATGTTTTGTGTTGGAAAGCAGTCATAATCAGTATTTTCTCAGTCCATTGAAAATAAGAATATACTGTATGTTTTCACTAATTAAATCTTGTATTGGAAACAGGTCTTTTCTAAATTAGTAGAAGACTGTATTTTAGTACCTATTCTAGCCATATTGCAGCTGATTGCATCAGAGCTCCCAAGCTAAGCAAGGTTTGGCGTGTGCAGAAATTGGGTTGAAGACTCAGAAACGCTGGTGCTGCAGGCACAGCCCCTGGTCAGCCAGTGCTGAGCCACTGCCACGGGATCTGCCACTGCCCGGGGCTCAGGGCTGCACTGCCTGCTGCCTTTTGCATGGGACAAAAGGGCTCGTCGTGGTTTGTTGGGTGGTTTTTAAATCTATCTCACAGTACAAAACAGCAAAGCTTTGGAATGAGTGCTTAACTTGAGCCATGTGCCTGCTGAACCCGGGGTAACACAGGGAAGGTTGGGTGGGAAGGTTGCTGCACCATTCCCAGTGGTTGAGCCCACTGCAAGCTCTCCTGGAGCAGCACATCCCCCCCATTTCCATGCTGAGGGCTGGGTGGTTTGTGGTGCCCTTGGAAGGGGCTGCCTGCCCCTCCTGCAGCAGGTGTATCCCACTGTCTGCTGCAATCCATGTGCCAGGACAGGACAATGCCCACAGAAGTGGAGCAAAGGGATTCAGAATCTGTAGGAGCACGGGGTGCTGGTTCCCACAGGGATGGTGGAGGCTCCCCTCTGGCATCCACACATGGCTCCCAGAGCTGCGGGCACTCACAACAGGGCAGGGTTTGCCCATGCTTCAAAACTGATGCAGGATTCTCCTGAACTCAAGGCCTCTCCTACAAGTGTAAGTAGTCACTGGCCACTGCAGTGGGGCCCAGGGTAATAATAAGCTGCATAATTCTTTGATTTAATACTATTTATTGCGGCTTACCAAGGGAAGAGACTGACAAGCGTAGAGCTGTTGGCTGTGATCAATGCTAATATTTTCCTCCCCCTCTCCTTTTATTTTTCTTTAGCACCAGTACCATTCAAAAATAGATGAACTAATTGAGGAAACCGTCAAAGAAATGATAACACTCCTAGTGGCAAAGGTAACCCTCGGCTTCAGGTGAAGTGATTCACTGTTATTAATATGTGCGTTTCCATTAAAATGTGACACATTAGGATGTTGAATTGGCTTCTTGTTTCTCACAGGCAGGATCATACATCTCCCAGTCCTTTCATGGTGACTCTCTGTTGATAAGGAGCTGCATGAGATGTAGTACTCTGCTAGCAGGATTGCCATAGTGGGCCAGAAGTGGCTTAATGGAATGGGTGTTAGGTTAATGGGGTAACAGCCCATGGTCAGCATCACCCCACAGCACTGGGGTGGCTGCAGTCAGGGGGTGGCACTGCTAAATGCTGCTGCAGAGCCATTGGGGTGGCATGCAGAGGTGGTCACCACTCCTACGCACGAGGTTGTGTGGACAAAATAGCTCATCTTGTGCAAGATCACCATATGCTCTTCTAAGAAATTAATTTAGAGATGACAGTAGTGGGAAATACATTCCAAAATGTCAGGTTTAATTGTTTGGAAATTGTTTTTCATCGGAGTCAGCTTCTGTAGCTTAGCTGCCAGCATTCCCCTTGGGTGGTTGTGTAGGTCTGGTGTGCTGTGCTAACACGGAGGGGAATTGGTATGTAAGGAGAAAGATGGTGGGGTGTGTTTTCCTCTAGTTTCAAACTTTCTGAGAACAAGTCATCCCTATTATACAGTGGAGACCTTTAAACATAATCCGCCAACATATGCCAGTTCAATTCTTCTGCAAGAATACCCCGCTAGCTGCGTGCTTGCCACTGCATCCTGGGAGCAGGAGCCACAGCCTTCCCCAGCCAGAGAGGCTCTGCTGGATTCCCCACACACTGCCCCCTCCTCCTGTCCCTGCACCACCCAGGACACTCAGGGGTGATTCCCAGTCAGCAAGGGGTGCACCACAGCACCCAAAAGGAAGCACTCCTTTCTCCCCACTCCCTGCCCACTGTGCTCAGGGAGAGGTGGTCCATTCCTTTGGCAATGCTGATAGGTGCATGGGTTCCTTTGAAGGTGATGCAGATTTTTACACCCTTGTCCAACTATTAAAAATAATTGCAGTATCTTTTGTCTTTGTAGTTTGTCACCATTTTGGAAGGAGTCTTGGCCAAACTGTCTAGATATGATGAAGGGACTTTGTTTTCTTCATTCCTGTCATTTACTGTAAGTACAGACTATATTTCCTTTCTCTTTCCTTTTTTCTTTTTTTTCTGAGTTGCTCTCCCAGGACTAGATCAGCTACCTAATAATTCTTCCATTTTGTGGTGTTAGATCCCTGTAACTCCCACATGAATAGACAAAAAACCTGTATGCAGATATACAGTACATAAACATCCAGGATGCACTGAGAAAAGCCATCTCCATCCATCCTTCAGCTTGGTGAAGTTTATTCTGTAGAGGGTGCATATGAAGATGAAAAAAAGCATTGCACTTTACATACAATTAGCTTCATTGTCACTTCACATGGCAGGTGTGTTCCTCTCAGTCTTCTGGCTGTAACGGTGACCATTAAATAGTAAACAGCAAAATGTGTTTATAAAAAAGAACAAGGTAGCGGAAATGCCATGAGGTCACAAAGCACAAGGTGCCTCTAATGCCACATTTCTCCATAACACTGAGGAACCAATTCACAGCTCACCACATATTTCCTAGCAAGGTATAGGACTAGACCAATATCTGTGCAAAACTGGCCTCAGTATCCAGCAATGGTTTAACAATCAGAGCTGTATTCCAGAAAAGTGTTGTGACAGCTTCTTAGGATGAACACATGGCAGCTGATTTCCAAAGGTCTTCTGAAAATGCATGTGCCAGAAAGTTTACAGGAGTGTCTCTGTGCAAGGAGGACTTCACTTCTCTCAGCTCACAGACACTTGTGCACATGAATGCCTGTGGCTGGGCTGCTTGGAAAGTTGTGTTCACATTTCACACCCCGGTCCTTTTGCCTTCCTGTGCAGCCTCTCCTGCACTGACTTGTTCACAGAGACTGGGCAAGAGGCAGAAGGCACTGCTCTGCAAACTGGGAAGGCTTTCCAAAATCTCATTTTGGAGTTGTCTTAGTTCCTTGCAAATGTCTGCTGTTTGCTACTCTTGGGCCGTTTTGCTGAGTTTGAGGCAGTTTGTAGGATCCATCTGGAAATGGAGATGGATTTAGGAAGGCTTAACAGCAGAGGCAAGAAACTGCTCTTGGCAGCTTTGTATACACAGTCTGGCAGCTTATCTGAACCACCGTGGGGTTCAAACTAAGCATTCTGCCTTTTCAGGTGTGCTGGAGGCACTTTGTTCTTCAGAGAAGAGAGAAAGGGAGGGTGTTCCATTCACTGCCCCGCAGTGCAGCTCTTCTCCCTGGATAAACCCTGTGAGGTTACAGCCCCAGGGCTGTGCTCACCCGTGCTCGAGGGGATGCAGGGTATGGATACCTGGATACCTTCCCTCATTCCAGTGCTGTGGAGGGTGAGGAAATGCCTGTGTGCCAGCAGCAGAGGATGTGGAGGCGGCAGCTTTCCAGGCATCGGAAGCACCGGCATCAGCCCGTGTAGACAGTGTAGTGTGCAGCCCTTCCTTCCCCGTGAATCCAAGCTGTTCCTCGCTGGTGCTGCACTGCTCCCACCACATCCCACTGTTTACACTGCCGAGTGCTGCTCCCTTTGATTGCTGAGCAAAGCCCTGGCTGCACCTGGGCTCTGGGCACCTGTCGGGACCAGCACGTGGGTGCATAGGGTTTGGGCAGCCTCTCTGCTGCTCCTCGAACACTTACTGACAGTTAACTGCCCCGGCAGCAGCAAAACAGGCTGTCCCACTCCAACAGCCCCACAGCCTTCAAACGTGGTCCCAAAGCCTGGATTTCATGAGTTTTCAGTCAGGAAGGGATGTGTATCCAAATAGCTGCTGTGCGTGGTGTGTGCATGTCTCAGGAAAGTGTTGGTCCCTCGCCCACAGCAAGTGGGCCGGGTACACGACAGAAGAGCAGGATTGCTCCTTCCTGACAAAGGGATGTCTCTCGCTTTGGCCCCCATATTTGCTGGGAGCCACTGGGAGAGGAGGCTGAGGAGCAGCCCTGACCCCTTTGGCACTGGGCTTAGCAAGTCTCCTCTCCCTGCAGTAGTAATGTGACTTGCTGTGTTTAGTCTTTGCAGTGATAAATACAGAATCTCTCTCTCTTGTTACAGCATGCTTGCACCACCTCCCACGTTTTCCCTGTCTGAACAAATACAACAAAGTGTGATGGTCCAAGCCACTGAGCTCCAGAAAGCATTAGTCTCCCACCCCCTTCCACCAACTTCTTTCATCGCGTGTTTTCCAGGCTCTCTGCAAGTGACATGTACTCGGGGGTCTTGTGACAGACAGTTTTATCACCTAGTAGGATATCCTCATTTCCAATTCTTGCCTCGAAATTCAAGATAAAATTAATGCATCTGTTGTCCTAATAAATTCTCACTAGCCACTTCTCCTTGCAGAGCACTTTGAGAGGAAAACACCCTTCTAAATTTGGCCAGACTTTTTTTTTTTTTCTGTTTGTTGCTACATTTGAGTGCATCTTGGCGGCAGCAGCCCAGGCCCTGGCTGGGTGTCTGCATGTGCAGATCCACTGACTCACAGGAATGCCAGCTGCTAAAATTCCCTGTAATCTGGATGGCCTCTGTAGGCAGAGCTTTACACCTGTGGTAATTATAACCAAAGATTCCATGCTACCCAAGGGAGACAGAAGTAAAAGATCTTATTTTTGTTCTGCGCAAAATTTGTATGGTAAACTGAGATGTTTCATGGCAAAGTCACATACTTTGTGAAAAACGGCAGCCTAGCAAAAATCACACAACATCCGGCAGTTTGGAAATTTCACTAAATGTAGCCAAATCTGACTTTAAAGAAAAACAAGTAATTATTCTGATTAAAGGAGAGTGGGCAGGAGAAGCAGCTCAGTTTTTTTGTGGGTGGAGGGAGGAGATCGCAGGAAGCTGAGTTATTCTTGTTGCCTCTTGGCTTTGGAGAAGGTAGTTTGAAAGTGGCGCTAAGCTGGACCCAAGAGTGCTAAATCCACACTCAGCAGGCAGGTTTGCTTCTGCCTGGCTTCGTGCTCCATGTGATATTTGAAGGTACAGGTGTAGCCCTGAGGAAGGACCCCAGCTTGAGTTCTGCAGGCTGTTGAGCCACATCGTTTTCCAGGCTTTCCTCCTGGTTGTTGGGCTTTGCTGCTCAGAAAAAATGTTGGTTTGGTGCTCTCATGGGCACCCTGCCTGCGTGGGTGTGCCATGGCTGCCTGCTCTCCTGGAGCTGCGTCCACTGGATGGGCTCCAGCTGCCTTCACACACAGGGGCTGAGGCTCCTCCGCTCCCATTCCTCAGCAGCAAGGGGTAGCACTTCACCACCTCCCCAGAAAGTTGTGAGGATAAATGCAGGGACAGGGCAAGGTGTCCAGCCAGCCGGCTGGAAACAGGAATACCTGGAGACAACACAAGTGTTTGCTCTGGTGCTGGTTTTGCTGTCTCCTTCGTACACTCATGTGCTGGGACGCGCCCCGTCCCCCTGCAGCCTCTCTGGCAGGCAGAGCTGGGGTCACACTGCAGCAGCAGGCGCTCGGTGCCCTCCTCCTGCCCTTCCCTCTGTTCTTGCTCCCCGGCTCGGCAGCCTGGGCGCTGCCAATGCTCGCCGCGTTCACCTCGGCAATTACCACCAGTCTGGTCTTTTGTATCGCCTCATTGTGCTTAATTATGCACCCCCCACACACACCATATGAGTGCTTCCACCCACTCTCACATTCTGTCTCACACATACATTCATTCTCTCATTCGGGACACATAATTTATTCATCCCAAGATGCAACTGTGTGCGTGTTATATTTAGGCTGTTTTAATGGTAGCTTTAGAAATATTTAAAAGCAGGTGAGCTTTTACACCCAAACAAAGATGGCCGGCAACGCTTACCCTAATTAAAAGCAGAAGCGTTGTGGAAAATCCCAGCCATCCTCTTTCTAGACACTGTGCCTTATGCTACAGTGGGAAAAAGGTCTCTGCGGCCAGCTGGGCACTGCTCAGTTGGAAGAGTTGGCCCTGACGTCAGGGGCCACCCCGCCTCCCGCGCCAGGCAACGTGCACCCTGCTGCATGGAAAATCACTACAAAGTCAGTGCGGGCTCTTGCAGATCACACCAGCTTGTGATGACACCATAGAGTGCAGTGTCCATCTCTCATACCTTCTCTCCAACAGTGTCTTCTCAGAAAGGAGGAAAATCAGGGGGAAATGAGGTAGCTGTTCAGTCTGGGAAGCAGAAAAGCTTCAGAGCACTTCTGCGTAGCATGGCATGAGCACACTGCCCCAACATGGTCTGCAAGCTCTTGCCAGCATCAGGACCAGCAACAAGAGAGAAAATAATAATTTTTGTTTTGAACTCATTGATGTGGGGGAGGAACAAGTGAGTGCAGGAGAGGCTGCAGGTGAAGGCAACAAGGATGAATTTTAAAACGTGAACACATCTTTCCAACCAGCCCAGCCACAGGCGTTTCATGTGCAAAACTTCTCAGAAAACCTTCAGGCCAGCAAACCATCACAGGATGGGTTGGAAGGTACCTTAAAAATCATCTTGTTCCAACCCTTCTGCCACAGGCAAGGACACCTTCCACTATCCATATTACTCAAAGTCTTATCCAGCCTGGTCTTGACAATGTCCCAGGAGGGAAGCACACTGTGGGCAGGACAATGGGAAGGGAGCAAAATTAGGGTCCTTTCTTGTGTCTAGGTTGGTGCAGGCCCCTGCCAGCCTCACCATGCCATCATGACCCCACTCCAGGGAAGCTGGCATTGCTCCTGGGATACAGCTCCCAGCAGGAGAGACATGCAGAGCCTTGGGAGACACGTGGCATCAGGTGGAGAGCGAGGCCTCCAAAGAAAATAACGATGTCTTCTTACGAACCCCGTCTTCCCCCGCTCGCTGAAGTAGAAGCACAACTCCCACACTATCATCTGCTGCTATTAGAGCTTTAGCAGCAGTAAAGTTACCTCTCCAAAAAAAAACAACAACAAAAATACCACCGTTTGAGACAGGAAAGTGAGTTTCATCACCCTTGTCAACCTACTCAGCGTTATGTTGTCCCAAGTCTTGGCTGGAGATGGTCTTAGAGAGTTTGAAGAAAAAAACAGAGACCTGAAAAGGTACTGGTGGTGTTAACTCTCTTCTTGTTCCTTTTACAGGTGAAGGCTGCTTCCAAATACGTGGATGTACCCGTAAGCACAATTTAAACAACTTCTGTCATAGTAATTTGCATCGCGCTTTGGTTTATGGCATGTGTAGCAACCCACATTATGCATTAACAGCCAAGATTGAGCCATGGGCCTTCATACTTCTAACATTTGAACTGGAAAGGATATCTCCATTATGTTAATAATGAGCAGTTACCCTCTTATGGAGACCTAAGAGGCTGTTTAGGCAACAATTTGCAGATGGTGTCAAAAAGGTACCATATTTATGCAATTGGCTTGAATCACATTTGAAAAAAAAAAAAAAAAAATGGGAGCAGTGCATTCTGTTGATTCTTCATTTGGACTTGTACAAATACAGTATAATTTCCAAACAAAAAGTCCAGACATGTTAGAACTGAGCCAACACACATCTAACACATTAGCTAATCTATTTTATTTTTGTTCTTCTAATTGTTGGTTTATTTTACTCTTTTGGAAAATGACTTTTTTATTACTTTGGGGAAATGGTGATGAGCTACCAACATGTGTTTGGGAAATTGTTAATGAAAATAATTTTTTCCATTTTTCTGTAATTGGTATAGGGAAACTGTACATCGTCTCCTCTAATTAGACCTTGATTCATAAGGAAAAGAGCCCTTAATGTTCTTAGACAGAGCACTTAACTTGCCAGAAATTTACATTTAAATTAAGTTGAAGTGTAATATATGAATGTTGGCTGGAATAAGGGGTTACTGTAACATTTACAGGCAGAAAGATCCCGAGCAACTGCAAATGCAGAAAAATAGATCTTAATATACAACACCAGTTCCTGCACCCAGTTAGAGGGCCGTGGAAACCAAGAGTAACTCAGTTGAGTCTGATGATATGTGTGTATAATGTGTGTATATTTAATGCAGGTGTATTGTTCTGCATGTTCTCATATGGCAATGTGATAAATTTATCAGACATCTTGGACCACATCATCTGCATTTGGTTTTTTTCAGCCCTTTGGCCCAACCTAAATGTTGCCTACAAAATTATCATATCTTGAGCCTAGCATGGAAAAGACAAACTCTTGAACATTAAGAGGTGTTGCTTGGTTTAAAATACCCCAATGCAGATCTTGGCATCCTGTTCTCTTGGAGTAATAAAAGCAAGATTTTGAGAGCCTTGGGAAGAAGAACTCAGAATTTATTTCTTGCCCTGAAAATGTGGAGACCCTTCAGATGAAATGTCCTAGTTGTTTTAGTGCATCTTAAATATTTAGCCATCAGAAATTTGAACACTGAACAGTTATTTTAAGTAACTTCTAGGGCAAAGCATGGCCTTCTCTGAGGCCTCTATGTTCTGAAAGTAAAGCATCTCCAGGGAAGTAGTCTTGGTAAAATGCTGTGTAACCCTTTCAAGCTTTTCCAAAGGCTTTGTACCTTGGACAGCCTTGGGAGATCTGCAGCAGGGTCTGCTCCTCTCATCAAAGCCAGACAGATGCTCCAGTTCTTTGTGTAAATCAGATCAGAAATCTTTCACCTGGGTTAGTTTTCAGTTGTTTCCCCACCTGCCCCTGGAAATGAAACCATATTACAGAGGCTTCCTTGACAGCCTCAACATTTTTAATGAACTGAACCACCAGCCCCACACAGCCCCCAGACCCGTGCAGAGGCCACCCCATGGTCTGTGAGCCACTGCCTTTCCAGGGGAAGGAGAAAGAAAAACCTGTTCAACTGGAGGACAGAGGGGAAATCCTGATGTTGAACAGAAACCCACCACTTAAATTTAATTCTGCAAATGTTAGTTAAATCTAATTCTGTAATTCTGTTGCAATTGTCTTGGTACAAACCAATCCATCTACTCCTGCCTTGGAAGGGGCACGATCAGCAGACTGAAAATTGCTTGAAAGTGTAACACTTGACTACTGCCACGTTTGTGTTGTCCTCATTGTTTTTCAAATTAATACCTTGTCATTGTTGCAGTAGGTGTTAAGAAATGTCACTGCCTTCCCAAGGGCCAAGCACTGGCCCTTTGCTTGATAATTGTTTGCTTTGTATTAAAAAACTCCCTTCCTACTGCTTTCCAAACTGTCCTCATTTTCACCCTGGAAATTACATGGATGTGTTAACTAACTTCAATTTACAGCGGCTGACAATCGTATCTTGCAGAGAAATGATACTCTGTGATCTGAGGTAAATCACAGTAATGGAAACTAATGACACTAGTTATTAACAAACTTACAATGTGCCACACAAATTTAAGGTTTTGTGGCAGCTCTTGTAATGACTCGTGTTACCATATTTTAATGGGTTTCATTTGAGGTAAGTTTGAATCCAATATATCAAGCAATATGAACTCAAACAAGATTTTTTTTAAAGTATTTTACATCCAGCTGCTTCAGTTCCTGTTTGATTTAAAGCAATGCTGTTATCCCCAAAATCTTGCATGCTTGTAGGTTACTCTTTAAAAATCAGTTAAATTCTTCAGAGAGCTGTAGCAATGTGGCATCAGGTAAGTGTTCATCAGGTAAGGAAAGGGTGAACTGCAGGAGGACAGCAGGAGATGGAGGAGAAGGAAAAGCAGTGATGAGGCTGCACAGAGAAGCTGCCCCCTGCATCACTATTCATGTTTTTCTCTCTCTCTCTTCTTCTCTCCTCCATGCAGAAGCCAGGAATGGATGTTGCTGATGCCTATGTGACATTTGTCCGCCACTCTCAGGATGTCCTGCGTGATAAGGTCAATGAGGAGATGTATATAGAAAGGTTATTTGATGTAAGTAAATGCCCTCTCCTCCTTGGACACCAAGCAGGAGAGACCCAAAATGTGACAAAATAAGACAGGAGGATAAGTCACATTTTGAGAAAATTTATTGGTTACAGCTTTAAAAATAAATCTTTCCCTTCTTTCTGACTAAGGCTCGTATCTGCTCTCTGCCTGCTTTAAATCTCTACTCTAGTCTACTGTGTCTTAGTCTTTGTGTGGATTTTAAAAACCAGTATCTTCTAAGAGAGCTCTTTAATATGTGTAAATTTCTCTGTATCAGAACATCTCAGTCATAGCTCTCACTGTTCAAATTTGAGCCAGGTTTTTGGCAGATGTGTTTGCTAAGGACCAACTCTTCTGCATGTTTTGCATTGTTTCATTGACAAGCACTCCAAATCTGACAGCAAATTTAACATATTAAACTTTAATTTTAAAAGCTAATCAAAACAGCTGATTATGAATGGGCTTTGGTATAAAGGAGGACCATGTTGTGGTGTTTGCCACCAAAGGTAAATTTGAGACATGGTCTCCTTGATGAAGATGGCTGGTAGGAACTGACCCAGATGTTCATAGCTAATTTTCAGTTGGACAAGATCAGTTTGTTGGACTGTGAGAGAACAGTGACCTGTGATGCCTGAGTTTTTTAGGTTTGGATGCATGTCAAAAGTATCTCTGTTTCTGTTGCTCTTGTTTTGTTACAGCCTTTCTGTCCTTGTAGCTGTTCTATAGCAAAGGTTTTCTGTTGATGACCAGACTGCAGCATTACTGTTTCAGTCTCTCTAGGATATTTGTCCGTACCTCAATTTCTGTTTGATGCAGCTTCTTTCCCTACTCTCCTTCCTTCCATCCCTCAGCAGTGCCATGTCTCAGTCTCCTGGCTCTGGAACTCTAACAGCCTTCTGTGCTTTCTTTACTCACTCTTTTGCTTCCTCAGTGTGCAGGGAAATCTGCTTTTTCCCCAGCCAACCTCTTCCTTCACTCGATACTTCTCTTTCTGCACATTACCTGTCCCTCAGAAACCTCTTCTTCCTTTACAATTCCCACTCTCTCTTTTCCCCATAATGTACCAGATTAAAATGGAACTTATCTCTCATGTCAAATGTTTTATCACATTATATCAAGTGGCATGAATTAAGAGTCAAATAATCTTGCTGTGTACATCTACTAGCATGACCCACATCCACTGAGAATGCCTCATTCATGCACAGAGCACAGCAGTGCCTCCCCGGGCTCGGCTCTGGGGAGAGTTTGCAGCGTGAGCACCAGACAGCAAATCACCCATCAAGCAGGCATGGGGAGAAAAAACAAAACATGAAACAAAAGACTGTCGCTTCCATCTGCAGCGGGCCTGCGAGTGCATTGCTCGTTTGTGTTGAAATTTATTCCACGAGCAGTTAAATTTCCAGAGCTCATCTGGACTGTTCTTTTCAATGCCCACACTGCCTTTTCCCTCATCCTTTCCCTATGATTCACAGTTGGTGTGTTTGTACCGATTTGGGCCATTATTTCCAATTTTCAAAAGGCTGTAATTAACACAAATATTGATTTCAGTTTGATCCACTCATACTTGGTTTTACCAAGCCATATTTTAAACAAATTAACAGTTGACATGAACTAAAAAGCAAAAGAGCAGCTACCTTGGTGGAAAGCAAAAAATGCAAAACCCTTCTTTCCCTCCCTGCCTTCCTCAAGTCTCCCTGATCCATGCGGAATTAAATAATCAAAGATGGGGTTTCTCCATTGCTCTGCCTGTTTTGAGTTACACTGGCTGCAGGTGGGAATTGCAGCATGTGGGAGCTGTTCCCATTCCTGTTCCCATCCCAGTGGGACGGAGTTGGGATCTGATGCTACTGGCATGTTTGCATGTGTCTCATGTGTGTGAGTGTGTGCCCATGAGCAGGGCAAGCTGTGGGGTGGTTGCTTTGCAAGGAGGGAACGGATTGTGCCAAGCCCTTGTCACCCAAAACTTGGAATTATGTTTTGAGCAGCCATGTATTGTCTCTGCCAGGTTGCAGCTGAAGGAGCTGGCTCCATGGTCAGCTCCCATCATGGCTCAGGTGCTCCTGGTGGATCAGCACCAGCACAGGGTTTACATGGGGGTCACCAGACCCCATTTAAGTTAGTGCTGTGTTCACCCATGTTTGGGTAAAGGCAGAAACAAGTGCTTAACTCTATTATTGACCTCAGAAAGAGCCCTGCAGCCTTTTGCCCCTCTCACCCAACCCAGTAAAGCAGCATGGTCATGGGGTCTTTAAGCTCCTTTGGTCTTATTTTCCAAGGACATTTTAGGTACTAACTACCTCTTTAATAAGAAAGAGAAGAGGAATAATCAAAAATGGTATTTATGATGCTAAGTTAGAATTGGACCTCAATTTGTTCCTTCTTCCCCCAGCATCACCGAGGAGCAATCCTCTTAGCTGCAGTTTGTCTAGGCAATGAGATTATTAACACTTTCACAGCCAGGTCCTCAGCTGGTTTAGTGCAGCAGTGCTGGCCTGCCCCAGCCAAATCTCAGTCCAGTTTAGGCTGTTGCATGACAATAGGGGCAGCAGTGGCAGCAAACAGCTTAAACCTGCCTGCAGGCAAGTCCTGTGCACCCAGTGGGGTCCCAGTAAAGACACTCACAGTGTGGGCTACATCCCCTTTCTGCACAGCCCTGGGCAGGGCAGGAGCAGAGGTGCACAGTGCAAGGTTGTCTATTGCACGTTTGGTGGGGTTTGAACTTCCCACACTTCTATGCAATCCTGCCCTGTGTTCCCATTTATTCCCCATTTGTTTCCTCCCTGGAAAAGAGGCTGCAGAGTGTGTTAGGCCATGTCCCCAGAGATGCTGGGTTAATATGTCTTTCCTTGGTATTTGCCATGATTTCTTAGCTCAGAAACCATTTCTCTTCCCCTGCATCGCCTGACTTGCTCATGCCTGCAGAACAGGGCTCTGCTCTTTGGGAGATACTGGTGTTTGTGGCAGATTATTGTTATATTTTTGTGTGGTCTCTGAGTTAATCCTCTTAATTCTGCAAATTAGTCAGGATGGGTTTTCCCCCCTCCCTGAAATAGAGTCATCTTAATTTTAAAAATCTGTATTCTTGGGATCATTGAATGAACAGATTGATCGTGGAGTTCTGCTGGTAATCAAAACCTAACTAGCTTTTTGGCAGTGCTGTTTACTGCAGAGTAACATGACTTATTTACTTGGCCTGGTTCACTAATTTGATAACATTTAAAGCTAAAACACTGTAATAAGGCCTGTTGGTAGAGAGCAGTGGTAACAGAGGAGTTTCAGAATAGCATCATAGCATTCTCTCCCTGCGCTCCTATGCCTGGCTGGGTGCTTTGGGATTGAAACCCTATGGTACTTTGCACACAATGCAGAAGGATCACAAACTATGTGTGGTGCCTGACAGGAATGAAATTTTATCACTTTTTGCCCAGAGAGGGGAGCAGAGTTGACATACAGAATGGAACTTTTTATAGGAACAATGAGGCAGAAGCAGGTGGGTGTATCTTAAACATGGGAAAATATCTTAAACAGAGTGATCTTGAGTCTTTAGACCAATCCTGCAAAATTCAGGTCCTCTTTGTCTTAGGTCACTCAGAACTTCATGAGATCAGAGTTTATACATCTGTCATTTTGTCTGAAGGCAGTGGGAGTTTTACTTGTGAGGGTTGTGCCCTTTGACAGAAGTTATTTCTAGATCCATGCATGTGTGTATATCTTTACAAACACCCTTGGGTACTCACAGTATAGGTTTCAACCCGTCGCAACATATGTGATCCAGAAAGTCTATGATTGACTGGTAGATAGTGTGAATGCCAACCTTCCTTCCACATAAATTGGTAAACACTAATGTAAAACATAGGGTGACTATTTCCTCCCCAGCCACAGTGAGTAGCACATACACAAAAGGCTACTGAGCTCTGGGTGAGCTCCCCGAGATCCTGCGAATTCCAGCATCCCGATGCAGTCCCTGAATAGCGCAGATGGCATTTTTCTCTCTGATGATTAATTCAATATCTTACCCAAAAAAACAAAAACATGCTTTTGATATGAGGGATCAAAACACCAAGAGAAGCTCCTAAGATTGAGAGGACCTAAAAAAAAAATTAATTTATTTTTTTCCTCCTTGTACTTCTTGAAGACACCAGCCTGAGTAGAAGATAAGGATTAAAACAGATGTGCTTAGTGCTAGTTCATCTGCTTAAATCTAGCAGTCTCTGAGATCAGTGATTAAAAAGCCATCTCTAACTTTGATGAAATCCACTGCAATGGTAATTCTGTGTCTCTGATCACTGTCTTATGGGCCTCATGTCTGCCTAAACCGGACATAAAAAACATTTCACTGGAGATGATACATGGATTATATGGGTCAATTATACACTTAATCTGCCTTCTGGAGATTAAGGGTGCATGGATTGACCCTGCGTATTTGGCTTGTCCTTGGCAGTTATCAGATCAGGAAGGTTGCCTTTACCAAAAAGTCTGGTAAGAACTTAATCACGCAGTGATACTGCCCGCCGAGGTGGCAGCAGCCAGGGTGCTGCGTGCAGGAGCAGTTTCACCACTTCCCTGGCACTGAGAGCCTTCAGCTCCTCACTCTGTGTCACAGCCGGGACAGCAGACGGAGAACACGCTCCGGAAACGAGGGATGAGCCTGTTCTCCTCTGCAAGGCAGAAACAGCTCCTGGTCTTGATGGCAGGGTGGGATTAGCGGGGTCTGGCAGGTTTAGTGGGGAGACCAGGGTTTGCTCTGCTCTCAGCTGTCCTCAGTGCAGGGGAACAGTCACTCCAGGTCCTCTCATCAGCTAGAGCAGCCAGCGTCTCCTTCCCACCACCTTCAGGGAGGCAAAAGCCCCTGGCTGAGGCTCCAGCATCCTGTCCTGTCCTTCAGGCTCAGCTGAGTTTGCCTTTTAGTAAACCCCAGTGACATGATGTTGCATCTGGTGGATTCTGATGGATTTGGGATTTCTTCCCTCATGTCAGGAGCCCAGCAGGAGTCCTGGGGACGGTGCAGGACAGTTCTCATGTTTCCAAAGCAGGCTGCCCTTGCTGGTATCTGACTTCTAAATATCAGAGATAAGAAGGATGCAGGACACTGTGTGAGTCTCAAGAATTCAGCAGAATCCTTATACACACTTCCAGGAGCCTGAGTAAGCGTTTGTCACTGGAGGATCCACAGGCAGCTCAGCATATGTTTCAGTACCTACACGTTAGAGCCTGATAGCACACCTGAGTATACTGAAAAAATTCAAAACAGCTAGATCAGTTAATTCAGCAAGTCCTCTGCAGACACTGAGGAATTAGCTTATCCTTAAAATCAAAGCTTTTGCCCTTAGCAGGGTTACTCACTTGAATTTTGGCAGCTCCTTCAAGGCATGCTTGCAGGATCGTGGCATTTCTTGCTAGACCGTAAGCCTTGCATGGCACAATCAAATGCCAAAACAGAGCCCTTCCCATCCTCCCCTCTCCTTCCCCTCTCCAATCTCAAAAGCCTGGTTGTGAGTCAGTGGAGCCACTCACTGTGAGTTAGAATTACTCACAGGAGGCCGGGTTGCAGGATCAGGGGAAGAGCGGATATCAGGCTGCGCGCTGGGCTCCCATCTCGGAGCTGCCTGTAGCCACACTCACCACTTTCTCTTAGACAGACAACAACCTGTTTCCCTCCCACGCAGCTAGACTGCTCATTAGGGCACTAACTCTCTCCCACTCCCATCCTGATATGGCCTCCATGGAGCTATTTCTTCTGCCTTGTTTTTTGCTTTTTTTTCCCCCCTCTCTCCCCTTCCAGAGGGAGTTGTGAAACAAAGACAATTAGGCACATTGATCTCAAGGGAGCACAGCTTCCTTTTCCCTCTCTGTGCATCTTTGGAGGAGCCAAAGCCTTGCAGCTTTTGCTGCCTTTTGCTGGCTTGGCAAAGCTCAGACCTGGACCTAGAGTTGATCTCACTGCAGGACTTTTGCTGGGAAAAAGCATAAAATTGTAGTGGTAGCTGTCAGTATATCTTCTAGGGGGTAAATTCTCTTTGCCTAGAGGAGGCATAGAGTGCACTGTCCTTCTGCAGCCTCTTTTCCTCCCCATGTGCCCTCTTGGAGTCACAGGGGAGTGGGGAGAAGAGCTTAGCACTGACACCACTCCTGAGAGGCAGCCCTTGTCCTCTGATATTCCCCTCTGTTAGCTTCACACAGCCCAGGCATGCACTGGGCACATGGCCTCCGGGCTCCCCCTCAGCAAGGCTTCTTTCCTGAAGTGCTCATTTAAGTAGGCTCCATTTAATTTATTTTAGGGAGAGTCTTAATAAAATAAATCCTAGATCTGTCACTGGATTTTACATGCTTGAAAGGGGTTTTTTCCCCTCCTAAATGTCTTTATCAGAACAGCTTTTCGTGTTCCAGTAGACATTTGGTTGAAGACAGTTAATTTGATTTCTTTTCCAGAGGAGATTTTCCATTAATCATTCTAAGAAGGCAGACTGATTGCTCCGTTACGTTAAGGTCAGCATAGGCTTGCTAACATCATCTGCACCGTGCTTTTGAGCGTCAGAGATTTGTGTTTTGGGGCTGGCACTGAGTGAAAGATCATTTATAGATGTGAGTAGCCACGGTTTTGGGGAAGCAGGACCATGGAATTCTCCATCCAGAGAGAGCCTTTTCCTGAGCAGCCTCTGGCCAGGAGCTCTCTGTTTAAAACTGCGGATGAGTTACGCGGTGCTCTCTGCCTTCCAGCCAAGTTTAAGAGGCTGTATTGGAGCTCCCATCCTGTGGGCAATCAGGGAGGAGAGCTGGAGGTGTCCGTGTCCCAGCCGTGTGCTGGAGGTGGCTGTGTCCCAGCCGGGTGCAGGAGGTGTCCATGTCCCAGCCGTGTGCTGGAGGTGGCTGTGTCCCAGCCGTGTGCTGGAGGTGTCTGTGTCCCAGCTGTGTGCTGGAGGTGTCCGTGTCCCAGCCGTGTGCTGGAGGTGTCCATGTCCCAGCCGTGTGCTGGAGGTGTCCGTGTCCCAGCCGTGTGCTGGAGGTGTCCGTGTCCCAGCCGGGTGCAGGAGGTGTCCATGTCCCAGCCGTGTGCTGGAGGTGTCCATGTCCCAGCTGTTTTCTGGAGGTGTCCGTGTCCCAGCCGTGTGCTGGAGGTGTCCGTGTCCCAGCCGGGTGCAGGAGGTGTCCATGTCCCAGCTGTTTTCTGGAGGTGTCCATGTCCCAGCCGGGTGCAGGAGGTGTCCGTGTCCCAGCCGTGTGCTGGAGGTGGCTGTGTCCCAGCCGGGTGCAGGAGGTGTCCATGTCCCAGCTGTTTTCTGGAGGTGTCCGTGTCCCAGCCGTGTGCTGGAGGTGTCCGTGTCCCAGCTGTTTTCTGGAGGTGTCCGTGTCCCAGCCGGGTGCAGGAGGTGTCTGTGTCCCAGCCGTGTGCTGGAGGTGTCTGTGTCCCAGCCGTGTGCTGGAGGTGTCCGTGTCCCAGCTGTTTTCTGGAGGTGTCCGTGTCCCAGCCGGGTGCAGGAGGTGTCCATGTCCCAGCCGTGTGCTGGAGGTGTCCGTGTCCCAGCTGTTTTCTGGAGGTGTCCGTGTCCCAGCCGGGTGCAGGAGGTGTCCATGTCCCAGCTGTTTTCTGGAGGTGTCCGTGTCCCAGCTGTTTTCTGGAGGTGTCCGTGTCCCAGCCGGGTGCAGGAGGTGTCCATGTCCCAGCCGTGTGCTGGAGGTGTCCGTGTCCCAGCCGTGTGCGGGGCCGTGGGAAGGGCCGGGATGTGCCGGTGCCCACAGGTGTGCGGGGCTGACCCCATCCCAGGGGCCGGGCTGTGCTCCCTCCCTGCGGGCCCCGCAAAGAGCCTTTACCCGAAGCAGCTCTCGGTGCAGGGCAGAGCCCCTGAGCTAACAATGACGAATTGTCTGATTTCCAGCAGCGCCTTCAATCCGTCTTTTCCTTTTCTCCCCCTGCATCCCGGCCGCACACAATTGCTGCTCAGCCCGCGGCAGCCAGCGGTGCGTGCCAGATTAGCCGTCCCAGGTCATTTTGTTTCTCTTGATCTGCGGCTCTTTCCTTTCCCGGTGCTCCCTTAAGCCTGGCCCTGCATGTATGATATCAGCGTTCAAAAATGCCTGCTGGGACTCGGGTGGAGAGTGCACTGCAGCCGGTGTTAACCCCAGGAAGGAGAGAGACCAGGGGAGCTGCTGCAATCAGGGCCCAGATGTACAGGCAGCCTCCAGCTACTTTTCTGGAATTTTCAGGCTATAAAAGAAGTAGATAAAGTTTATCAAGTCCCACTTCATGACAGCTTCTAATTTAAACTGATTACAAGTGTAATAAAAGTATTCTATAGTATGCACTGCTGTGCATCTTACTGAACAACTGTGCAGCCAGTTTTATCATCACTGCCTCACACTAACAGGGCTCTGGAATCAGGACAGAAAAATAGCAGTTGTGTGGATATTGTGTTTTACTAGGCTGCTTTATATAGAAAATCAGATTTTAACATGTCAACTTCATTTCTTTTTTGAAAAATGGAAATAAGCAGAGAATATTTTATAAGTTAAAAATGTATTTGAGAACAAGCATCCATACAGGAGTGGTTTTCTGTTTGTGCGCCTTTATAGGTTTTTATGCAGAAGCTCTTTCATTTAGGAAAAGAGAAGTCTGCAAATTCCTGCAAAGCAGCAGGTTTTTGGGGATTTAATTTGGCAGTCCCTAGCGAATGCTGTGCACTTTGCAGAGCTGTATCTGCAGTGAAGCAGAGAGAGCTCAGCACCCAGAGCCCACCTGGTGGTGTGCCCAGGCCCCCGCTCTGTGTGCAGGGATATGGGATGCTCCATGCCAGCACAGCCTGGAAAGGCAGGGCTTCCAGTTCAGGGCTTCATGTAGCCAGGACAGGCTGTGCCTGTTACCTAAAAGGGGCATTTTCTGGAGGTGTAATTCAGTGTATAAACAGGATTAGGACTGTCCAGTCTCAGAGAGGAAATGAGGCACCTGCTGAGGCACTTAGCCTGCAAACCTGACAGGTTTAAGCATGGGATGTCTCTGGTTTGAGGACATTGGGGATGGGAGAGAAGTTTGGGGTGGCAGCCTGCTTCCTTCTCAGATCACCGTGGGCACCAACTCCTGCACCCCCTGCCATGGAGCAGGAGTTTTTTGCAGGGGGGGTCTCCCCTGCAGTTTTCTCTGCCGGCTGCCCTCCATCCAGCCCTGACCAGCACACGGCCTGGCAGCTCTGCCCTCCTCAGAGCAGCAGCAGCACGTGGCTGGGATGGGTTCAGAGGTGATCTATGCATGGGCTGGCATTGGTATTCTCTGAGCAAACCCCAGCAGATTGGGAGCAGGACATCCCTGGCTGTAGGAAGAGAGGAGCCAGCAGTGCAGTTGCTTTTTCTGTGAGATTCTCCCCAGGGCAGAAGGGGAGTCATTGGCACATTCACCCATCACTCCTGCCGGGGATGTGAGTGTATGGCTCTTTGCTAAGCAGAGACTTTGGTGTCTGGCTAGCAGAGCAGACCACTCTGACATACGGCTGGGGGCCACCTGAATGAGTACAGGGCATCAGAGTTGTTCCTCCCCGCCGAAGGAGCAGCAGTGTTGCAGATCCCTTTCTGGCTGTGCCCCTGCTCTGGGAAGCCTTTGCCTGTGTGCTGAGAGTGCACAGATTGCCTGCAGAGCCACTGAGGGTCGGCACAGACAAACCTGCACCCTCTGTGGCGTGTGGAGTCACAGCTGACGGGACAAGTGCAGGTGTCACTGGTTGGTGCAGCACCGAGAGCAGGGGCTATTAGGGGTGAGCTTCTTGGGCACATGCGTTTGTTGGGGACCTTGGCCCCACCAACACAAAAGATATTGATCCCCCCTGGCCTCTCTGAAAATGAAGAAAATTTTGGATTAATAGCAGGGAGAAATTTGCAGCAAGAGCCATGCAGATTGGGCTGTGCCCCTCTGGAGATCAGGGAATTTGCGCAATCCCACCAGCACGGGCAGCACCCCGGGAGCCCCGGCCTCCTGCCATCAACACCTGTGGCACCGACCCGGCGGGTCCAAGCCGCAGGCAGTGAAGGGTGAGGCGGCAGCCTGAGCCCGCCCCGAGCTGAGCTCCTGAGCAGTGGGTGCTCCCAGGTGCCATATGTACTGCAAAGAGCGTGCGGCACTTCCCCGCGCCCGGCTCCGCGCTCGCTCCCAGCGCTCTTCCCTGCTGCAAGGCAGAGCTCTTGCGCGATTCAAAGTTGTTTTGTGGTTTATTTTTGGGAAGGGGGGGGGGGGAAAGAAATAATGTAATTCGGTGATGCCATTTGCATCCTAGACAGATGATGAGTTGCTCTGGCTAGCAGCTTAACCCTATTAGGCAACGTTAGGGACTGTGACTTTATTAAATAATAATACAAATTATTTTCATATCGAGACCCTTTGACTTTGTAACTTCCTCGTATTGGTACGTTGTCAACAAGAATGAGATTTCGTAGTTAAGGAATATAAAATAGAGTAAAAGGCATCCAGAATTCACAGCTCTGGGGTGGATGTTGAAGAACACGCTGTGTGTACTCACAGTGATAGCATTATAGTGGTACATAAAATACCAGGGAAAAAAAGTACTTTTGCTTCAGTAGTAGCTGTGAGTGTCACCTGGGAGACTCCAGACTTATTCTACGAGGCTTTGGTAGAACAAGGTCAAAATTTTATTAAAAAAAGAAAGACCCCAAGGTTTCAGGGGATCTTTATCGAATTGCTAGCACTTTGCCAGATCTCTAGAATTTAATGTGGAGTTTTATAGAGAGGCTTAGTTCTGAAGATGAGGGGCATGTTGCCTGCTGTGAGGAGCGCTCACCCAGAGCCCTGCTGAGCACAGCTAACAGGGACTTTGCTCACAGGGCTGAGGTGCAGACGTGGGGTGCCCAGTTTGGCAAAGGGGTCACGAATCCCAAACACTGACAGTTCCTAAATATACCAAGGCAAAGACCCTGCAGAGAAGTTAAATTAGCACACTGCAAACTGTCACCAGAGCTTAGATTTATTTTCTGAAAGATACTTTCCAAAGGGTCTGAATTTGGGGTGAATCACCTTTCTACCAGCAACCTGAGGGCTGCCTGAAGCCCTCCCAGTGCTCTGCTCTGAGGAGCTGCACCAACAGACCCACTTTTGATGTTGGCTTTTCATACCTAACTTAAAGAATTATGTGCCACAGAAAAGCTGCCTAATGACCGGACAGCGTTATTATCTGGCATGCAGCAGCGTAGCAGGACGATAACTATTTATTTACTTTTTGTGGATAATGTTCTGTTATTTTCTAGTCTTTGGCAATAGCAAGAGAGCATCTGATATATACAATATTGGTGTGTATCCAATTGTTTGTGAACATCCCAAGTTTTGAAACATGGTTGTGAGAGAGGAATATAAGCTTAAGCTTGAAAGGCTAAAAAGCAGAAAGCCCCACACGTAAATGCTATTATACACTTAATGAGGCAGGGTTTAAAAAAAAATCAGCCACACAAGTTGGTTTTATCAAAGAAAATGTATAAATAACAACCAGTGATTCAGAGTGCCTCACAAAGGGAAAAGCAGGGACGGGAAGCTAGCACTTCACTTGTGGCATTCAGATAATTCTATTTACTACACTAATCTTTTGGGCTTAGCAATTGACAATCAATATATTATTATCAACAAGCGTTAATGCAAACAAAAAGCTTCTATTTCTTTTTTTAACTGTGTTCCCCTAAGTCCCTTAAATTTAATTAAAACCAGACAGCTCTCCTTCTAGTACAAATTAGAGTTAAAATCATATTAAATATTTGTTCCACGAGAAAACAAAAGTGTCAGCTTGTGCTACCAGGTTTGGCTGTTTCTTTTTTCCTCCTTTTTTTTTTTTTTTTTTTTTTTTTTTTTTACACACAGAGGGGAAAAAAAAAATACCAGCTACTCAAAGTTAAAATAAAGTCTCTCTCCCTCCCTCCCCGTCTCCCAAGACTACTGTCTATAACATGTTGTTCCTTATAGAAAGTGGGATATGGTGGCATTTGCTTGATTAACTTGCTCGACAAAAGTGACAGCTGCTGTGGGTGCATGTAGCTAAGCTGCACAGCGCAGTTCCGCCTTTGTACATCTGTCAGCAAAAAAGGAGGAATAAAGAGTGAAAAGAGACAAATTGGTCCCAAAAGGCAATCCATTCAACTCAGGAGGTTTGCTCTATTCAAGCACTCGCTGGGAATCTCAAGTGCTAGGTAGCTTATTCAATTTCATTCATTCTTTAGAATGAGCCCTCAAGTGTTTAATTTCTTATTCTGTTGAATAAAAGGGGAGCTTTTTTTTTTTATTGGAAGCATTAATTGTAAGACTAGCTGATCAATGCCTGCAATATTAACTCATTGCTTATTTTATGGTTAGCTGTGTGCTCCGAGAGCCACAGCCGCTAAACTTATTTCTGTAACGTGGGCAGTGTCACACCAATTTCTGTGCTTCGGGAAAACCTGGGCACTCACAGCAAGGTTGTTCTCAGTGCCCTGAGCCCTGTGCCTTGCCCAGCTTGGGGGAATGGCCCAAATCCTTGGCAGGTGTAAATCGAAAGAGCCTCTGGGTCATTATTGGTGCCACCCATGGCTGCGGCCAGGACGCGGCCGAGCCAGATGCTCTGTGCCTGGGGCTCGGCCCTGAGCCCCTGCAGCCTTGGCCCTCTGTGCTGCAGGAGGTTTTGCAGCTCCAAATGCTGAGCTGCCTTTGGGTGGTTCTCTGGTCCCCAGCGAAGGGCAGGGCAGGGGAGCCCTTCTGCAGGGCTCTGTGTAACACCCAGAGCACAGGATGGGTTTTGTTGAGTAGAGCAAGGAAAGCTGATGAGAGGATGGGATGGGGTTTGCTGCATGAACAGGTCTCTGTTTGCCCTCCAGAAAAATGTATGCTTGAGGGGAGAGCTGTGCCTCTTCCTTCTTCATTGTGTGGCAGAAGGTCCATCTCAGTCTCCTCATTGACACTGGGGACCAGAATGGTGTTTGTGCTTGAGTGCCTGTGGCTTTTCATCCTCCTCCTCCTCCAGAGCCACTGCCACATGTCTTAACTCAAGCTTTTCAGACACTTGTGTCACCAAGGCCCTGTCCCTGCTCTATCCCCACTCTCCCAGCCTGGGGCACAGCACATCTGCTGCAGCAACACAAAACTCACATTTCCAGAACAACCTGAAAAACAGCTGGGCTCAGCTCTGCCAGGACCTTGCTAGCAGTGCTTGGGAGCAGGGCAAGAGTCACTGCCCTCATCCACACCCAGCATCCCAGCAGAGCTGGCCATTGGAAAAAGGATTGCATAAGCTGCTCTGTGTATTCATGCTGGGAACTTCTCTTTATTTCTGATAGACAGGAGTAGGAACTACATTGGCTCTGAGGCCCCATGCTTTGGGCTTGCCACCTTGACCAAATTTTTGGAGCAGCAATGACTGCCTGGAACCAAGAGCAAAAGAAACATTGAAGGTAGTGAGGAACACTTTGGTGGGCACAGAAGACTGACTGGACAAGAATGATCCTTCCATGACTGCCATAGGGAGATCTGGGCTTTGGGTTGCAGGGCTGCAGGCAGTTCTGGTGTGCACACCTGGCTGTGCTGCTGGGCACACTGAGAGTGCAGGAAGGGACACGGTGCCTGGGGCTGGCAGGCTGCTCCTGGAGAGTTCTGCTCCCACACCAGTCCCCTCCAGCACTGGCAGCTGTGTGCACAGGGCTGGTCCCCAGGCAGTGTGTGCCTGCACTGCTGGGGCTGCATCCCTCCCTTCCCGTGGAGATGGCACCTGCTCAGGGGAGGTGGCTGCCATGAATACTCGTGACAACACCAAATACCCAGTTTGATCTCAGGGCCATCACAGCCCCACTCTGCCTTCCCCCAGCTGAGCTTCTGGCCTGTTGGACAGGGATGGGCAAATACAAGAAACAAAGAGTTGGTAATTATTTTTTTTTCCTGACTGATAAATCACTTTGAGCTGTTGCCTGAGAGCAGGTTCAGTTTTCCTTTGGGAAGTAAAACTCACAGCCAGCCTTTTCCTCTCTCCCTTCCCACCTCTGTGGCCCCTCACTTCGTGCTGGCCGGCTCAGGGATGCTGTGGTGGCGTCCGCCCAGCATCCAGTTCCTCATCTTTGAAACACCTTGAATTCAAGGGTTCATTTCAAAGCTGCCTTTCAGCATTTCAAAACAAGCCCATGTCCTGGACAAAGAGAGGGAGCCAGCCAGCATTGGGAGCCTCTTTGTGCTGTGTGTGTCACAGTTTTAAATAGATTTGCCCTGCTTGGATTGGTTCTGGTTGGAAAGCGAGTACTGAAATGAGAGGTCATAGGGGAGAGTTACTATGGTAATTGAGTAGTATCACCAGTAGTTTTGCTCTTATGAGCATTAAAGCACATAATAATAGACAAACAACAGTGGTTAAAGCAAGCAGGTAGGATTACTATGTTCTTTTGTCAGAAGTATATAATGTCTTGTAGTCAGTTTTAAAGACTTCTCAACCCCAAATCCACCCAGCAGTCACCTGCTGAGTAATTTTGTGTGCCTAATCTCTAGCCCTTAACTACAAGCTTTCTGCTAATTTGAGGCAAATGGGTATTTTTGACACTAAATAGGGCAGTAAAGAATCCCTGACCTAGAAAAACTCCGTTCCAAGGCACTGAGAGCAGAAAAATATTCTTTCAGCATCCTTGTGAGACCTTTGGAATGACATAAAATAGCTTTGACTAAACTGTGCTGCAGCCTTCGATTAATGGTTTGCAGAAACTTGCTGAACATCCCTACTACAACTTCCCCCATAAAACTTGTCACTTCAGATTGCCATCAGCCACCACAACAATAATCATTTCATGCCTATTGCTAATTGCAAGCACAGCTGAGGCTCAGCAGGGTGCTCTTGCACAGTCCCAGGCCTTTATACCAGCCTCAATCTGTTGTATGGCACTTGTTCACACACAAAAAAACTACCAGTAAAGGCAGAAAGAGGCAGAGTCACAGGTTCCTTGTAATCCCTCTGCTACCCTGCTGACAACCCAGCCCTATAAGCATTCCTGGTTTTGTCCCACTCTTTACAAAAGCTGAAGTGACCTTAAGCTACTAGTATGTAAGCTTTTGAATGAAGAATACAGCTCCTTCAGGTGCCTTAAGAAGCAGTGTTGCATCTGGCTTACGAGATTCTGTTTGCAGCACTCCTGGGGAGAGCTGTGGCTTCCTGTAACATGTAAAATATGAGTGTGAACTCAAGGTTCATGGCAAGGAACAGGAGGTCATGCTTCCATTCAGCTCACACCAAAGAGAACGGGGCTTTGCAGATGTTCCTGGGTGTGTGTAATGACACCACCTCCCAGAAAGCACAGGAGCCCAGCACAGGGCTGGGTTTTGATAAAATGTGCCACATTCAGTGTGCTACTTGCAGATTTATTCATACCAATTTCTACAATTTATGTATTCAGAGACAAACTTGCTATTTCAGGAACTTATTGATCATGTTTTTACATTCAAAAAAAAAAAAAAAAAAAAAAAGAAGGCAGAGGGCTGGGGAACAAGGGAACAAGTAAGCTTATTGCTCAGGCTGGTTGGGGTGTTGGATGGGCAGCCATAGAAGTGCAGCTTTTGTAATGCTCCAGCTCCTGTAATGCCATCCTGGTGCATCCCAGCTGGCCCATGGCCCCCCACATCCCCCCAGCAATGAGAGCTGCTCTGAAAGACAGGAAAACAGGAAAACAAACCTGAAAGAGGGATTGAATTCCTGTCTGTACAAATAGAGCACCTACTTGCAGTGGCTGGGCTCTGGCAGTGTCTGCATTTCCTCTGCTGGGGCTGGCTCATGGTGTGCAGCCATGGGGCTGTGGTTTGCCTCTGCCAGGGCCCTGTGCCCCTCCCTGCTGGAGGAGTGGTACCCACCATGCATCCCTGGGGATGCAGGCTCCACAGCCTGTCCTCACCCTGTGCCCCCAGACTGAGTGTAAATTGTCCCCTAGGTGAGGGACAGGGATGCCAGCAGCACCAGTAATGTGTGTGTACTACAGTGAGTTACACGTGGGGTTTTGTCCACAGCCTGGACCATCAGGGGAATCTGTTCATTCTTTACAACCAGGCATGAGGAGATTTTTGCAGAAAATATATTTATGATATTTACTTTGGTGTGCCAATGAAATGTGCCTGAAATGTGTTGCAAGCCCCTTGTCAGAGCCCAAAGTTCAGTATTTGCGCTGTGGCCTGTGCACCTTGTCTTTGGGGACAAGCCATGAGGCTGGAGCTGGATCCCAGAGGGGACCCTGTGTCCCCAGCATGAAGCCCACTGCCCCTGAGGGCATAGCAGACCCCCTTGGGGACAGCAAGGTGGCCAGTGTCCCCACAGGACCGCTCTGTGCTCTTTTGTCTGAGGTGAATACGTTTCTGTTTGGGAGCATTTGGCTTTTTTGTTGTTTTTTTAATAATATAGTCATATGCAAATGTTATCTTCTTTGGTAGGTTAGTCATGAATCAGAGGGCTTATGCGTCTTATAGCACATCAACACTAGCGAGAGCTAAAGGGAACATTTAATTTATGGGCTAACTTATTTTTATGAATATGCAGGGCTGAAATTCAGCAGTTGGTGTGTGCTCTATGAAGTGACGTGACGGTTTTGTGTATCAAGATCAATGAATTAGACTTTGTCTTTTCCTCATAAAGCAGAAAGTCTTGGGAGTGAGTTGGCTTTGAGAGAGAGAGCTCCTTTCATGCCGCCGAGCGCTGAGCCCTTGTCAGCCGCCGCGCGAGAGGAGAGGGCTGCAATTCACATTTGCTTCCAAGGAGTTTGCGTCTCCCCAGAACCCAGAGTGTTTGAAGAGCCCTCCAGAAACACAGAAAAGCATTTCATTTGGCTTGCTCAGAAGGTCTCACAGCAGCAAAGTCACCTTGCCAATACCCTGCGGGCAGAGGTTATAATTTCTGTTTGGGATCACATTGCCCTGTGGGCGTGTGTGGCGTGGGACAGACAGAAATGGCAGGACCTGCCCCTGCCAGGGACTTCTCATCTCGTGTGGAGTTGACACAAACACCCAGCAGATCGCTCTGTGGAAGCTGGGAGGCGGCAGGGGAAGGGAGGGGGTGTGTGTGTAACACATGGTTGTGCCCTTACCTCTGGGGGCTCTCATCTGAAGAGGTGGCAGAAGGGGAAGGAGGTGTTTGGCTGACCTGGGCATCCATGTGCTAGCACAGCCCTGGGTCACAGCTAGTGTCACCCAAGAGCATGACTCAGTTAAGCACTGATTGCAGAAAAGCAGCTTTATGAACATTAACAGTTTCTCTGTTTTGTCCACGTGGGTCTGCAGCATTTCCTGGGAGCCCAGGCAGATCCCCCAGTGGCAGCACTTGCTCTGTGCCCCCCAACCACCAGCTGGCTGTTGGCTGCCCTGGGACCCTCAGGGGGTATCCAGGGACACTCTGACTTCTCAGACCAGTCTGAGGCATTGGGAGGTATGAAGCCCCACCAGACCTTCATGTCTCCTGTGCTCATCAGGTCCACACCAGCTGCCCAGCTCACTTCACTCACTGTTCAGCCCCAGTCTGATGCCAGCACCTCAGGTGACAGCTGAGAGCTCCTGCTTGCCAGTCTCAATTAGTCTCAACCAAGCTCTTGCCAGCTTTCTGTCCTGGAGAGGAAGGGTCAGCAGAACCTCTGCCACAAGTTACACAAGGTGTAAGCATTGAGCATGAGGTCACCACATGCCATTTCTTCGGTGGCTCTTTCATCTCTTTATTTCCTCCATGTTTTAAAGAGGTGGTGTAGAAATTAAAGTAGAGGAGCATCATTTGAGCTGGGGGGAAAACTTCCCTGTGCAGCTCCTGGGTGTGCTGCCACTCAGCTCAGAGATGGATATTGAGCACACATTTTTGTGGTGCAGGGCTGGTTTAGCTTAGACTCATTTGTTTGCTTTGGTGAGCCTCATGCCACCTTGTGGGTGCCAGTGTCAAAGGATGGAGGGAAGCAAATCACTGGCAAGTTTTGCAGTTACAGAATATTCAGTTCTCTCCATTCCCCTGCTGCACCAGCAGCAGGAAAGGGCATGTTCTGTGTGAGAGACCCCAGCCCGAGGGGGCACTGAGGGGGGCACCAAGACCTGACTTGGACTGGTGCAAAGTTTCAGGCTCCTTGGGAGGCAGCTGCATCCCAGACTATGGATGGTGCTCTGTCAGGATCTTCATAAACTGGTATGGTGGAATTTCTTTAGTATTTTAGCTGGTTCTAGATTAATTGCAGCTGGTCTGCAGTATGGGTTTTGATCTCTGTGGGTAAGAGAGGTCACAAGAAGGGTGCAGCTGTGCATACAGAGGTGTGATGGGTTTTTACCTGCTTTGTAACCACCCCTTGTGCTGAGCACCTTGGGGAGGTTTTGTGGCTCCCCACCCACCCCCCAGCCCCTCCTTTTCCTCCTCTTGAGGGCTCACTGCTCATCTGTGGGCATCAGACGCGCCACAGCCCACCAGAGCTGTCCTGCACTGCAGGCTGCTGCCACACTGCTGCGAGCCTTTTGCACTGACAACAGCACAATTTCAGCCCCTGGAGGGGCCCTGTGAGTTCAGCAGCTTGAAACAAGCTGATTTCTTTTCTGCTTTTCCATCTCTCATAACTGTGAGGATGAAACCAAAGCACTTCCCAGACAGCCTGGGCAGGCACCCACCCATAGGTGCTTACACCAGCATCCTTCCCCCAGCCAAACCTTGCCCTGCATGAGCCTCCCCTGTGCTCACCCTCGGGGTCCCAGACCCATCCTGTGGCTGTTTATGATTGAATTTGAAGATGGTAAGTAACCTGAGTGTGGGACCAACATCCTTAAAGGCAGGACTGTGTTCTCACTGTGGGGGAAACAGGTTAAAACATGGCTCGAACCAAACACAGATCACTGCTGGCAAGTGCCATCAATGGCAAAATCAGATTACAAGGCACTACTGGTGGCCTTTACCCTCCTAATAAGTTTATTTTGTTGTTATTGTTGTTAAAATTTAAAAGCCCATGCATGGAAATTCTGCGTAAGAGCAGATGCCAGTGTCCCCTGTCAGTCTGTGTCCCCCCATGAGCAGGCTGGCAGGAGGGTGTGAGGGTCAGGGGTGGCTGTGAGGGTCAGGGGTGGCTGTGAGGGGGTGCTGGGGGCACAGGTGTCGCTCAGAGCCCCGTGTGGGTGCTGGAGAAGCCGTGTCTCTCTTGCAGCAATGGTACACCAGCTCCATGAGTGTTGTGTGCACTTGGCTGACAGACCGCATGGACCTGCAGCTCCACATCTACCAGCTGAAAACCCTCATCAGGATAGTCAAGGTAAGCACCCAGCGTGTTCCCAGTGCCCCTCGCTGTCTGGAGGAGCCTTTGTGTGCTCCTGCATGTGTGTGGCACGTGCTCTGTCACTGCAGATAAATGAAGGATTCATTAATATTCTTTTAAAGAATTAAGATAGCTCTGTCTATGGCAGGTAGCACTGGATAAACAGGAACTTTAAATGCAGAGAGATATAAAATACAGGTGTGCAAATAAGAACAAATTTATTGCATTAAAAACAAAAACCAAACTCTCTTGTTATTTGACCTTACCTGTACAGTAAGTGCACCAAAATTAGCCTTTTTGTGGACAAATTCACTGAGCACAAATTGACTGATCACACCTGTGAGCTCTGGTGTTAAAATGGGTTAAATCAACCCAAAAGTTTTTAACGCTGTTTTGCTGGAAACATTTAAGCCCAACTTTGGCTCATGATTATTGTCAGAATGCAAATGAGATTGTTCTCATAGTTAATTGAAGTTGTTTCTTTTACAATGGATGTATATAATCAACTCTAAGAGATCACAAAGGTGAGATAACATACCCTGAAAGTAGCATTTTTTTTCTTTAAGTGCACGTGTATGTGTATATCTGTGTGTGTGTGTGCCTTGGACTAATGATAATTATTTCAGTGTGAAATCACAGTGGTTTACATGAAATAATAAGATCACAGAAGGGGGTAAATATATTTTTGATCATTTTAGGTTCTATCTAATGCTTTTTGGTCTAGTATTTTATAATGTTTATGGTCTTGTGTGCAGTGAACACATTGAAGGGATGAATAAATTAAAACTGAGATGTATTAAATGTGCTTTTCATAACTGAAAACAACAGGCACAGACAGATTATTCCTACTTGTCAGCTAGCTGAGGAAAGCTTTTTTTCCTTGTGCTTTATTTATACCAATATTACATTCAGAAGCAGCTATAACAAACCCAAGGACTTTCTGAAATAGCAGAACAGTAAATAGTTTCTATGCAGAGCACAGAACAGAATTAAATGAACAACGAGGCCAGAGTTTTAGCTCACAGAGTTGAGAAGGTTTTAAGCATAAATTCAAATAAGAGATATTAATTGTAATAATAAGGGAAGTATGGGGAATCAAGGAAATACAATTCCAGATTGAGGTGAAGAAAGGGAGATTTAAGAAACATGTGCCCCATGCTTATATTTATACCTCAATAATTTCGTCCAGTGTCCTGGACTTAGTTTATTTAATCCTTATACTGTAGGTAGGATTGTTTAATATGGAGCATTCCAGGAATGTGTAATCATGTCTGTGGGTGCAGGGGATAAGCATCCTGCTGCCTGAAGAGAAATGACTGACATTAGAGGCAGGATGAACACATCCAGGAGCCAGGGAAGTCAGGTGGAGCAGAGCCCTTACATTGCTTCGATGTCTTTTTAGACACAGCCCCCCTATGCAAAACAGTGCTGGTCTGAAGCTGCCCAGCCCACAAAGGCAGGGCTGGAGTCACAGAGCTGCAATTTGTTGCCCAAGGCACCCTAAGGGAGGGTGCAGTGGCCAGCAGAGATGCTGCTGTGGCCTCTGCGCTTCCCAGGCGATGCAGAATGTCCCCAGGGCTGGGGTTTCCCTGGTATCCCAGCCTCTCCCATTATTGGCCCCAAACCCCCAGCACTGGGCACAGGCTGACTCCTGCAGGGGAGCCGGTGTTGGCCCTGACCTCTCCCTGTGTCTGTGCTGTAGAAAACGTACCGAGATTTCCGATTGCAAGGCGTGCTGGACTCCACCCTGAACAGCAAAACCTACGAGACCATCCGGAACCGGCTGACAGTGGAGGAGGCCACGGCGTCCGTCAGCGAGGGCGGGGGGCTCCAGGGCATCACCATGAAGGACAGCGATGAGGAGGATGAGGAGGATGACTAGGGCAGCTGGGGGTCGCCTGGTATCCGTGCATGTACCTCGTCTGTAACTCAGTTAGCCACATTAGGAATTTTTATGTCAGCTCTAAATGCCCATGAGAAGTTTACCAATACAAATGCCATGTTAGCTGTGTGGTAATAAGATTAGCACCTCTCTTTGATTCATCAGTTTCCTAATTTCATATCTATATGTTCATAAGCAATATGGAGCACCATTGTTTAATACTGTTAATGGAAAAACTACATAGAAAACATCCTAGGTGTGTCCCTGTTATTAAAGTTTAAACAATGCTTCATTAATGTACTGTATATACATTGATGGTAAATTGTTGTGAAGATGAGTGACTCGAGTCCTTTCATTTCTTTCTCTTCTGTGGATGCCAACTGCTTAAAATTAATTAAAAAAAAACAGCTTTGTTTTTAAAAGAAAAACCAGGCAATTACAAATGATTTTTTTGTTCTCTCTCTGTTCATTTAAAAACCAGAAAACAAACAAACCCAGACAGCCGTTTGAATCATTCTGCATCCTTGTTAAAGTACCAGGCTCTTCCCTTCAATATGCAGTTAACTCCATAGAGACTACATCCCAGAGGATTAGTCATTCTAATTGCCACACCAGATTAATCCTATCATTATGGATATATCATGCCACATTACAAGTCCAAAGCAGTTGTTTTATGTTGACGTTTGCTCCTCTAAATGTTACATTTTTGTTTAAATTTCAAATAACCATGTATGTACAAAGACAACTTTAATTACAATCTTAGACTCTACAAATGTGTTTATAATAATATATTGAATATTTATTTCGGTAGATTGTAACCATAATTTACAATTCCTCTGTTTCACAATGGTTTTTATATATGTCATGTACATTGCATTTTGACCAGTAACTGCATGTCCATCAGTTCCTTCTCCAGAGCTTTTACTTTCTGTGTAAAATAGTGATCCATCTTGCTTTTTTTGCCTTATACAAGCCGACAGTTGTAAAAGTGTGAGAACTGTGGCTTCTCAATAAATAACTATTCAGATGTCCTAATAATAAATTATGGAGTCTTTTTATGTCTGCCTTAGAAAAAATACCAAACTAAGCTGAGATGTAAGAGCCCCAACCTCACAGAATAAAGGCATTTTCTTTTCTCATGGGTGTTCTTTAGTTTATTAATTAAGAAGATGGTTTCCTGATTTGCTCCCCAAGGTCAGGATTGGGAGCACACTGTCTGTTCCCCAGGTACAAGGGCATTTCTGCTATGACCACCACAGCTGTCTCCACCATTATCTGCACTCTGTGTCCTGTGATTTGTCCCTCGACATCTAATTGATGTCTGCTCTGGTTCAGCCCCTGTTATTATTTGGCCATCAGCCTTACCCAACACTTACCCTCCTTCAAAAGGCCCCAGTTTGTATTTTAACTTCTCCCAAAGCAGCCTTAGTGCAGCAGGGCAGAGGCAAACCCTAAGTTGAAATGAAATAGAAGTCTGGTTTGATGGAACACATGTTTAATGGGAGCACACTTGAACTGGCTGCCCAGGGAGGTCATGGATACCCCATCTCTGAAAATGTTCATCGTCAGGGGCTCTGAGCAGCCTGGTCTAGTGGAAGGTGTCCCTGCCCATGGAGGGGGGTTGGAAGCAGATCATCTTTAAGGTCCTTTCCAACCCAATCAATTTTGTAATTCTCTGTTACACTGAGAGTTTTCTGAGAGGTTTTGCAGTCCCTCCCTCCCGTGAGCTGATTCACACCAGAACTGGTTCCTGCTAGCCCAGGTCTCAGTAATTTGAGAGAGCAGCAGAAGAACTGGTGTGCTTTACCCCCAAACACAACAACCTGTGGCCAGCCTGGGGAACCAGGACAAATCCCTCACAAATAAAAGACGGGCAAATGGAAAAATGTCCTTCCTGGATGAGCCTTCCTGACATAATGAACAACTAAACCATCTTCCAGAGCCCAAAAAACATGAGACCCACCCTGGACATATGGGAGGAGATTGGACCTCTGGAACTGCCTGTGAAGGGGATGTTGAGTCCTGGACTGGGCTGGGATAGTTATGGAGCCTGGAGCATACTCATCTGCAGTGCTGGATTTTTGGGTCCCTTCCCTCTGTGTCAGTTCAGCATCTGCTGTGGAGGTGCTGAGCAGCCCCACCTGCATGGCCACACCCCACACCTTCAGCATCCACCTTTCCCAGGTGCCTGGGAGCACCATCCCCTTGGAACAGGGGCATTAGCAGGGGCTTCACTTAAGGAGTGGGTGGTGGATGTGCACATTTAGCACCATTGACATGTTGAGAAGCCATCTGATGCACCAGAATAGACTAATTTTGAGCCCTGACTGTAGCCCAGCAGAGTTGATACTTGTCTTGCTCTGTGCTGCTGGTAGAGGGAAGCATTGCCAGAAAAAGCTACTTCTGAGGACTTAGGCAGGAATTTGGCTTTGTGACCACAGACACAGGAAGCTTTTTCCTCTCTTACCCATCTTTATAGTGCAACTACTTGGCCCTGAGTCCTCGGAGGAGCTGGGGTAATAATTGAGTATTTAAGTCATACTCAGTCTACAAAAACCTGTTCAGATGCCTCTGCAGGTCTGTCACGGGCATGCACACAAAAAATATCAATTCCTTGACCTCATTATGCTTGGAGCCTTCAATCCCACCCTGAAGCCCTCCCAGGACTTCCCCGTTAAAGCAAGTCTCACAAGATCTAAAGCAAGGAACAAACTGCAAGCACCACCTGGTCCTTTCTAGGGGGTTGAGACCCCCTTGAGACCCACACAAATACTGCTGCACACATGAGTTCATGCCCTCTTTATCCTCTCCCTTAGATGCCTTTTGTGAAGGACAGCAGCTCCAAGAGGAAGCCCTAGGAAAGCCTTACTGGGGTGGTCACCAGGCTGGTAGCAAAGAGCACTGAAGGACATGGAAATTTATAGCTCTGCTGGCAGTCAGGCAGAGCAGAGCTGGAGAAACAGCTTGATTCTGCTCTGGAAATGTCTCCCTTTTTTTTTTTTTTTTTTAAACACAAAATATTTATTGGATAAAAACACAGCCCACTTCCACCTGCCACCTTTCAAAATAGTGAGCCCTGCTCAGTTTTTTGAATGAGAGAGTGTGGGTGCAGCCTTGAGGAGATGCTCCCTGGCTGTGCATTGCTAGCACACGTCGGTACCTCCCTAAAGCAGCAGTGATTGGACACCCTCAGCTGAGTGCCTCTGTCATGAGCAGTGACCCCATGGCCTGTGACAGCTTTTTGTGACCCCAAACCCCAAAAAGGCACCCCAGAAATTCCACAGCCCTGAGGCTTGACCACAGAACAGGGAAGCATTAGCCAGCTCACTGTTTTTAAGACATTTGGACCCAAAAGATGAGCTTCAAGGTTATGTACTTTAGTGTAAGCAGGGAGAAGATCTTACAGCATTGCTGCAAAGCAGGATTGAACCTCCCACTCCACAGCCTGCAGCCTGTGGCTGAGCAAAGGAGTGCACTGCCCCTGATCCCACTGCCTTTAACCCTGCACGTGGCCAGGCTGTGCTGGCAGCCCAACCCTCCCCTAAATGAGTGCACTGTGTGCAGGAGTGGGAAGAGCCACCTTGGGTCAACCCTGAAGAAATGTCAAATCCAAAATGGTTTGGTTTTACCTGAAAAATATCGATCTAGGTTTGAATCCTTCCTGGATTTGAATCCCTCCTGGGCACACACTACAGTCTGGACAGGGCTCAGCTCCTGCAGAGCAAAGCTGCACCTTGGGCAGCACCTATGAGATATGGATGGATGAGAGCACTGGAAAAGGTGGCAAAGATCTGCTGCTGGTTCACTTCAGCCCACTGCTGTGATGGAACGAGCTCCAGCAGTCAAAGGACTTGGTGCCAGTACAACTGCACCTAGATGAAGAATCTGCCTGTGCAGTTATGTCAATCAGTTTTGGAAAAAGAGGAAAATTTCATTCTTCTGCCAGCAAAATTTTAAATGATAGATTGGGCCAAAACTTCTCTCATATTTACAGGGAAGTCCAGCGAAAATATCCTTTTTTTGACAGACTTACTTAAAGCATGTGGCATGGAGACTGAAAATGCTATCAACTATTTGACTGACAAGTGTCAGCAGCTGTTCATCCAATTTGTTTTATATTTCACCAACTAACAGATTCTTTCCCCTCTGCTGTAATGCATGTCTTCTGGCCCATAGGCATCTTAGAAATTGCTTTTCTGCCTTTCTAGTGACCAAAACGTCAAAAATATTAGAAGACAATTTGTGTTCAGAAGCATAAACAGGCATGCAACAAAGCAAAGATGATTTTGCCAACATTCAGGCTGTGTTCTTTTTTAAAAAGTCACAGCAAACCTAAGGCAAAAATTATTTCTCTAAGCTTTAAAAGAAAAAGCTAATGCAAACAAAGCACATGATAAATCTGCACAGGTTAAAACATCAAAACCAAAGGGAAAAAAGCTGCTGTTTAATGGGCAACCAAAATGCAGCTGAGCTCTATGTCCACCTCTGCACTTTGGCTGTGGAGTTGAGAACTCTGCACTTCCATCACCAGAATTTGTTCAAAAACCTGTTCCATGTTGCCAGGATTCAACAAAGCCACTGTTGTATCAAACCAAGCTTGGCTGGGAGAGTCCTTTGAGCCATTCACAAAACCCAGCCCTCTCCATCTTAGGTCTAGCCCTGCTTTCAGAACTCTTCGATCCTGACTGCATATAATATAATTACTGCAGTTTTCACCCATCATGAACTTGCTGGACTAAAAAAAGCCTGTGTGACACCTCTCTCTGGTGAGCTGCATTCCATGATATTTCCTTTGATCAAGCAAGTTTAGGCTTTCAAGCTAAACCTGAAGTGATATTTTCCTCAGCCTTTCTGAAAGATACATATTCCATTTCAAGTCATAAATCCGCATTTGTTGTAACTATGCAAAATATGGGAGAAAAAAAGTGCAGAGATTATATGCAATCTGCCAGCAGAGTTGTGTGCCATGAGGAAAATGCCTCACAGGTCAAAACAAAGAAAAACACTGAGCAACAAATTAGTTGCAGGCAGTAGCTAATATGGAGATCAAAAGATTAAAATCAACATACAACGATGAAATCACTGGAATAATAGGAGCACTTAAGAAGATTAAGTCAATAACAGAGTCCAGTGCTACCAAAATAAGGTTTTGATTATACTGTAAAATTTTATATTGGGAGAGCAAAAGTAATTACAGCCATGACATGCTTCGCTATCCCCGCCTTAGACCATCTTGGCTCATTTCCTATGCAAGGAATACAGTTGTTGAAATAAACAGAAATGTTATGACTCAAGCGCTCGATTCAAAAACAAACCAGGTGGTCAGATCAGATTGGGGACTGTCAAGATGGGGTCTGTAAAATCAGGACTTGTTGCAGATCCTGGAGGATATGACAGCTGGGGGGAGCAAAGGCCACACGTTCAGGACTGGCTTTCTGCACAGAGAGCTCCACCAGCAGCTGATGTCGGGGCTGTCCCAGGCTGTCAGCTGGAGAGGAGAAGCACGCACTGCAAGGGAGGTAGGAGGAGATAAATACCTCAAAGACTGGTGGAGAACGTGGTGGTGATGAACTCTGGTGACAGGAGAGGTATTTTTCTATCCAGCTAAACAGGCAAGGATTGAGGGTTTGGTTTTACATCAGAGGCAGAGACGTGGCAGCCTCCGAGCACATCCAGACCCTCACAGCAGGGACAGAACGTCTCCCATAGCCAGGTTCAGCAGCTCTGGGAGTCAACCAATGGGGATGGGAAGGGTGACCCACCAGGGGCAGCTAATGCTCACCATGACAGGTCTACCCTTGACGATGTGCTTGGTGTATCAGTTGGAATTGATGAGCCAGTCCCTCCAGCACAAACTGGCCATGGAACACCAGCCTCTCCATAGACTGTGGGACCAAAGCCCTAGAGCTCCATGAAGAAACAGCTACCCTGGTGAGGTCCTCCACACCCAAGAACTCTGAGAGCTCCTGGTGGGTTCTGCAGTGCTCTGTGTTTGGTGAGGAAGGGCTGAAGCAGCTCCTCTGTGCCCCAGGGCTGATGACTTGCCTTGGCTTTTCGCACAATTGTTTTTTCAATTGCACCATCTCCAGCCCCACCCCAAAAATCACAATCTAGGCTCATAATTAAATCAAATAAATAAATTCTCATCTATTTTTATATAATTTGCGGGTGTTCTTGAACATTCAGGAAATACTTGGGTTGTGCACTGAAGTTTTTTCCTCCAGTAACGAGGTCTGATTTTTTTAGCCTGGGCTCTCATTGTTGGGGGGATTTTTAGTGGCTTTTCTAGATCATGTCTTCATGAATCAACCCATTTCTTGTGCCCAAGCAGCACAGCAACACTTTCACTTGTCAATCTGGGAGCCTTGCCAGGCTCTCTCTGCCTTAGCCACCATGAGGGACAGGGATGCTGCAGTCCAGCCTGTCCCACACTCCCCAGGGCAAGGGGACAAGGTGCTGCCACCTCCACACCACGCAGCCCATGGAGTCCAGCTGTGCAGCAGGTGAGAACATCTGTGATAACAATTCAAAAAATGGCAAATACAAATCTCAAACAACCTGGTGTGGCACAGCCAGAAAGACTGGACAGCAGTGAGTGAGGAGCGAGTGGGAAAACGACAGTGGAAAGATTGGTTTTGGAAGGATTCTTTCTCTGTTTGATTTTCTTCATTGAAAAAGGAAGTAATTTTGAAAATGAGATGTTTTTCTACCTCATTAAGGGGAGAATAATTCAAAACACGTGGAGTTTGTCCCACTTACTTTTTTGGCCTTCCTTCTTTCAAGCAAAAAAAAAGGGAAGGAATAGGAACATGAAACTGAAGTGGGCTTCTACCCATTTTCACTGTTTTTTGTTCCTTTTCCTGAAACGTTTTCAGTAGGAAAGTGAGAACAAGGCCATCCCCCCATTATATTCTCCTTCTCTACTTCCTCCCACCTTTTCTCCTAAATAGAAAATAAGGGGAAAAAACCCCTACAAACCCAGAAAAACTTAAAAGCTCCCACTCTGTCAAAAAAAAAAAAAAAAAAAAAAGGTCCAACATTTCAAAACATTAGGAAGGAACATCTTTCAGTTTCAGTGTTCAGAAATGAAAGGCAGCATTGCTCCATTACTGCAATGCAAAGGATGATATTCCTGACAATGAAGATGGAGAAGAGCAGCTCACCCTTTCAACAATTTCCTCCTTGCATTACTGGGCAGGTTGGCTTTGGACATGGTGTGGATTCCAAGGACTGCTCACCGGCGTTGTGGGACCAAACCAGTCTGACACCAGAGCCCGGTTTCCCCCGGGATGGCTCTCTCTGCTCCTCACAGGCAGGCAGGCAGCGTTTTTGGGGCATAAAGCCTGGCTGGGATCGAGCCGTTAGTTACCATTCCTGTTGACAGGCAAACTAGAATAGGCTCTGGCTCACTTTCTCCGAGCTGCGGAAGGAGGAATGAGCCGGGAAAAGAGTTCATTCAATTGCTTCTGTTTGGCAGCTCTGCAGGACTCTCCGCACAGACAGAAAGAGATGTGGCAAGTAAGGAGTTGCCATTTTTAGAATTACATAAGCCCATTTGATTGCCATCGAGGCACTCTGTGCAGCTCCTGCCACGGTGCCCTGCCGGTTGCTTTGCAGTGGGACTGGATTGCAAACGGTTTTAGAAGCAGGTCAGATACCAGCTTTTAAAATTGGATTCAGGTTGAAAATGTCGATGTTACTCCTGCCATCACTGACAATATAGACCAGTACAGCCATGCAAGGACTCAGCCAGTTTGCTTCCAACATCCCACTAACCACACTTCCTCTGGAACCTCTACAGTGCTCCAAAAACTTAGCTCCCCGATAAAAAAAAAAAAAATCTAAAAATATAAAATAAAATTATCTGCCTATAGTTAGGCAGCAACGTACATAACTCAACAAAAGGAATGAAAAAATACCTTGGGAGGGTCTCAAAGCCACTGCTCCATCCAAGGTGGCCTTGCCAGGCACCATCCCTGCCCCAGTGTGGCAGTGTCCGTAGGGTGACCGGGAAGCAGGGTCACCCCAATGCTGTGGGTCCCGCAGAACAGGATGGAGTGCCCGTGGGGACTGAGGCACACAGAGCTGTAGGGGCACTGCTCCCTTGGACCAAGTATCGCAGTTTCAAAGGAATAACCTGAAAGATTCACATGGATAACAACCCTCACTTCACCTCTGCCCCAAACTTTGCTATCCTGACTTCTCTGCTCGTTGCTCGTTATTTTCTCCAGTCTCTGACCACTGCAAACTCACTTGCGGCCAAACACGTTGGGAACATCCCTGGGCTGACCCTTCGAGGTCGCAATCGCTGCCTTGCACGGAGAGAGACCCAAACCCAGCACGGTGGGGCCAGGGCCGAGCAGCACCGCAGCCCAGCCCTTCTCCCAGCCCGACCCCGGGCCCCTCCGGCGCACCCTTGCACGAATCTGCAAAGCCGCAGGAAAAGCTGTTCCCCCACCCTGGCTCACAAAGACAGCCCCATCCAAATTGCCTGGGCCAGCGGCTCACTCGGCAGTCCATCACCTTCTAGTAAAAAATAATAGGGAAAAGAATTGGGCAAAAAAGTATTTAGAAAAACACCCATAAAAAGCAAAGCAGCATGGAAATCAAAGCCACCATTTCGGGGAGATTGAAGCATAATGCTAATAACTTTCGGCAGCTTCCACTGCGGAGTTTAAGCAGCTGCCAAGTTAAATAACTAGGAGGATCCTAAGCTATCTTCCAGTGGATCAGAAATGCCCAGCGCCGGCTGCCCGGGCGGAGGCGGCCCGACGGACGCTGAGCCGGGCCGAGCCCGCGGGGCCCTGCGCTCCCGCCCGCCCGGGACCGGCCCGGGACAGTCCCCGGGATCCGCTCACGGAGCGGGGCCGGCTGTGGAGGGGAGAAAGGGGAACCCCCGCCGGTTTTCGATGTCAGCGCCCGGGCAGAGTTTGGGGCTGCGGCTGCAGGGCGCGGACGGGACCCCCGAGGGCAGCGGGGCTGGAGGAGCCCCGGGTGACCCGGAGTGTCCCACACGGGCCCGGCCCGGCCCGCCCGGGCACCGCACTCGTTTATCTGGGGAGGCAGCGGCGTAAAAATAACCGCAGGAGCGATCGCGTCCGCAATGGGAGCGTCTCCGCGGCGTGCGCCTTCTGGGGAAAAATCCGCAAACCATTTCTCCCTCCAAATGTCGGGGGTGAAGGATTAAAGCCCCACGGGAGAGCTGCCTCCACGGCGGAGGCGGAACGCGGGGCCGAGCCCGGAGCCCGCTGCGCGCCCGACGTGCGGAGGCTGCTGCCCCCCAAAGCCGGGCAGGGCCGCTGGGCCCCCCAGAGCCACCCCCAGAGGCACCGCCAGAGCCAGCCCGGCCCTCCCGCCCGGCTCTCCGGGAGCACCGGGGCTCGGGCTCGGCGCTGGGCAGGCGGCGGGGCCGGGGCAGCTGGCTCAAAGTCAGTCAGTTGTAATATGCTCGCCGGAACGGCAGAAGTCGAATCGATAGAGACGGCCTCCAGCTGTGCCTAAACCTGCGATATCAATTAAAATACTGAGCTCTGATGCCCGGGTCTTAGCTGGGATCCCAACGCCCTGATGCGTGAGGCGTGCGGCACCCGGCTTGGAGCTGGCCGGGAGGCAGCGGCACGGCCCGAGCCGGTGCCCGGCCTCGGGATGCGGAAAGGAGACAGCCCCGGGGCTCGGCGAGGGCCCCCCTGGCTCTCCTCGCCCCCAGGAGCCCCGAGGCCTGCGGGACCCGCTGCCCCGAGCAGGGCGGTGGGTGCCCAGCAGCGAGCCGCCAGCTGTCCCCTTGGCCGGGGAAGGAGGGAAAGAGGGAGAGACCCGGCTCAGCAAACACCCCGGCAAGGACGAGGGCGGCTCGGGGAAGCTGGCAGCGAGCTCCCGGTCCCGGCTCCGCAGCACTTCTTTTATCCTGCCCGAAATCATCTCGTTTACAGAAAATATTTGTTTGCACTATTAGTTGGTACTGGAGTTAATTACTCAACGTGTGAGCGGGGAGTAATATGGATAAAAGCAGCCCCAGTGTTTATTGTGTGGGTGAGCTGTTTGAGCGGTGCTTGAATAAACTGCAATTAGGGTTAGATAGAGATTAATTAACATGTGAGTGGCAAGGTGTAAAATAGTTCCCAACCCTCCACTCAGTATAATCTGCAGGCGAGGAAAAGAAGTTTGTGGAGGCTAATTAAATACTTCGCTAAAGCCGGCGAGCCCCGGCAGCGAGCGGAGCCCAGCCCAGCCCAGCGCCGCCTGCCCGCTCCCGCTGCCCGGAGGAGGCGCGGGCTGGGCGGGCACCGCGGCTCGGGCTCTGCGAGCCTCCCGGGGCTCAGCCGGGCTCTCCCGCAGCCCAGACACCGGGCACGGCTCCTGCGATCCCCGCGGCCCCGTCCCAGCCTCTCCCCGGGAGCGGGACGGTTCGGTCGCTCCCCGCACGCTGACCCGGCGGATCCGGGCGGGCAGCGCTGGGCGGGATCCAGCGCCCGATGGATGCTCCAGGAGGGTGCACCCCGGGGCTGGGCGCTCCCCTCCGCCTGCAGGCAGCCCGGGACGGCCGCCGCTTTTAAAGTTTGTTTCTGGAGCGTGTTGTGGTTCGCAGGTGAAAAAGCCTGTCTGCAAACAGCCGCCGGCGAGCTGTCCCGGCGGGGAGAGGAGGCGCGGCTTTGTCAGCGCCGCACAAAACCCCCGAATTCCTCTAAACTTTCTTAGACGCGCGAGGGAGGGGGAAAAATATATATATAGGGGCCTTTTCATTGCTTGCTTTACCTCTGGCCAGGCTCAATCTAAACCCTTCGCTCCCCCCCTCTCCCCCGGATAATCCTCCCCTTTATTTTAGAAACACACAAAACCAGGTTCCACGCAGCGCTATAGTGGCTACAAGTGAAAGAGAATTGAGCGCCCTGAATCGCCGGGGGAAAATTGGTTCGGCTGAATAGCCCCGGCGAGGGACGGGGCGGCTAATCAGAGCCCGGGGGTGCTGCCCTGCAGCCGGGCCCCCCCAAACAGGTGTACGCGGGACTCTCTCAATTACCGCGTCCTCGCATCTGAGGGTTCTGCAAATCCTCCCCTCCCGCATCACGGTGTTTTAATTAGAGAGAGGAAGGAAAGAAACCCCGGCATCCAGGCGCTATAATGTACCGTCGCCTGTTTGGGGGGCGGGGGAGGAAAGGGGGAAGAAGAAAGTGCTGGGGGCAGTGGGGAGGGGGGCAGGACAAGGGCAACAAGGGCAAGGGAGAGCCGCCGGGTGCCCCCGGGGCAGCGGACACCTTTAGGGGGTGACAACTTGCAGAACTTCCCTTTGCTGAACACGGGTCTTTTTTATTATTTTTTTTTTTTTTAATTTTTTTCAGCAGCGAATTCGAGTCCTGGACACGACTCCCTCCGCATTTATTTAAGGCTAATCACCAGTTACCCTGAGAGGGGAGAGGGCTGGAATTAAACTTAGTTTAATTAACATTAATACACTGTCCTAATTAATGGGTTGGCTATTAATTTATACATGCTGGAGAGGCTCGCAGATAAGTGACAATTTATTAATTATCTTCCAGCTCGGTTGCAACGGAGCTGATTGCAGATGGGTTGCCAAAATAACTCGAGCATGGTTGCGTGGTAGTTGCTTTAGAAAAAAAAAATCATTCTCCCCCTTCTTTAAAAAAAAAAAAAAAAAGGAAGAAGAAGAAAAAAAAATCCTCACGCTCATTCGGAGTGGCTCTTCTAACCCCAGCAAGAACTGGAGCACTCTTTTCCACCCAACTTGTGAATCGCACTTGCCTTCTAATTTGCCACATGCAAAACGATTCCTCTGCTTTGCAAGTTGCTTTTTAAGAAGGGAGAGAGAGAGGAAAAACCCAGCTCGCACACGAGCGATTTGTGCGTCTTAAACTGGAAGGAAATTGTGCGTGGAGAAGGGGGGGCTCGTCTTCCTCTCTCTGCCCCAACCCACCGCGCTCCAGCCCGGCGCCTCGGCTTGGGGAAGATCCATGGTGGCATCCCCATGTCATTCTGCTCAAAGTGACTTCATATGATGTCAGCTTTAAATGTTCGAGACCGTGATCTGACGCTCAGGAAGATGTTTGCTATCAAAATGTGACTGTGGCCACGCTGCGGTGCTTGGATGAGTCTCGCCGGAGCTGGGCAAAGGTAAGCGGTCCCAAGGCGAGCCCCGCCGCCCCTCGCCGTGCCCCCCGCCCCTGCTCCCGCATTTCCCGCACCGTGGCCATCGCTGGGGCTCGGCTGGGTGGCATTGGGCTGGGGAAGGTTTTCTTTTTCTTTCCCTTTTTTTTTTTTTCTTTTTTAAATACTAACAAGGTCTAGCTTGCATGTTACTTTAGCGTGTTCCGCTTAATGAGCAGTAATCTGGTACCCTACGTGCCATTGTTCTTGAATATGTTCATTTGAATGTAAATAGGGAGGGGGTGCCGGTGGGGGGTGGGGTGGGGGGAGAACAAGGTGCTTATTAAATTGATTTGTCTCCTGGCTTTTCTGGAATGCAGAGCCGAGCGCGGGAGCGAGTCGCTGCTCACACCAAGTTCCCGCACGGCGGAGCGACATGGCGAACCCGGGGTCGCTGGAGACGGTCATGCCTTCCTCCTGCCCCCGGCACGACGGCAGAGCCGCCACCGCTAACCCCTCCAAGACCCTGGCCTTCTCCATCGAGCGGATCATGGCAAAGACGTCGGAGCCCAAGCCGGCCTTCGAGGAGCGGCACGGCGGGCCGGGGCCGGAGCCAGGCAAGAAGCCGCTGAGCCTGTGCTCGCCCCTGCCCTGCGTGATCCCCATCCCGCCTCTGGGCTACGAGCTGCCCTCCAAGACTCTCAACTACTCGGAGCTGTGGAAGAGCAGCCTGCGGGGCGGCGCGGGGCTCTGCAAAGCCAACTGCGGCGTGTGCTGCAAGGCAGAGCTCGCCCTGGGCCAGCCCAGCGGCCGGCTCATCAAGCCGCAGGTCATCCACCAGGCAGGGGCCGTTCCGGCCGCCCCCCGCTCCCTCTACTACTTCAACTACCTGGACGCCGCGTACCACCCGGCCGACCTCCTGCACGGACAGCTCTTCCCGGCCGGCCTGCTGGGCGCCCCGTCGCCGGGGGGGCTCTCGGCCCACCAGAAGCTTTTCCTGCTGGAGAACGCCAAGCTGGCGGGGCTGGCGGCCGAGAAGCTGCCGCCGCCGCCTCCCTTCGCCCACAAGGAGCGGCTGCCGGGACACCTGGACCAGGTGATGAAGGAGGCGGCGGCGGCGGAGCGCGGCGGCCCCCCCAAGGGCCACGCCAAGATGGGGGGCGGCGGCGGCGGGGCGGCGGAGGGCAAGCCCAAAAACTTTACCTGCGAGGTCTGCGGCAAGGTAAGGGGGGCGCCGGCATCGGGCGGGGGAACCGGGAGCGGCGGCGGCGGCGGGGCCGTGCCTGACCTCGCCTTCCCGGCGCTTCCCCGCAGGTGTTCAACGCGCACTACAACCTCACCCGCCACATGCCGGTGCACACGGGGGCCCGGCCTTTCGTCTGCAAGGTCTGCGGGAAGGGCTTCCGCCAGGCCAGCACCCTGTGCCGGCACAAAATCATCCACACCCAGGTAGGTGGGGGGCGGCCGGGTTGCGGGAGGCGGCGGCCGCCCCTGCTCTCCGCGCAGCCCCCACTGACGGGCCTCTCGCACCCCGGTGCAGGAGAAACCCCACAAGTGCAACCAGTGCGGAAAGGCGTTCAACAGGAGCTCCACGCTCAACACCCACATCCGCATCCACGCCGGCTACAAGCCCTTCGTCTGCGAGTTCTGCGGCAAGGGCTTCCACCAGAAAGGTGAGCTGAGCCGGGACGCGCCGGGCCCCTCGCCCATCATTAGCGGGGATTAAACGCGGCGAGCCCTGCCCGGCTGGGGGAAGCGAGGGGCGCGGGCAGATCCGCCGCCGCTCCCAATTACTTTCCCTCTAAGCTGGGCCGCATCGCCGGGTAGTGCTGACGGTTCCCCCTAAATGCTTTTTAAATGAAAGGTGCCGGGCCTTGGTCCTAATCCAGAGCCCTCCGTTTGCCGCGGGTCACCGGGCTGACCCTGCCTCTCATTTGTGCCGTGCCAGTTGCGCGCTGCTCCGCGCTGACGAGGACCGAGTTTGACAAGTGGGACGGGGGTGCGGGTGGAGACACTTCCTAAAGCCCCCCTTACCTGTGCACCGTGCGGCCCGGGCAGCCTCGGGTAACTCCCTTTTCCATCTTTTTTCCTCTTTCGCAGGCAACTACAAGAACCACAAGCTGACCCACAGCGGAGAGAAGCAGTACAAGTGCACCATTTGCAACAAAGCCTTCCACCAGATCTATAACTTGACTTTCCACATGCACACCCACAATGACAAGAAGCCCTTTACGTGTGTCACTTGCGGGAAAGGATTTTGCAGAAACTTTGATTTAAAGAAGCACGTCCGAAAGTTGCACGACAGCGTCTCCAGCGCTCCTCCGCCGCGGGATCCTGGGCGCAGCGGGCAGAGCTAAAGGCCCGGCGCGCCGCCACACTCGGACCTGCTCACCCAGGCCAGCACTATTTATCCAAACCAGCCTTCGCTTCTCTGTCCTTTTCCCAGCGAGCTCAGCCGCCGGTAGCAAGCGACCCCGAGCCGCAGTTGTATATAAGAGGAATCTTATTTAACGGCGCGTTGCGCCGCCGGAGCGGGCCAGGACGGGCCGGGCTGGCCGCCCCCCGCCCGGCGCCAGGACAGCGCTCTTTATACGTGTCTGTAAATCTCCATTTTAAATGTACGCTCGAATAAGTGAGGAATATATCTATATCTATCACGGGACAATAAACCGGCCCTCCGCAGGTGTCTCATTTCCCACCTGGGCCCCGGCCCGAGCGGGCTGCTCGGCGCTGTCCCCCCGTGCGAGCGCGGCTGGCGGAGCCGGGCCCGGCCGCTCCAGGGCCCCCCGAGCGCCGCGGGCACCAGAGGAGCAAAAGGAGGGCGGGAGGGAGCCGGGCGGCTTCAGAGGGCCGCTGCCGCCCCCCGGAACAGGGTCAGAGCCCTTGCAGGACCCCCGGCGGGGCTGCGCGGCCCCGAGCGGCAGCGCGAAAAGCGGCTCGGAGTTTCCCAGCGCCGCTTTTCGGGGTCGGTTCATTACGGCGTGTTTAAACCGCTCCTGAATGACTATCTTTCCTTGCATGCAGATAAAATGATCTCACGCTTGCTTTCCGAGTAATGACCCAAATTAAGAGAGAAAACACAGACCCTTCAAACCGCATTACATTAATCTAATCACTCCCAGCAGGCCTCAGAAACTCTTTGTGATCAGAATATGGATAATCAAGCACTTGGATTACACTAAATATTCCCTTCTCATCTCCCCCCCTCCCTCACTTTTAATACGCAAGTGTCTATTCCGGCCACGTCGTTAGGAACAATATTATTCTAGCGGAGAAAGGAGATTGAGGAGGCCGGGCGTGTGCGTGCTGCTCGGTCCGGGCTTGCCAATGAAGAGGGGAACGAGAGAGGCACCGAAATGCCTGGGGACGGCGTAATGGGGAGCTCACCTTTCTCCGCTTAATTGAGTGGTTAAATAGAGAGAGGCGAGGACGAGCACAGCTCGCCGCCGAGCGCAGGAACGGGAGTCAACCCCTCGCTCCGGGTTTCTGGATTCATTATTAGGCTGCGATGTTCTCCAAGGAGAGGGCTGGGGGCTGGGGCCGGGGCGCCGGGCCCCGCGCTCCCGCTGTAGAGACGGGGCGATTTTAGAGTTTCTCGGGGTTTGCATTTTCTAGTGTCTGAAATAGGGTTTTGACGGTTTGAGGAGCGAAAAAGAATGTCCAGTGACCCTGGCAGCGGGGAAAGATCATAACTGAATTTGTTAAAAAAAAAAAAAAAAAGGGAGAGTTTTAGGTGAAAAGGAAAATTAAAAAAAGGGAAAAAAAATGCAAACCCCGTCATCGCTAAGTCACCTCTCCGGAAATCCTGTCAGGGGGAAGCGGTCCCGCAAGGGAAGGGGCTACGGCAGGAGGGAGCCGAGCCCGGCTCTGCCGCCGCCGCGACAGACGGGGCGGGACAACCCACGGGCCGGGGACAGCGGGAGGGACCCCCTGTCCCTGAGGACACCGTGCCGGGGCGGCCTCGGCAGGACGAGGGCCCGGAGTTCGGGAGCGGGGCGCGCGCATCCCGAGGGGCGCCCACGGAGCCGCTCCCGCTGCCAGGTCCGGGGGAAGCGCCGCTCCCTCGGCACCTCGGGCGCCGGGAAGAGGTCTGGGCTGCCAGCCGGGAGCCGAGAGCGGGAGCCAGGCGCGGCTGCGGGCCCCACAGACAGCGCGCAGGCTGCTTCCTCAGCTCTCCTGATGGGCGAGAGCAGCGCGAAACCCACTCCCAGGGAGGGAATTAAGGAAGTGCGTTCTTATCGCATTTTTATAAAAAGCGGCGTTGTTGACAGAGCCGTCTGGGGGGAGGGCGGCATCCCCGTCACTCTGAGGGCATCTCGGGGTGCCCCGAACGCCGTGCCCGCCGCCGCCGGTGGGCTCGGTCACCGGGCCCCTCCCGGGATGGGCAGCCCTCCCCGGAGCCGCTGTCGCTCCGGTTTCCCCCCGGTCTCGGACGCTCCGGGAAGGGGCCGCGGCACCGCGCCCGCCACCGGCCGGCCCCGGACCCCCCCCCGGCTCTCGCCCGGATCCCGGCACACACAAGCCGCAGATCGCGGGGGAGGGGCGGCTCTGTCAGACACACACACGCCAGAGACTCCAATTATCTTCTCCCTCACAAGATGTTTCTGCTGTCCACGACTGCTCACACTTCGGCACTCTTGCCAGCAAGCCTCAATAACACAAAACCCGCACAAAAACCCCTTTTCCCGGCGCCGCAGCCGCGCGCACAACAGATTGAGCGGTGCCGGTGCCTCGGGGGGAGGGTTAGAGGTGCCTCTGAGCGGAGAGCGACGTGCCAGCGCCTCCGTGCTTCCCCCCCGGCCCGGCCGGCCCGGCCCGGCGCTGCCCCGGCACCGGGCGGCTCCCAGGTGCGTCCCGGCACCGCGCCGGGCACCGGGAAGCGACCAAACCTACAGGCAGCTGCGTTGCCCTTTTCCCTGCACTCCGCTCTCCAAACGTCTGAGCAACCAGTTTGCTGCTAGAAACATGTTAATTGCCAACGGAGCTCATTAAGGCATGCACATGCAAAACACAGCGAGGGAGATTAAATGGACAAAAGCGCAATAATGAACTGTCAAAAATCGGACCCATCTACACGACCAGGAGCACTCAAGAATGAGGCATTTAGAGGCAACAAAGGATTGTCTGGGACAGGAAGAAAGGACGACCTAGACTTTTGTTTAGTCAACACAATTGATTACAAATGAGAGATTAACAGGATAGCTTCAGAGTTTTTTTGAAGGAGGCAGAAGAGAAAAGTCCAATTAAGTGCACCGAATGTTAACTACATTGATTTCCACGGCCAGCGCTGGAGAAATTCTCATTAAACCATCCCTGGCGATCCCTTTTGGAAAGTAATTTGTCTCCCTGATGGAGCAGAGAAAGGGAGCCATGTAAAGAGAAAGAAGCGCTAGTTCTTGGCACAATGAGCTTAGGAGACACACTGGAAAGAGCCAAAGGGGGAGTTAATGAGCATCTGACAAGCCGCTTGGACCCGGGCCTGGAGAGCAGCGATGAAAAGATGGAATTGGCCAACAACTATTCTTTATATCAAACATAAAAAGGCCAATCTGAAACAGCGCTGCTCAAAGCTGGTGGGGAAGAAAAGAAAGGCCCCCGGTGAGGGGTGGAGTGGAGGGCTCAACTGCCCCATTGGGACGGGGGAAGAAATGCACTGGCATGTCCCTCTCGGAGCGAGCGGAGCCGCTGGCGCTCGGCTCTACCCCGGGCGGGCACGGCAGCGGGGCCCGGCAGCCCCGGCCCGGAGGCGCTCGCACAGACCCGAGCCCGAACCGCCCCCGAGCAGCCGAGCTGGGGGCAGTTTTAAAAAGTTATCCCGCGGAGGGAGATCAGCGGCCATGCCGAATCACGGCGGCCCGGCTCTCCCCGAAACCCGCCTTCCTCCTTCTCCCCGGGGCTGCATTAACCCGAGCCCTCCCGCCGCGGCCCCCCCGGACCGGGCACCGCGGAGCGCAGCGCAACGCAACGCGCGGCGTGTAGACACGGCTCGCTCGGAGGCTCTTAAATCAGATTAGAGCTCGTTAATAACAATTTTGGCTTAAGTCTGTATTGACTTAGGTTTAGGAATGGCTTAGCACTTTCGCTTAAGTCAACACCAGGACTAAATTGACACATGCCTTTCTCAAACCGCCGTGTCCCCCAGGACGCCCAGGTGCCCCTAGGACTTGTCCTTCTGCCTCTTTTAGCCGTCTTACGGAAGTATTTGCATGATTTTTAAGTAAGCCCGCTGGGCCTCGACGGTGCCAGCCCACCCCTGCGTGCCATCCACGAGGGTCCCCTCCAGGGACGGGTTTCACGGGCCTCACCCTCCTAGGGTTGCGATCAGGGCACTTTTAGGTTCAGTGTTCTTTTAGGTTCCTGCTGCCAGCCCTTGTGTTCCTTCCCCAGCCCTCATGGTGTGGCTCCTGCTCACTCTCCCAACACCTCCTCAGGTCCCCTCTAACTCCTTCCAATTTATACCCTGGGTACCCCCAGACAGCCGGGGCTGCATCGCCATCCACAGCCGAGTGCTGTGGAGAAACTGAGGCTCCAGGGGCAGTGCCCGGCACCCGAGGGAAAAGCTGGCATGGCTTTCCCTCCAGCCGGGACCGACAGCGGCCACAGCGAGGGCGACAGGCTCCCTGCACGGCTACCTTAGACCCATTGAGAACCTCATGCAGATGGGGCGGGTGTCCCCTCTGGGGCTGGGCAGGCACAGGGGGCCACCAGCAGGGAAAGGGACCCATCCCTTGGGCTGCCATCCTGGCGCGGTTACCGCGGTCACCCCATGGCCGGCCAGTCACCCCACGGCCATCCTCTCCTGAGGGTTCCTGCACTCAGACCCCACACCACGGCCAGCTTTGCCCTAACCAGTCACCCTCCCACCTCCCCAGCAGCCCTGTCACAGGTACGGTGCTGTGCTGACCGACACCGTCACCACAGCACCGCAGAGAAGACACGTGAGGGGGAAATTCCCTTACTAGCTGTTTTCCACCAGACACCCTGATTCTCCAAATGACACTGCCCCAGCTTTTAACCCCACCCCCAACCTACTCTTATTGCTAACCCTGCCTAGCTCAAAGCCGTAGCCTCGTGTTATTTGTATTTATCTCATTGATTTACTGCAATTGCTTAATTGATTGAATTACGGGCAACACGTGCCCTCAATTAAAAATTAAAAAAAAAAAAAAAAACAGAAAAAGGAAAAGGGTACATTTAGACTTCTGTGCTCTCTGTTTCATGGGCTGCTTCTCCTCATAAGGTGTTGAAGCTGCAGCTGGGCCGTGTGGCTCAGCCCTCAGAGAGCCTCGGGTGCGCTCCCCAGGAGCACAAGCAGCCGTTCAGTGCGGGTGCCTCACGTCACCAGTGTAAGAGCGTGTTTAGTCACCAAAACACCTTTTTGTCTCAAATGGGGACAAAATGCTGTCAGACACAGATCGCAGAAAAAGTCCGCTCCCAGAATTGTGGGTGTATAAGCCCGAAACAACACAAAACTTGACTTCTACAAATATTTGCATCTTTGCCGTCCTCTGCGTTGGCAGAAGAAGCAGGCTGATAACAAACTTTAAAAGAGATCTGATCCGGGGGCAGAAGTACTCCCAGCCGATGGGACAAAGAGTGGGGACCTCTCTGGACCCACTTTTCTCTCCCGGCTCCTCGCCGAGCCTCTCGAGCATCCCCGGCCCCTTGCGGGCCGCCCCAGCCGAGGGCAATGCCACAAACGGGGCCACGGCAGCGGCGGGGAGCAGCGGGATCCCCGTCCCGGCCCAAACACAGCGGGGATGGCTCTTTGAGCCACCTGGGAGACCGAGGCCACGGGAGCCAGGTATTTTCCCACATGAGCGCCACTGCAATGGACACGATTGTCCCGTGAAGGGCTCAGGCGCTTAAAGCGCACAGAGCACCTGAGACCTCCTGCAGCCGAGGTCCCGTTAGCTGTCTGATACTCCTTCTACCGCCTTCTCACTGCTGCCAGTTGCCAAGATATTTCACATAAATAGAAGCTTTTTTATCAGCCTCTCCCTTCTGATTCATTATGTTAATGAATTGAGATATTACCAACACTGGATTATCGTATCTATCAATGAATCCAGCAAAAGAAAGCTAATTATAGAGGAAAAAGACAAGTGTACCCGGAAACTTAGTACAAAGAAACGTCCGAGAAATAGAGCAAAGCGGCTGCAGTAGTTTAAGCACCCTCTAAACATAGATTCCAGTTGTTTGGGGACCGCGACACTTTGGGTCACATAGACAAGCCTTTTTCCTAGGGATTTACGGATACGTCTTTTACCCTTAACATTATTATTAAGAGCGTTTCCAAGGAATCAAACCCGCTGCCCAGAGCTTTCCTGGGAGCCTGGGCACCGTTGAGTGAGGGAGGACGCACACACAATGCGCTCCCGCTCCCTCTCCCAGCGCAGCCCTCCCGCAGTGCCCGCGCCCCGCTCGGCCCGCCCGGCACCGCCTGTCCTCCCCCGCGCACAGCCAGCTCCTTCCCACCGGGCAAACACCGGCACACGGGCTTTGCTTCCTTCGGGGTTTGTTATCCCCTCCTTTCTCCCTTCCCCACAGCCGCTCGGCTCGGCGTTTTCCCGGCTGGAAGCAGCGCTGCCCCTCGGGCAGAGCCCGCAGAGCGCGGCCGCGGAGCGCAGCGCGCAGGTTCGGCGGCGCTGAACAAAGCTGCCGGCATGTGCTTCGCTTTGAACGCATTATCCTCCAGAAGCTTTTATTGAGCAACACTCAGAGCTCCGTGAATGAAGCTATTGGAACACATACGAACTAAATGGGTAAAGAAAGGCAAGTCTGGTTACCAAAATTACATTTCTCATTTCCCATTCACCGCCGTGAGGCAGGTACTTATTTACTGCGGCTTCGAGCTACGGTAATTAGTAAAGGAGACTGTAATTTACCTAAAGGAAGGCAATTTTTTCCTTTTATTAATTTACAATAGGTTTGTAAAATAATCTTACAGCAGCTGGTTCTGCTTGAATCTGTTTCAAAAGTGTGATGTAAATACTGTCTCACACTATTTTGTTGCTTATTAGGGTTTTCTGGTAGGTGATACGACTGAGAGTGAGGGGAAAGAACACCACACATTTATTTTTAAGATTATCATCACAGCGATAAAACTTATGGGAAGAAGTGAGCATACTTTCTACCCGTATGCGTTAAAAACACACGTATTCAAAGTAAGCCAAATGTAAAAGCTACAACTGGAAGGCTACAAACACAGCGGGTACAGCTTAGCGCATTTTCAAGAGCTGTTTTAACTGTGTTTAAAAGGAGTAGCAAATTCCCAAATTAAATCACCCTATTTATAGCAAAGACAAAGAGTTTCACACAGCAGGAGGATGTACTAAAGAACCATTTTCCCCCACCTGTTTCCTTAGCAAGGGTTTAAGTATCTGTATCTACATCTTCCTAGAAATCGCATATCTGAAGTAATTTAGTTTACACCTTATTATACAATAGGAAGAGTGTAAATAATCGATCTGGGATTTGTTACATTTGGATTTTTCATCAGTAAACTTCTGAGATTTTAATCTTCACTCAGCAGATTAATATTGCATATCAGAGTCAGAGGAAAGCAAACACCATACCTAAGCAAAGTTATTTATCACTGGCCTACTCGTTGTTCACAGTTGGCTGCAGCAGGCACCAACTCACATCCAACTCACACATGGAACGCTTTAAAAGAGATCTGATCAAAGCTTTATTTCAACTATAACACAGTATATCCATGGATTATAATCCTTGAGCAAACAGAATATCACAGTAATGAAGACCCTAGCATTACAAATATGTTAAAACAGCTTGCATTTGGGGTGATATTTAAGGTCAAGCTGTATCTGAACACAAGTATTAAAATATTATGAAAATTACCATTATGGAGTAAATAATGTTTTCTTTCAGATATAACCTCTAAAAGTACATTCCCTTTTAAATTTGGTTTTCTTATTTTTCAGTACCAACAAGCTCAAACTGAGCAACTACATCCCCAACCTGCTCTATGTGAATGAAAAAGACAGAAATTAAGAACTATAAGCTCAGCCTAAAAATTAGCTCCCAACTTCTATGAAAACATGATCCTGAATAAATACAATCAAGAGGATACCATAGCGTCAGATATGCATCTAAACCAACTTACTATTTCAATATACTCTCAAATTAAATTAATAGGGTTGTGGAAGATTCTGCAGAGTAAGAAATTTCTTATGTTAGGGAAAAGTAACATGCCTTGCCTTCTGCTCCTGCCCCCACAGCCAGAATAACTGAGAAAGTAAAAAGCTTGGGAATGTGATGGTAGAGGTGACAAATGGGTAAACAGGCTGTGCTCCTGGGTTAGTATTGGGGTTACTCATCTGTGCATTAACCTAGAAAAATATGATAAATTATTTCTTCTTGCAAGATACTAAAATATTAACTTACAAAAAAGAAGACCTTTGGGTTTTCTCACTGCTCTTTACTCAGTTGCTGTCCCCCACCTAACAGAAAAGCACAGGAAGCAACAGGCCCTGAGGACCACTGCACCTTATGTATACATATATTGGAACACAAAAGGGCAAGCAGCAAGTCAAGACTATAGAATAAGAAGTTTTTTGGTGGGGGGGGGGGGTGCAGGTTTTTTTTCTTTTTTTGGCTTTTTTTTGTTTGTCTTTGGGTTTTTTGTTCTTTTGGGTGGATGTGGTGAGTTTGGTTTTTTTTTGAGAAAAAAATTTACGATGAGTAGGAAATTACAACAGATATATATGATGTAATTCCTATATTTTATATTTTCTTTTATATATATAAATGCTTGGGATAAGATAGGGTATAACTACATAGAATTAATATGTTTGAAGTGACTGCCTTGACTTGGTGAAGAATACCCATTCAAGATCTCATAGGCATATCAGTACAAATCACTTAGGGGGATTCTTAAATTTTTTTAAAGCACACCAAAATTTTACATTTGCTTTCTCAAATCTGTATCTATAAAAAGGCAAGTATCAAGCTAGCCCAGCCATGGCAAATTAAACTCAACAAATCTAAGCAGAACAGGAGATCCCATATAATTATGGTCCCTTGCCACTGCATGGCCCAACTCAGCAGACACTTGCCCCTGCCCCTATTACTGTGCTATTTCACAGTCATAGGCATTTCCATTTATTTGTTTCAAACCACAGGCCAACATGAAGGCCCTTGTCTCTGAGAACAGTCACCTACACATATTCCTGCTTTAAATGGTTCTCTTTATTCAGTTGTTATTTTCCTGGACATGTTCCTACATAGTTTTCCTTGAACTAGTTGCCCTATTGCTTCTAAAGTTATGCTGAAGGAAATAAAATTAAATTCCTTCCTTGAAGATAATTTCATTTTACTCTCAGGCATGCTGTGTGAGCACCTAAGAGCAGCAGGGTAAGCACTCTAACCCTGCTTGCAGATGCCTTTCATGCACATTGCCAAACTCTCACCCACGGAGCTGCCATGCACTCCATGTCCACACAGCCAGATCTCCTTCCAGGGGAAAGCACCAGGGCAAGGAGAGGGAGAACCTGCATTCTGTCCCAGTGGTTAGGCAGAGTCAGAAGAGATAAAGACTCAGATTATTCCATGTATAAAGTATTTAGGGGCCCAGATTTTTGTTGAAGTGATTTCCCTTTGGATGCAAAGAACAGGATGAGTCCCATTGTTAGTAACTGCTCATCCATCCCTTCATTCTGAGTATCATCTAGAATAGGTTTTCCATTCTTGTGTGCTCAAATGGTTCCAATTATTTGCTTTTTAAACGTGAGCTATACAACTGTAAGATCCATACACATTCCCACTAAATCAGATTGAGAATCACATTGTGAGTTTACAGAAGAAAATATTACCAAGTTGTCTTTGTGACAGAACACTGAGTAGGTATAAAATTGCAATGGTCTCTATGCCAAGTTTTTTTTAAGCTCTCAGCTTGTAAGATGAAAGCCTAATTTGATATTTTTGTAGTTATATAACAGTTCTAATATTTTGTGACATTTTGTATTGTGACACTATAGATGAAATTGTCATCGGACTGACACCCTTTACTGTTTATTCCTTAATTACAACTGTTAACAACACTGCAGAGAAGCGTGCTAATCTGCCATCACATATTATGAAAACAACGTTATTGTTACAAACACCAACACCCACTCAACAGGATAATTCTAAGATGGCAGTTTCTGTAAAAAGTTATCAGTTTAATGGACACTTCAATAGAAAAAGTTTAAAATGAACTCCTAATCTTCCTGTGGAAAATACACAATTTAATATTGCACCTAAAGTTTTGATTTTATTGTGTCAGTGATTCTTCATGCTGCATAGGGATATAATGTTTTTTGAATGGTGGAGTTTCTCTCTATGTAGTATGAAGATGCATAGCTCAGATAACTAGCAGACTAGTAATATTTGCAATCATTACATTTTCATATCCTCACACACTGGCAGAGGTACTTTTTTTCCCTACTACTTCCAGGTTGGGGGTGGAATGACGTTGTTGCAAGAGATTAAATTTTAACAGTATATTGACTGTTAATCTGTCCAGGTTCTTAACAATAAAAGAAATTAATATTTTATCAGCTTCTTTTGCTTAGGAAAGAAATATTTTTGCAGGCCATGTCACACACCAGAAAGGATCTTCCACTGAACTGACATTTCTAAAAGTTGTGTACCACTGAATTTTTCACAATAACTGAAAATGAAAATATTACACCTTCAACTTCTACGAGATATAAAAGTCAACTTCTAGGAGTTGCAGATGTAATACTTTCATTTTCGGTCATTGAAAAGCTTCCCAGACTCGTGGAAAGCCACTGCCAGTGACCTTTCAGTTTGCTTCTTCAAACTTTCCATACCTCAGAAAGTTCTCACTTGTAGATTTTATCAGCAGAAAGAAAACAGAATTAAGAGCAGCCTAGAAGTAGCACAAAGCCCTAGAGATTCGTTTGCCCACCCGTTAGACAACAAATACAATGCAGGCAGAAGGAGGTTGGGAAAAGCTGCCTGGAGTGAGGGGTATGAGTGATGAAAGTGGCAATGACAAAAAAAAAAACAAGGAAAAACCAGATGCAGAAATTCAAGTTTCTTCCTGCACAGGTTCCTGGTGCTAAACTCTGATGCACAGTCTGCCTTTTTGCTAACAGTAAATTCTTCCTTTCTGACTCATCCACGCAGAATGCATGCAGCACAGATGACTGAAGTGAAGAAAGATAATGCAAGAATCTGTCTTTACTTATAGCACTTATATGTAGAAGCAGAGAATTAAAAATAACATAAAACTCTTCTCACACTGAAAACCCAATTGCCTTGGTGGAAATCTGTACACAAATGTTTCTCATTCTTGATACTAAAAGCCCATTTGAGGATTGCTTCTCTAGTACAGAATAAAAATAAGGAATCGTACACAATGCAACAATGGAATTAAATAATCCTATGTAATTTTAATTTAAATTATTTACATTTCAGTTTAATGGCATGATATTCTGTTGATATCTGGATGATCTTCTCTGCTTAAGTGATAAATTACAAAACAAAATGAAACTAAAATGTTTATTTTTGTGAATCTTCTTCAGGGTAGTTTATGCTCTGCTTTGTAGCTTTCATTTTCTTAAAGCCAATAGGAACTTCTGCTCTTCCTAAAAGAAACTCTTCCCATTTGGGGAGAGATTCTTTTATTGATGCCCAATAGAGAGTCTGAGAAAGATATAAGAAAAAAATAAACTTAATTTCAAAATCTGTGTCAGCCAGTTTAAAACAATATAGAAATGCAATGCATTATTAAATCTTACTTTAAGAGTAATGCAATTCAGAAAAGAACAACGTACTTAACATATGAAATTTTTAATCTCTTGTATGATATAAAATATCAGCTTGGAAATATTTCATTCTGCAGGACAAACTGTGAAGTGACTGAATATGCCCTCTTGTGGTAAGCAACACATCAGTTTAGACCTTAGAGTACCTTTAATAAACTATTTTCCATGATTATATACTTTTCCAAAAGCAGTTTTTATATTTAAGTAGGTATGTTACTGGAATTTCATTTTGCAGAGGAAAAAAAGTTAGAAATGAAGGCTGCCCCTTTACCAATGTAAATTGATCATTCTAGAAAAGTTTACAATACTATACAGAACTATAATTCAAAATATTTGAGTAAAATTTTAGACTTGATAATTCACTGATGGAGTAATCATATCCAGTATTTGGATCAAAAATTAAAGTAATAATAAAAAGGTGGTGCATATTTAGTGAGTGGTCTAGGACAATCACTGTGGATCATCTCACCTTTCCTCTTGCTTTACACTGTGCCTCTGAGTAATAAATTTAATATATTCTTTATCTGTGTTATTACTCATTCATCATTTTTGTGTTGGTAGGATTTTCAGGAATATTTTAAGTGCCAGGTATAATTTTTTTCCCCACAAAATAACGTGCTCTAAGAACTGTGCTAAGATAGCCCTTTAATCCATCCACATATGTATTTATTGCCATTGATGTCCATTCAGAAAAATGTAATTTTGCAGTATAAAACAGTTATAATACATATGTAGTGAGCCTTTTTTTCTTTACTTAAGTGTATAATGAAGGAGAAGTGCAGCATAAAACTGATGATCTCCCTGCACAGTATTGGATTCCTGGCTAATCATTTTGATCCTTACATGTAACTCAGATATAACTATGGCTCTTGCAGGTTTACAAAAATATTTTCTTCAACAGATTTACTCAAAGAATCTTTTTTGACAAGCATATGTGCTGTCACACAAAACTACTCCGACTCAGCAAGCTGGGGATCCATTATAGCCATAACTTTCAGAGTATATTAATACAGACATATATATGGCTGAGTGAAATATGCTCAGAAGTGTTTTGGAACAAAGCACGCACAAGAATTTTGCACCATGAAAGAAAGTTTTCTTTTCCCACTATTTATAGCACTCTTCTCTAGAAGCATAAAAAAAAAAAAAAAGCTGAAATAGGATCTTCTCCTTCAAATAGTAACTCTGCTCCCTCCAAAATTTCACCACTGCTGCAGAGTGCAGGCATTCTGCAGCCACGAGCAATCGCTCTGCAGCCTCCAGTGTGTGCTGACTTCAGTGGAGGAGCAGCTCCACACCCACCATGGACTAACTGACCCAAACACCTCAGAGGAGCTCCAAAGTCACTGAAGAGTCTAAAACTCCTTCTGAACACAGCCAAGACAGGTTTAATGTTTAATATTAGTAGGTTGGCATCTTCCTTAGCATCATTCAAAACGTACAAGTATTCAGGAAAGGATGTACCCTTTTGCCTAAAAATGTCTAAAAATAATAAAAAAGCCACGGAAGGGGCATGGCCAGCGTGCACCCTGTCACAGCCACAGCAGGCTATTTACAAAATGCAATGACAGATGAAAACTTTGAACAAGAAGTGATGCCTCTCCTTTAAGTAATAGCCTAAGCATGCCAACACTTGCCCAGCAGGTGTGAAGCTGAGGTACAATCCACCTCTCTTCAGAGCTGACAGTGCTGGAACCTGGCCCTGAGCCCTGCTCTGGCAGAGCCCCGGCACCCAAACCAGCACGGGACACTCTGCTCCTGTGCCTCTGGGAACCAAGCCACCCCACAGCACAAACACCAACCAAGGGGCAAGAAACAGATGGGAATCTGCTCAAATTTTTATCTGAAGTAATGCTTTAGGGACTGCAGGTTGAGAAAGAAAGAAAAAAAAAAGAACCGAGTGTTCCTGCTGCAGTACTTTTCACAAGCTTCCATACAACTCTAAAATAATTGATAGGAAATTTTCCCTGTTCATGCTGATAGAAACTGCTGACCCTGAAATGTAAAGATGACAATCTGTGGTAAACTGAGAATGGGGTGACCATATAACACAAACTAAATAGCTCTGACATAGTACACACAGTAATATTCTAACATTCACAGTATTGATTTTTTATATTTGAGTTCATTTTTGAATAGAAGTTTGTATAGACCTGAAAGCTGCTAAATATTTCCACCAGAATGCTCCAGAATCTAGGGACCTTGTCCCAGAATTTAGGTTCAGCTTGCTACAACAGTACACAGGCCTTTGGCTATACCAGTCACTGGATTTTAAAATCAATTATTTTCACTTTAAGAACATGCTTCAGGGGGAAAAAAAGCAAAATATTTGGTAAACAGCAAATGGAAACAAATGAAAAGACAGAGTTCTAGGACTTACTTCTAACTTAACAGTATCAGGATGTGGAAGTAAATATGTTCTTTCTTGCAGCCTTTTTTCTGCTGCTTCTATATCCTAAAACACAAGCAAAGTACATTTTAAAAACAAGCACTGGGAATTTTAAAAAAACCCACACACATAAAGACAATTAAATTAACTAAATAAACCCATTACAGCTAAACAGCATTCAAAAATTAACAGTGAAGTTCAAATATTTGTTTAGTCACTCTGAAATACAACTTGCACTACTTAGACTAACACCCTACAGCTGCTACATGTGTTTGCTGCACCTTTTTCACACAAGAGTACACTTCACAACCAAGTAAGGCTTTTGCTGTAAACATTGCTATTCTCTCTGGACACCAGGGTAAATTAGTTAAATTCTGTTGTATAAAACTTAAGGAAATAGAGGGGAACAGAACATCTTTCTCTGTGCTGCATAAGACTGAAGTATGTATTCTAGCTACTGTAACTGTAAAGTAACTAGGCAAATTATGTGCAAGATCTTTACTTCTCAAGACAAAGATGACTTGCTAATATGCATGCATAACATGTGCACATAAATGTAGAGCTGCAGCAAGCTGTTCACCAGACAAGCTTGGATGACAATGCACCTCACATAGTTTTCTTACCAAAAAAAAAAAAAAAAATCAGTATTTGGGTTTCTGCTTGTCCAGTAGATGTGTGCTGGATTCACAGAGGCCCAAATAAATCTTATAAAAAAGAAGCAACCAAAAAAATCAACAGCAACAAACAAATCAAAGCATGCTCCCAAACTAACCACCCTCCCCCTTTAAAGTTCTGACCTGTTCTTGTGGGCTTAGTTCCATACCCAAACATTGAAGAGATTGAGTGGTGGGCAGATGAAGAGAGACAGAAAGGGACGTGGGAGTGGGGTGTGAAGAAGCCAAAGCTGAACAGAGTGGAGGGGGAAAGAAAGTATAGCAGATGGCAGAGTTGGGAGCAGAGAGCGGGTGTGAAGAGTACAACAGAAAAACTAAATGAGAGAGGAAATTCCCCAAAGGGACTTCCCAAATATTCACCACCACTGCTGCTGAAAAGAAGAGTGAGATTCTGGAGGAGCATATCCACAAGAGAGACCAAACATGATTACTCGGATTGAATAATAGCCAGTGTGAACACATCAATAAGTAAACACTGCCCAACTCAAGTTTAGTTCAGTAGAGTATGATTAATAAAAGCAAAAACCCAGCCTTGTTCAAGTTTAACTTAGTGACACACACAGTCAGATTGTTCAATTTAGTGTTCATCTTATTTTATTTCATTAATTCCTTTTACAATATTCTCTTGTACATAATTACAAACCTAATTCTAATAAAATTGTTCCTCCCTTTTCTACAGCAAAATCCATACTGTGATGTCTGAGAAAGAGTAAACTAATTCAGATTTATCCAAATTCTCAGAAGCAGCAAATGGCTGCCCCTTCTCAGGTAAGAAGAGACTAATGGAATAAACATATAGAGGGAACAGGAAAAAGGACATAGGCCATTTGAAATCCTGATGTCAAGATAACAGAGGCCAACACAGATTTAAGTGACTTAAGCACAGAATTTCTCTGTTGCACATACTTAGAACACACACACACAAACAGCACCAAATGAAGCTCGTGTCAGAATGGCTCAGGCCAAGTCTGGAGAAGTTATCCCATAACAAACCAGACTGAAAAAGGATCATTCAGTAATGTTCACCTCATATTCTTCCACTGGATTTTCCTCCTTTCTGATTCCTTCTTCCTAATTACTGCAGGAATTTTAACAGGGAGGAAGAAGAATATCAATCATTATTTCTTTATAGACTCAGCCAAGGAACTGGAATGTTTATGGTGATAGGAAATGAAAGTCTTTCAGGCAAGAAAGGAGACAGCAGTTGTGCATATATGTTTAGTAGAGAAGGTCACTTTGGCATAGCCTAGATATTGGATGTGTCTTTTCATTGCTCACTCCAGTTTGTGTTGTGCACTCTATTGTCATTCAGAATACTGATTTAATGACAGACAGTGAAAGAAATTTTTGCTGGAAGGTGTAGTATGCTTTAGAAAATAACTGGAACTACTGAAAGATTAGATGGCACTTCTTGTGTGTCTATACAACTGGTAAGCTTTATAGGAAAAATAAATCCCTGTCATCAATATAAAAATAAATACATCAGCAGTATAAACTTCTTTGGAAAAAAACCAGCTAATCTAATATGTCACTGTACTGAAAAAAAGAGAGCATCTTACAGTGCTTCCCCTAAAACCACAAGGACTGGAACAAAAACAATTCAAGACCTTTCCCCAGAGGTAAAATGGAATGCATGACACATACATTGCTTTTAGGGGACCAAATTCAGCTGTCACTTATATTGATATCAGTCTGGCACAATCACACTTAAATAATTCTGGAATTGCATGCCTGGGAAGGAAAGCAAATTTGTTCTAAATTACCTTTCCAGTACTAATTACTATATAGCATACTCTTTCTTTTCTATTTCATATTACAAGCTGTTGCACAGTAATACATATTTCTAAACACAAGAAATATCACTGAGAAACAAATGTCATAAATTAGATTACAAATACTAGTCTAATTTCTGCTTTTATTACGACAACATTATATAAGCACCAAATGATACAGATTTCCCTAATCTGCAGTCTCCCTCTAAAGACATTGAGGAAAATACTCTGATAATTATGCTAAAATGCTGAACAAATGCTTATAATGTCAAAATTTCAATTAAAAAAAAAAGGTTAGTTCCTTGCTTCCTACTGATTAGAATTTAAATTAATTTTGAAATCTTTCCTGTGCATAAATTCCAACTAGCACAGAGAAAGAAAAATGGCTTTTGCTATGATCTATTACTGAAAACAACTGATTTTGCTTACACGCAGAAAACCAGAAATGCAAATAAAAAAATAACACTTCGTCATGTCCATGTATTTTTGAGTAGGCCAAATCAACAACTCTCCACATGGTAACTGTGAAATGTACAGTGCCTGGTATCAGGAACAATATTCTGAATCTGGCACATTAATCAGTCTTGTTTTCAAGCTTCTCATATATTATGCTGCATAGATTTTTTTTTCCTGTTTTCTTCTGTTATCAAAAAGCATCTGCAGGAGTGCACGCTTGTTAAAACTAGGATAAAATTAATAGATTTAAATTGATTTATGCTATTTTATCCTGCAACAGAATTTGTTTTGATACATATGTTTTTGCTTTTTTTCTGTACAAACACCAACATTTTTGACACTTGAAAGGAACAATTTTGAGGATGTGACAGAAGATAGCAAATATCTGTTTAACTGCAGAAATATTTACACTCTGTATATGTCTGAGCTATTGTTACCATTTCCACTACAATATAGCTTTTAGGATGGAGAAATATATTCTGCATTTATTGTGCTTGTCTGTATATGTAAACTGAGAATGCATTCATAAACACAAATAATTTATAAAACCCTATATTTACAAAGTAAAAAACTGACCTAAAATGCCTATGGAAAATAGGAATCATAATGGCTGAAATTACTAAATGAACGGAGCAGGAGCCAGGGAAAAAATAACCAAACCATCCATTTATCCTCAGCCTCTCAGTGATGCACCTACACTTGGTATACCAAATTAAGGGGAGCTTGATTGTCCCTGTCCAGAGTGTACCAGCTCACCAGCCCAAGCTGAAAAATCTTCTTTGTCACAGAATAGTTAGGAAAGCATTCCTGCCTAACTGTTCTTCTTGTCTTCCCCTCCCTAAATAAACATCTCTTTTAAATACACACTCTAGTGCAATAGAATTATACCCACCCAAAATGTGAACATTTTAAATATGAACCAGGCTCTGCATGAAAAAAAAAAAAAAAAACCAAAGAAATTCTGGTGACACAAATGAATCTTGTAATTTTCTAGAGTAAAACTTACTTTTTCAATAAACACAACACATACACTATAGACCCTTAATAAGTAGGAGCTTAAAGAAAAGGCACAGGAGGTTCAGTTTTCTGCTGCCTCCTGGAAAAGCAACACATATTTTTCAAATGCATCATGTCAGTGGTCAAGTGCATCTCTTCAAACTCAGATGCCTGAACTAGGGGTTTCAGAGAAGTCTTTCAGTATTTCAGTCAAACTTAGACCTTTTTAATTACCTAGGAAACAAATTTTACCTGAATATTACAACAGGTATGAACATTATTAGTGGTGTCACCCCTATGAAGTCTGCTTTTCACACTTGCAAGTAAAATGCTTGAAGTCACTCTACACCTCTTTAGAGAAAAAATATTAAACTGAGAACCTCTTCCACAACTTAACCACAGCAGGAGAACAGTTCCTACCCCTGCAGCCTGGTCAGCCCATTTCCAAACATCCCTGCAGTGCAGAGGGGCTGTGAGTCCTGACAGACCCTAAGTTCTCTCAGGCAGACATGGACTAGCATGTGTTACATCACTACATGTGCCCAAAAAAAATAAAAATACATAGTAGCAGCTGCCACCACGAGGCTTTGGTAAGAAGGGCACGGGAAATAGGTAGTGATGCCATCAGATAATAAGGACTTGTCATTTAATACTTTTTGGTCAAGTTCCAGAAGAGGGAACCATATAGAAGGGAATTCAAATGACAACTATAGAGCACACACTTCTCTTTTTTTTTTTTTTCTTAATTATCTAAGCTACATAACTGTGACATTTTGATACGGTTCCTGGTAGTTGCAGAAACTTACATTTAAAAGTGCTGCATTCCTTTTATGAGCTGCATCAGCTGCTTGAGTTTGCCATGTCTTTTTAGTCTTTTTGTCTCTTAGATAAGTCTCCATCTGCTGTAGCAGCTCTGATCTCTGAGACAGTCTACAAAGGAAAACATTTTGCTAAGTGGGTAGAACATTTTGCTCAGGAGCTAGAAAATAACCTTTTTACCTTACCCAGTTTTCTCCAAACTATGGGGCTAATTAAGCCGGCTGCAGGGTGGGTGTGCTGGGGGAGGGAAAAGGTACAGGCAGGCATCACCTGCTGTGCTGCTACAAAGCTGTAACATTGCAACCAGCAGTCCTCAGATGCTGAGGTGCTCACAAACACTGAATCTCCCTCAAGAAGGAAAGACAGGGTGGGTTGGGGTGACTTGATCAGTACGAGTTGTTACAAGAAAAGCAAATCTTCCTGAATCACTACTGTATGTGCCTCACAATTTGAGTTTACAGGGCAACAGAAAGCAACTCTATAATTGAGGCATTGAGTGAGAGAATCCAATTACCTTCCCCAAATAGGAATTTAACAGTGACAGGTTGACAATGGAGATCTTAAACCAGTACCACCATTGGAAGTCAAAAACCTCATCAACCCAAATACCCTAAACGGCAGGCAAGGATGCTAATAATTCCCATGGTTCCTGAAGGAAGAGTGCCACCTCCTGGAACTCCAGCCCCTTGCTGCAGCACCACTGTGCTGTGCAGGGCTCAGATTATGGGGCACCGAGGGTCGTGGGCAGGGAGGGAGAAAATCACAAGAACCAACACGAACTGCTGTGGGGCAGAGCACAACTACTCACATCTCCTCATGTCTTCTAGCAAGGTGAACCTCCCGAGCCAAACAGGATGACATCCTCAGTTGTTTGCTCCAGTTTTGTACTCTGTAAAAGGAAAGCCAAGCAAAATTAAAATTTTCTAAAGTTGTACATTAACGTACACTTTCCAGTATTAAACAATTGTGGTTAAAAAGCTGCACACATTATACATGTCAGCTATCTACACAAAACCTGCCACAAGGCATTGCTACAATTTGCTCGGAATACTACTAATAATTCACACTACTAATGTTCACAATATGTTTTAGAAAAAATGCCACTGTATTCCAATAATTTATGAAAAACATTTTTTTTTTCAGTTTCAGATTCAGCACTGAGTTTTCTCAAGTTTCAGATGCTTACAAGCACACACACACTTTGTGCTTACATAAATGACTATTACTGTTTACATGATGATTTCTGGCTTTTGTCACGTTACACTGAACACAGTTATAGTTGGAAACTACTTCTCACAGATACAGGGACCTGTTCACAGGAAACTACATTTAAATTGTTTAGAACTTAATGTTTGGCTTTTTTCTGAGCTATTAAGATCAACTGCCCAGTGATGCAAATAAAGATCCTATAGCACTTTTTAGAAGATTGAAAATGTTTTGGCTATTTTTTTCCACCTCAGAGGTGACTGCGTTTTTACTTTAAGTAAAATTAAATAACTTGTCACGTGTTGATAATGTCAAAGGGTGGCAGAACTAAAAAAGGTCATCAAGATGACATTAGTTAAGGCTTTCTGACTATCATGTGTCACACGTAATTCTGAAACCACTGATTTACATCACTGGCCTCTGCTGACGCTGGCGTGCATCTTCTAGGAATGTATGTTTTACCACACTGTGAGAACACCTCAGTCCGCCCGGCCTGTCGCTAATGTTTAACCCCGTTTAACAGGGAGCACACCCATTCAGTGCTCCTTCCTTCAGCAGGGACACTTCATGCTCTTTGTGACACACCTTTACGGGGGACAGAGGAAGCCGGAGCATCCCGCCGCCCGTACCTGCTGTCCCTAAGGGCGCCTATGGCTGACAACAGGAGCGATAAACCAGCACCATCGTGAGTGACAGACCGGCGCCAGCCTGAGCATCCTCCGCCGCCGCACCGTGGGGCGGTCGCTGCCCTGGCCTGAGGCAGCCCGGGATGAACCTCCGAGGGCAGTCCCCGGATCTCAGCAGCCCCAGGGAAGCTCCTGGGGCCGAGAGCGGCACCCCCGCCTCAGGACCCGCGGCCCCTCCGCCTCAGGCCGCGGCCCCAGCGGGGCGGGAGCGCCACGGCCGCAGCGGGGCCGCGCACCGCCTGCGCCCTACCACTGGGAAAGGGTGGGGGGGAGGATGGATTTACGATTTCTTTGAAAGGTACCATCCCGTATGATTACAGGACAGTAAGTCAGGAAATAAAAATAAAACACCAAATACACTAGCTAGTTTACCTTTAGCCTCGCCGGCTTCGAAAAGCAAAGCAACCAACCGCAATGGTCTCCGGGACGTCTTAAAACCCCCCGCCCTCGCTGCCATGGAGACGGCCGGAAAGGTGGAGCCTTCGGTGGGCGGGATCAGGCGGGGGCGGGAACGGATTCCGCCCCTGGGATTGGAGGAGCGAGAGGGCGCGGGGCCAATCACAGGCCGGGGCGGGAGCGCGGGGAGAGGCGCCTGGGGGCGCGGGTGCCGCGTGCCCGCGCTGCCCCTGACGGAGCTCGCTCCCCCTCACAGGGCTCGCGTCCCGGAGGCCCAGGGGCTCCTGCCGGGATTTGCGTTTAAAACAAGCGTTCCTCCCTCTGTGCAAGGCACAGATTTCCATGTCCGAGCCGGGGCAGTGCCCGGCAGCTCTAGCCCGCTTCTCCACATGGTTTCCAAACCTTCTGATGTGATCCTGCCCGTGTGTCAGACCGGAGTTCCTTCCCGGGCTGGAGGGCTGCTGAACCGCGTCTAGTCCTTTAAACGCAAACTTAGGTCAAAATATACATCAAATAAAAAAACGCAATCTACCTTTTTTGCTTTCTGTAAATGTTTTGTCCTTCACAGAAAACACAAACAAAAATATTCCAAGCTAGATAAAGCTGAAAAATAATCTTTTATCCATTTCATTTGTGCCCAATAGATTTATGCACGTGTGCAGTTGTAGATTTCTAAAAGCTGCTCTGAAAGTTCTTGTCTTGCCTAAATGATTTCCATATTCTAAGCATTCTCTCATCCTAGTTTAAGACACCTCATCACAAGCCTTTCTTAATGCTGATGAGAAGCTGTTTCTTGTGGTTTTTCATATCTTTATATTTTCTACTTTTTCCGTTTTATATTTCTGCAACAAATTCACATTAATTCACTTCATGACATAAGTAGAAGTTCTTTAATGTACTTGTCAACTTACCCTTGCTTGTAGCAGTCAGGATAAATAGTACTTAAAAAGGTATTTTAATTTCTTTTTATCATTGTGATTTAAAGACAAGACTTTCCAATAAATGTCACAGAGGCATAGGAGTCAGTTCTTATTTCTAATGGTGCCAAAAGCTAATTGTAATGGTCACACTAACTGTAGCAGAAAGCCCAAGTATTTTTCCATATTTTATTTTGAGCTACACCAGCTCTCTGTAATGGCTGTGATCTTTCTTTGTAGCATTTAATGAATTTCAGGAAGAAAAGAGACAAACTGAAGTTTGGTTTACATAGGCCATTAGAGATGCCATTTGGGACGAGCATGCCAAGAGCATTTTAGTGAAGTTACAGATACTATCAATTGTTCAGTATTGTGGAAACAGAGACAGGATGGGAGACATAATTTCCTAATGGCTAATTTCTTATGTGACAATGTGACTCAGCTATAAATTTATTTTAACCTAGATTGGTTCTGAAGTTGTCAAGAATATAAGCTTTAAACTTTAAGCTGTAAAAATCTGAAAAACTAGATGCCTGCCAGTGGGACCCTGAGATCTGTATTTACTGTCCATACAGATTAAGGATTTAATGTTAGTGCTGAAATGGGAACATTGTGACCCTTGCGGTTTTTTAACCCTGCAACTTAATTTTGCTCTGGAAGCTTTGAGGGTTTTCAGAGTGAAATTGGTGGATTGGGACACTAGATGGCACTTAAATACAGCTAACAGAGATTTTTGTCTCTTTCAGCGCACAAAAACAGTCTAACACATCCTGTTCTAACATGCAGTTAATTATATCCTCAAAATGATGTCTTGGATTGATATTACTAAACAAACATATAAAAATGTAATTACAGACAACTGAAATAAATACTGTGGGCTTATAATTGCAAGATATGTTTTTTGCTTGTAATATGCTACACACCTGTGCATAGTTTATATAGATAGTATTTTATTTTGTCATTTTTACTAACATTTAGGATGGCACAATTTAGTTTTGTGTGCATTTATTTACTACTACCAATTTTTGCCATATGTCAGTTTTATAAAAGGAAATGTTTTTATATATTGGGATTGCAAGGCACCAGTATTTCAAAGGGAAAACTGTTAGAAAGGAGTTTTCTTATATGAAACTACTTAAAAACTTTCTTAAAGAAATGCACATATTTTATTTTTTTTTTCTTTGCTTTCCACTTCTTCCTTCCCTTACCTTTTGAAGGTACACCTCTGTTGGTACAGTAGCTGAATATCCACTTTGAGGTCTATCTAAATATTTGTTGGGTGATATCATTGGTAAAATGCAGCAGGGCTATGGGACAGTGTGAGAGCTGTGAAATCCCATCAGAGAGCAGCCTGTGGCCATCACCTTGGCTTGTGGCAGTTCTGCATCAGCTGCAGAGGCTCTCAGCAGCATTTCCATCAACTGCACAAGCCCTGGGCAGAGCTGCTTTAAGTTATACAAGCTAAAAGGCAAAGGCATGCAAGGAAATGCCTCCCAGAGCAGGAGTGAGCTAATAAAGTATTGAACTTAGGAGGGTAAAAAACAGGCTTCTAATTCCTCTTTCACATTCCAATTTTCAGAGACTAGCTCTCAACCTTTCTGTTGTCAGGTCCCCTACCCTTCCCTGTCCTGTGTTACAAATTGTTGTCTTCTTTGTAGCTGTGATATTAGAGCTAAGATGAAGCTCATAAATTGTAGGACAACTCAACAAAACATTCCTGTATTTGGGTTTTGGGATTTTTGGTAGCTAAAGGTGTGTATTTTTGTGGGAAACACTGGTGCACCCGTGGAAGTGTTGCTGAAAAAAAAATTCTAACACATGCTTAGACAAACGAATGTAATCTGTGTGTTCTTGTTGGAATTGCCCTCAGACATCAGGAGATCTGTTTCAGGTGAGCCAGAACCCAAACAGCAGACCAGGATGGGCTCAGCAACCATCAGCTGGTGCAAAAATAGTCCAAACTTGAGACAGCTGGGCCAAGTTCCGAAGAAGAGTTTGAAGACCTGTGTGAGGAGGAAGAACCAAGAGCTGCGTGTGTGAGGGTGCAGAAGTGGTGGAACTCCAGCTGCTTTTGTGCCTGTCAAAATGTGGTATAAAACTGTGCACCAGGCCAGGTTCTGTCCAGTGTCAAAGAAAGAAATACTGTTCTTGATAAAAAGATGTTAACAAGACAATATTTTCTTCATGCTGCAAGCAGGGATATAAAACTGCTAAATAAAACCACTCTAAGAAAAATCAGTATTCAACTGCATTTTTTTTTTCTTATTTCTTTTTTCTTTTGAGGAAAGTTCTTTTAAGGTTCTGTAAATATAATCTAGACTAGACAATTCTTCAGACAGTTTGCTGATACACCCACTCAGTCTTGTCAAGGGCATACATGCCCCAACAGGTGCTCTCCATCAGTGGTGTCTATGGTACAGCTGCTTCTTTTTGAAGAGCTCATGAAAATAGTTTGGCCCTTAAGTAATAACATTAAGCCTTCTCTTAAAAAAAAAAAAAAAGTACAGGTCTCCACTGACTTTAACAGATGTACAGGTAGTTGAATGCTTTACAAGCAATTATAATAGCTATTTACAATAATTAACTTGAATCTAATTGCTTCTCAGCATGTTAAGATAGTAAATTAAAACTTTATTTCAAACAACTCCTGTTGTCTGTTTTCACTAAACTGCACAAAGAAAATACAATAAAAAAAATTCTTGGACAAGCACCATTCTCTGTTCCTGTTTGTGGTACTTTGAATGGTACTTTGAATGGCTTAGCTCTGATATTTCAGCCAACACTTCTCTTACCTGTGTAGGCTGGATATTTCTTCCCCAGCGTGGAGGGCAAGCTCCTCCTGAGAGCATAAGGGGTGCATGTGAACAAGAGGCACAGAAATGCACTTTTTGCCTCATAAAGTCATGTCAGATGGTTTATACAAGGGAAGGCTGATTTTCCCTGGTTCCCTTCCTAATCAGTCAGAGAGCTCAGCTCTCCTTGACCACAGTGTAGACCCAAGGCTGAGCATTTGGGGCTGCTCTGAAGGAGCAGAAATATAATTCTTTACAGATGTAGGGAGCTTTGAGAAGCTGCTTTCCTCAGACTGGTGCCTGTAATTATGTACCTGATCAGTGTCTGACCATCTGCTTCCAAACCATTCCCAGCTTATGTCTTTCACACCCTAGTGGAGGTTCACTGGAGCTCCTCAGGACTGACTCTGCCTGCTGCACAGACAGAAAGTCTGTCAGCTTTGGCATGCTTTGAGATTCCTGTTTGAAACCACAGCAAGTTTACTGAGGAGTAGGTCAGTGCCTGCTAATTTCATGTGAATTCAGGCACATGCAGGTATAGCTGGTTATTTAAACACTCTTCCAACTGCATTCACACGATGCTTCAAACAAACTGGACTGTTCAGCTTTGTGCTCTGGGATGATGATGGACACCAGTTTCAGGCCACTTGCATTGTGTGTACAAGTCACCCTATAACTTTTACCCTAAGTAATGCTATTGCCATCTGGTCATACATTAAAATTGTCTTATTCTGTAATGATGATACATCTGCAGCAGCAAAAGTACTTTGAATTTTAATACGTGCATTTATACAACTGTCAAGATACCTGATATTAATAGCTTGACTTTTACTGTAAGCAGAGGTAGAAGAAATAACACCACCTTCACAGATCTGGCACAGTTTCCTTATGAACTGAATTCTCAGCCCATTGTTTCTGGATTTTGCCATACAAACCTAAGCAGTAGTGTTCTATTTTTAAATTTCTATTTAGATTTTGAGCGCTTTTATTATGAATTTCTTTAGTTCCAGAGAGAAATTAGGGAGGCAACAGTGCTTCTTTTGCTGCCTAACACCAACATATACTGACAATAAAAATAACTGAACTTGTGCAGGAAGCCAGTTTCTAATAAACCCTTTTACTGGGTTGTTGTTATGAAGCTTGAGCTTTTCATTTTTTACAAAAAAGCTCCACTTTTTAAAGAAAGGTCAGTCAATCTTTTTAGAAAGATTTAATAAATGACTTTTCCCACCTTACAGAATTTAGTCTTTTGTTGAATTGTTTCTGTTCCTATTAAAGCCTCACAAAAATGTACCTTCCATTATATTTCTTCTAATAGGTTTCTCAGCCTTATAACTATAATAAATTTGTCAGTCTAGGTTCGCTGAACACTGGAGTTGAAAATTCTACCACAACAGATTAGAAATATAACCATTTCTAAAACCTTTCAAGAAGTTTTACCCTTTCTTTCAACACATTTTATGTACTCAGCAATTCAATGAATATAACCTTTCAGAGTCATTCTTTAAAGTCTCTTTCTTGGTGATAGCACAGTTGAGCCATTTGATCAGTCAGTCAGAAAACCTGAGTTCTGTTCCCATCTCTGCCAGAGTGGATTCAAGTCTGAACCAACTTGCTGAAAGCCAACGTTTTCTTGAGTAGTTCATTCAGAGGAAATTACCAACTTGACCCACACAGCACCTATTTTTAGAGCAGCTGAGTGCTTAGACCTGCAATTTCCATAATTTTGAGCAGTACCCTTAGCCTTGCTAAAATGGTTAAAAAAAAAGTCTAATAGCATTTTGTTTGGTAACCAGAGATGAAAAGCCTCAGAAGAAGCTTTTATAGCAGATTTTAAAATATATTATTTTTTTTTTTTCCTAATCTCTTTTCTCTATTTTGTTTCTATGAAATGTGGTTGTTGGTTGTGGTTTTCCTTTTTCTTTTTTGGAGAGAAGTCACATTTCTTACAAACACAAAATACTGGTTTGATAAACAATTCTTTCCAGGAAATGTCTTAAAGTATTAAAGAATGTAACAAAACCTTTAGAATATTAACAACCATCCTAAAAGCAGAGAAGCAAGGATCATGATAAAGAAAAGCAAACAGAATCTATGTAGTTCAAGCCTCGTGTTATAAAAAGAATCAACTTTGCTTTATAACACTGTGTGAAGTATAAATGTCAATGTTTCATATTTCCTTTGTGTGAATGAATTGGAAGAAGAAGACAGACAAGAGTTATCCAAGTCATATAAAAGCATAATTCATGAATACTTCCAAGGGACACAAATAATCTGCACTAACCCCAAATTACAGGTTATGTTCTATCTGTCAATTTAATCCCTTCCCCTCAGGTTTACCCATAATCAGGAAATGGAGGAAAAGGTGGATTGTCTCACCCCTCTTTACTTTTGAGAGAATTGTTCAGCTGAGCATCTTGCAAACCTGTTATGGGTCATTCTGCTTCTTTGACCAGCTGTGATGGATCTGGTGTGTTCCTGGTCACCTGAATTCAAGATAAATGAAGAAGGGTAGAAGAAGCTTTCAGGGTGATCAAGAGAGTGAAGCAAACTTGTTTTGTGAGAAAAGATTAAAATATTTGCCTTATTTATCAAAACAGAAGGAGGAAGAGTATCGGATTTCTACTAACAATAGAATGATAATATTAATCTTGGTGGAAAAGAGATTTTAAAACAAAATTATAGTGCTATGAGAAGAACAAATGGGTGTAATCCATTTGTGTCCCTGCCCATGGCCAGAAGAGTGGAACTAGATGATCTTTGAGGTCCCTTCCAATGTAAATCCCTCTATGATTCTGTAATGAATAAACCTTCTATGGAACAGAGAAGTCTTAGGGGAGTGCTTGAGCATCTGACAGGTGAACTTCTAGACTGAATAGAGAGGGAGGGAGAATGGGGTCATTTTATCACAGACCTTCACCCATCTGTGACTGGGAGCCTGAGTCATGGCTTTCTGGTGACCTTTGGAGGGAAGCCTGACTTGCAGAGCCTTTCCCATGGGAAGTTTTTCATAGCAGACCTGTTCAGCTGAGCTGTGCTGGTGAAATACCAGAATCCCACCACAGGTGTCGGTATTGCTATCAGCTGCTGGTCTTCATTGAGGGAAAACTTGGAAACTAAAGCTCCGAGTCACCTGCTGCTCTGTGCCTCTGGCTATGGATAATATTGCAGAGGGAAAACCTGTAAAAAACACACAATGCACAACTTGTGCAGCCAGCTTGGCTCTGCCTGCCAAGTAGACTGTGTTTGTGACACATTTGTGCTGTGTAGGGGTGCAGGGCATTGCTGCTCCATTCAGGCATTGGGAGGATGTTTTGAGCACAGCATCTCTGTTGTGAAAATCTTCCAGTATGTGTAGGCTTCCTAATGTAACCTTCTATTTGCTGTGATCTCACTATGAGCTTTACATTACAAAGTCCTACATGACATTATTTGTGGTTGGCTGTTTGTCTGAACTTATTTCGTAGCCTAAGGCACAGAAAGGCAGGTGAATTCAAATTTTAGCTTTCAAGTTGGTTTTCAAATGCTGCAGTTTAAAATATTTAAATAACAGCAAGTTCTAACAGCATTGTCAGATTTTCTTGCACAGTTGACTGTCTTTGGCGTTAATGAACCAGACTCTATTTATGATAAGAGTTATGGACAGCACTGTGGAGTCCAGGCTTTGAATAGCTGGGTAAAAATGTCAGTGCTGCCATTGATGTGAAAAGGGTCAGTGGTTGCTTTTCTGTCATTTATGGTTCAGCTTTGCAATAATGTAGTACTTTCTCTGGAAAGATGAAGCAGTAAAGATATAAAAGATATACATTCCAAGGAATGAGAAAATTACTTTCCTTAGGGAGTACCATTTATTTTCTTCATTAAACCTTATCAAAGAATGATATCAGTTGATGGTTGATGGTTTAATTTCTGAAAATGGGAGTGATGGGCAAAAGCTGTAGAGTTAGAAAAGTTTATATCAGTTTATTAAAGGGGATGCTTTTCTATTTAAATGTGGCCTATGTGTTTATATGTAATGCATGCACACATCTCTATTTCCAGTGATTTTTGAAGCTGACCAATTGCAGCCAAATTTAACACCAAGTGAAATAGTTTACTAGTCCCAAAGACATCAAAGTTCTAAAAGTTTTTTTGAAGATAGATGGCTATTTAGAGAAAAATAAAAGTAGTAAGGAGAGCTTAAAATTGATAAGATGTCAGAGAGTTCATGTAGGCTTTTTTCCTACCAACCCAAGTATATAGAAAGCCAGGCTCCTTAGTTCTGTTGTTCATAGAGCTGCATTTCTACTTAGTATTTCTCTGTATTTAAAGTAAGTGGAATGAAACCAGTTCATATAAGCAATCAAACTATCTGTTGCTAAAATATGACTGGTGTATTAATCAAGCCATTACTGAGATGCTCTAAATTTCCTCTCTGGAAATGTCTCTCTGTAATTGGGTAATCTCTCAAAATAATTTGTGATACCTTTTTACACATTGTGCCAACTGGAATAATCAAATAGGGATGATTAAAATTATGCTTTCCCAGTTATATTTGGAAAACATAGTGTGTAAGTTTTATATACTTTGAATTGTCTTAGACTTGTTACAGACTCTGAGGAGGGACTATTGTTTCTGCACTAAAAGACATGTAGGCAGGTGTAGAAATGGTTATTAATGTCTATTCATGTGTGAGAAAATGTGAGTGTTACTTGTAGGAGAGATCATGAAAGCACTGGGGTCCATGGCTAAATCCCACAAAGTATGGAGGTACATCACCACAGGATAATATCTGCCAGTAAAGGATAATTTCCAATTAATTGCTTGTGTTTAGAATGGAGTGGAAAGGAAATACATATCTAAGGAAAAAGGGAATTTTTCTTTTCCCTTATAGTTTTTTTTTTCTTTTTGTTGTCTCATTTCATATGCTTGCAGGACTATAAGGAAATACAGCTCTGGCAAGGCTGGAAAGTTATGATTACATGTCTTCCTTCTCATCTACCTGGTCTAGCCTATGTTTAGGTTTCATTCACTTTAGATTTCATTCATTGCTCATGGAGAAGAAACTGGACTAATTTTAGAAAATGACTCAGCATGATATGGGGGTGAGGAGGAAGAGAGACAGTGAAAGTTCTCACAGCCTACAAGACTGAGATTTATTATAAATGTGGCTTGGGCAAATTGTTTACTTTCAGTAAGATTTTTAAAAGGCAGATAGATTACTGGCTACTTTATGGGCTGAAATATATGCAGAAAATCAGATTAATCTGGGTGGAAACACTAAGTTAGAAATGGCATCATTCATTGTGAATGATAAGAATGTTCTGCAAAGGCAGAACATTCTTACATTCTCAATGCTTACATTATGGAAAAACAAGGCAACATCATCAGAGTTCTTTAGAAAGAACCATCATTTGGTGTCAGGGTGCAGGATTGTGGTTTGTTTGCCACTACACCAGTGGTGCTCCATACAGATTTTCCCAACATAACAGAGGCTGAAAAATCACTATTACTGAGAGTAGAGGAAAATTCAGACTGTTTTTAAGAAGGGACAATAGAGGATACTCAGGGAAGGTGACAAGGAGCAGCAGACATCAATTCTTACCAGGCTTTGGCAGTCTGTAGACAGGCACATCCTGAACCAGGGATTCTATCCACATCTTTGTGTTTACTTCTCAGTTTAAACTCCTTCATGGCAATGTCTGAGGATAAGGTAAAGAGTACCATACATAAATAAAGACCCAACCTGTCTCTTTATTATTCATCCCCACGCTCCTGCTGTGGATGCACATGGGTCCACAGCTAAGGTCCCAGGATGCTACTACAGAATAATTACTATTCATCATGAATATCTTTGTCAGAAGATAGGTTTGCCTAAAATTGCTCAGAAAAATATTCAGTAATGTTGGAAGCCAAGAAATGCAGTGATAAGGTGACAGAAAATTCTTGGCTCTGCTGAAGTCAAAATGAACTTTGCCCATGGCTTTGTAAAGCCCAGATTTCTGCCTTGAGAGTCTGCCCAGACAGCTGCTCTTCCTGGATGTCCTGAGAGTGTCCCTTGCCCTAAGGCTCTCCAAGGAAAGGTGTGCTGTCATGTGTTCAGAGCAATGGATTTTAACAAGCATGTGTGCCCTGTGGATGACTGTACTACTCTTTCCAGCTTAGCTATTCATTCTCACAAAGTCAGATCCTGCAGCTGAGCACTTGTGGCTGTCAGTGTTCTCATGCCACTTTGAGAGGGAGGAATGGCAGAAAACATTCAAGTGCAGAGGATTTTGTAAAAAACAGAGGTTGACTTGCTATTTAGATAGCACTGGAAAGGGACTGTTGTGAAAAATTAAAGACTTGAACATACACCACTTTTTTTTCTCTAAGCTTTTCCCTCTTCTGTACACACAAATCAGGAAAAGAACCACTCCCTGTCCTTTGGGAATTTCTTCATCCATTTTACAGCAAGTGCTTCTGCTTGTAGGTTTAGTACTTTGTGCTGTGACCACCTTAGTGAAATAAATCTATGGAGAGCACGGCCCAGAAGGGAAGCACAGTTTAGTGCACTGGTGAGGCTGTGTCAGACATTAGGTCTCTTGTGCCAGGAAGATTGAAGGCAACAGCCCAGGGATGGGCATTGCTGTGGCCTCATTGCTGCACTCAGACCCTGTGTAGAGCTCTGCTCACCCTGAGGGTTGTTAGTGAACAATCCTCAGCTGGTCCTGTTCCCAAACCTGTCTGCACCAACACAATGGCAAGAGCTCAGCTCCTGCTACAGGCATCATTTGCTGTGTGGGAAAATGCAGCCCACAGATTATTGATAACCATGCCCTAGGAAGAAGTGGAGCTCTCCCGCATATCAAGAATACAATAAAATTCAATAGGAATGTATAATAAAGCCAGGATTAGCTGCACAGAAAAACTTTTTAGTACCTGAGTCCTGTGTGGTTTTGCTCTAATCTGTTGCAGTTGATACTGCAGCCTTATAATGAGGTTAGTTTATAAATTATTAATGGTAATATGAACATCTAGCAGATAAGGATAACATGGGTTACAAGCTCATCAGCAGATAATGGTCTATAGCAGTAATAATCAACCTGCTGAACTCTGCTATCACCTGTAACATTTGAGACCTATTTGTGAAAATATCTATTAATTCCTATTAAATATAAAAGGAAGTTTAATACAAAACATGGCCATAATGGGTATAGGTACAATATGAGATCCCTTTTTCAATACTTTTTTGTCTTCAAGCACTTGCTTATGATCAGCAAGATCTTTCTGTAAGTAGGAAATGTGTGCACTAGAACTCACCTGTGAGGAGAGGGAGATGTATTTCTCCTCTTAATGGGAAGCTCAGGTGTTGAGCTGGGCAGAGGCAATGATGGTTTCAGGGAGAAATGAAAGCATGGCACAGCTGTGGAAGCCAGCTGAGTGCCGTGATGTCCTCTGAAGTCACCCCTGGCAGCAGCTATTCCATGTCAATCCAGAGGCAGGTACAGAGCTGTTCTCAGGGGAACAATGTCCTCCTGTGCCTGCCTGGTCACTGAGTACCTCATGCCCACCTTGGATCTCATGCTCATGTGGGTGTCTGAAAAAGACTTTAAAGTTTGTGTTCTTAACACAAATGTCATAATTGCAGGAAGGCTGAAATTCCACTCTCCTGAATCTCGTTACTTTCTAAAATGCCTCAAGTTTGTGACTCAAAATAGTACTTTTGGGCTATAGTGTGAGCTGTAGTAATTGTAATGAACATGTTGTGGAACCAATCCTGCTTTATACAGGGTCAAAAGAATTTTTTAAATTCCAGTAAGTAGTTAAGAGTGAAAATAAAAGATCTGGGCATCCTTTATTTGGAGGTCTGCTGCCATTCAGGTCAGGCAGACTGTGATGTCCCAGTGCTGCAGAGGTGCCACCCTAGAGGGGATGTGGATTTAGTGACACAATTTTCCAAATCCAGTGTGGAAGATCTGACTACAGAAACATAGATATAAATGTATTCCTCTTCTATGAGAAGCTGATACAAATACACTTCCTGCTCTTTTCCTTGGCTGGGACAGACCCTTAGGTTTGTGAATGCATCCATCCTATCTGGGATAATTGTAGGTCTTTCTCCATATTGCTTTGCAAAACTACCTTGTGTCCTTCTCAGGAAACTGAAGTCAACAAAACAATGGATAATTATTGAAAGAATTGGCTTAGTATCTGATATTTTAGCAGTTGATAAAATTAAAGAGGGAAATCCCCAAAACCACAAAACCCAGAACAAACCCATTCCCCAAACAATAACCTTGTCAGTCATTAAGTGGGAATAACATACACCAATAAGATTATGATGCCTGCAAATGCACCATATTAAAATAAAATTAGTTTAAAAGGCAGGCACAATATCATCATCAGGTAGCTTTCTTGCAGGGTGGAAAATAGCTTTAATAACTTCATTGTTGGAACTAATATAAAAATATAAAAGCTCTCCTCCCCCCAGTACAGCAGTGATTGTGTTAAAAGGAAGACCTCTGGGTCTTGAAGGCTCTTTTGGTGTTCCCAGCCTATGAAAAATGAGAGATGTGGCCCACACCTGGAAATCAGCAATGCAGAGTGTTGAAATCTCATTTAGAGGTGGGTGTACTTCAGAGTACAGAACCAAATGGGAAAATTCATTATATGGAAAGTTAATGCATCATGCTGCCTAGGAAGGATACTAAGAGGTGGCAGAGGAAAATCAATAAAAATTGAAGTGCAGGCAAAAAGTGGAGAAGGAGCTCCAAAAGGCAAGGAATCCAAAGTTAGTATTACCTTTTTGGACATGTTTTTTGGACTTACTTAGAAGGAAATGACATAATAGGACTTTACTCTCTATTTTGGGTAGGGACAACTGTATAGTCTGAGGAAGAAAAGAGGGTGAGACATGATTTAAGCAGAAAATTTGGGCAGGGGTAGCTGTGTGCTCAGAAAACACCAATCCTGCTCAGGGCTGTACATTGCTGGGGCTGTCATTAAATACCTTCATTATTAATTATTATTCATTATAATTAAATAAGGTATTATTCATTATCATTAAATACCACCCAGAGTGGTGGGTTCTCAGCCATTTGTGACAGAAAGCTCAAGGTCTGACCTGGCTCAGAGTCTGTGGGGATGCAGCTGCCCCAAAACAATTCTGTGAACAAACTGGACACTACCAGGAAGGCATTGGACTGGGCCAGCATTTTGTGCCATGTGTTTCTGACTTTGTGGCCATTTGCAAAATTTGCTTTATCATTTTGTTTTTTTACCCAGCTACATGCAGTAACCGGGGTATAAAACCAGAAAGAAATAAAGGCATAAAAAATGGGGCTATACTAGTATTCCATATTTAAGAACTTTGGTGTAATTTGAGCAATTTTATATAATTTATATTAAATTACCATGTTCTTTTTTGCTTGTCATTTTGGAGCTTGTTCTATTTATTTTTGTCTTATCTTTTATGTGACAGAATTCCAGCTTAATGTCTTTTTCTGGCAGTTACATACCTTATCTTTGTTGTGGATACAAGCACAACAAGGTATTTCAGAAACTATTGAGGCTGATGAATCAAAGACCAGCCATTGATCTTCTCTGGGGACTGGAAGGTGCTGAGCTCTGGCTGATCAGGCACCCATGGAGAAACTGGAGGAGAATTTTGACAAATAGAGAAAACTGTTGTGACAGGGCTCTGCTCATCTAGATTAGCCTGAGTCAGTTATTATTATTCCAAGTGCATGCTGCTAGGGGGTCAATAGTGCAATCCTACAGTCCATATAGGATCTATAGCCTGAGAGTAAACAAGCCACCTGCCCCCTTTTTATTTCAGAAAACAAAATAAACAGAGGAGGAAGAAAAAGGTGCAAAGATTTACTAATGGGCAATTTCACAGGCTGCAATCAATTTACAGGTCACTGGGAGACTTTCAGGCAAAGGCATAACATATGTCTAAGAGGCTCAAAGAAGGAAGCTATCTAGAAAATTGGATTTAAGTTATAAGGAAGCTTATTTAAAGCACTAAAATTCAGAAGGCAGAGCCTTTCATAACCTAAGGTACTGAACCTTTAAGAGTTTTTATGATTTCACCCCAGACCAATAAAAGTGTTTTTCAGCTTGAAGTCTAATATTAAGCAGCACTAAGGACTTTCCTTGCTACTTGCAAAGTGTGATAACCTTTCTATACTTAGATAAATAAAGTGTCACCTTTTATTCTGTGTCACCATTTTTATACAGCTACATATATTACAGCCACAAGCCAACAGCCTCTTTTGGTCACAGTCACACTGTATTAAGATTCATCATGAAATGATACTTAATTTAAATGAAATTAAATTATATTTTACATTAAAATGTTTATATGATGATTAGACTCAGAGTTTGTCCAACAGCTCTACACTGAGCCAATGCCATTGAAGGTAATGATTTGAACCTGTTAGGAGAATGAAGCATTGTGGTGCTGATGGTCCCATCAGGCTGCAAGTAATGAAGGCCTCAATTAAGTGATTTTTTTTCTATGGTTTTCTGTTCTTCTTGATTGTGTGCTGATGAAACACAATAAGCACCTTGTTACAGAAAAATACTCATTTATGTAGTGCACACAGGACGCCTCCATTCCATCCCTCTTGTGCACCCCATAGCAAACAAACAGAAAAAAACAGTCAGGCTTTCCTTAAGAGATCACAATTTCCCTCCCATGCTCTGGCTGAGAGAAGCATAAAGATCTCATTTTATCCTGAAATCAAGCTCATCTGCTCTCCCTTTGCTTTTCCTTCTCAGCAAGGAGCTGGAAGGGATCACAGCCTTCCCTCTCATGGAAGGGACCTGCAGCATCCCAGAACTCCAGGCTGACTGACAGAACCTCACATCAGCCGACTCTGGGGGTCTTTGTGATGCATGGCTGACAAGTCACTGTTTCTCTATGCTGATGGGAAAATATTTTAAAGAGTCTGTACTAGATTTATTATTTGGGCTTTATTTGCAGGTTCCCACTGTTGCCTCAGTGTCTCATTCCCTGCCTGAGCAGTCAGGGCATCATTTTAGATCAAAAACCCCAGTGAAACAGATGATGGGGGCTCTGCCATGTTCCCTATATTGAGCCTTGGGCTTCCAGCCAATAATGCCTTCTCCCAAGACAAAACACACATACCTTCTGCCTTTCTTCTGATGTTGATCCAAAAACTCTCTTTCAGCAGCTCCTCAGACAAAGGAACAAAGTATTTATGATTAGATGTAGTGCAAGGATATCCTGTGATATGGAACACAGGACCAACAGGGTTGAAGCTGGGGAGTGACAGAAATGATGAGCTGTGCAGAAAGCATAGCTCAGAGACACAGAGACAGGGAAATGAGAAATATTTGAAACAGATCCCATAAGAGACATGGAACTGAATTGCAGAATCTTTTCAAAATTCAAAACCATAGCACAAAACACGAACGGAGCAGGCTTGACTCCTAAACAAGGATTTCAGACACATGGAAGATAACAACTTTAGAAAGGAAAAGCAAGCCCAGTGACTGTCAGATTGATTGAACACAGTGTCAGGAAAGATTGCTTTGTGAGTGTTGCTTCTTAAAGCATTACAAAGTCAGAAAGACATCAAAACCATTGATTGGCAGCAAAGGGGAGCAGAAATCACCAGTGATCAATAAGGTGGCTGCCAGCAGGTGGGGATGGCATGTCAGTGCAGGAAGCACTTTGTGGGGCTTCAATTGGCTAAGTAATAGGAGTGGGACCAAGTCATTGATCAAAATTATTTTTATGTTGTAAAAGGTCTTGAAAATAAACCTTCTGGCAATTGAATCCACTTAATAAAAATGCTGCTATTATTTGTGCCTGCTTAAAATGACTGCTAGCAGCCTCTGGAAGCCTTAAAGGCTAAACTTGTTAGCTATTTATTACAGAAGATGTTGGGATCTCCTGATACCACCAATTAATTCAGGCATATTGTTAGTAGTGGGAAGTGCTGGTAAATCACATCTCTGTTGCCAAAGTATTAATGAACTACTTACTACATCTTTCCACTTGATACAGGTCTCAGCCAGGCCTCATTCCCAGGCATGGGACCCAAGTGCTTTCTCCAAGGTTTTGTCTTTTCTCTTGTCCTCTGCTCCTGTCTCTGTTGCTCACCAGGAGGAGCAAGGGCCTCCTGCTCCTGGGCAGTGCAGGGACCTCTGCCCTGTTTGTTGTCTGTGCAATGATGACCTGGCTGGCACCAGCTGGGGGCTCACCTCAGAGGTGCTGCTGTCTAGTGAAAATCCTGGTTTTTCATTTTGGGGTGTTCTGATTTCTGTAGCTGTTTCAGAGCTGTTTTTCTTGTTCCATGGCTGCCCCAGGTCATGTTCCCACTGCCTGACCCTACCTTCCTTGTGGCTTGCCAAACTCTGGTTTTTGTTGTATCTATTGAAGATGTAGGAACACTTACAGCCTTCCTTCAGGAGTGGTGATTCAGGAGACAAGCCTCACAGCCTCTCTGCTCCTGCCTCTTCCAGGCTCTCTCCCTCCATCATTTCATTAGGCAATGCCCCTGTTCATCCTGTCTTGGCTGAAATTTCCTGCTCACTGACCATCCCTGTTGCTCTCCTTTTGTCTGTCTTCAGTGGGGCTACATTTTTTTTTTGTTTGTGTGGTTCTCCCTTCCCAAAATGAGATGGTTTAACCCTGCTGTGATCAGACTGGGAGGTGTCCTTACCTGGTCCCAGTGTAGACTTGCCAGACCTGCACTTTGCAGCCCATGGGGCTGGCTCATGGTCAGCTTGCCATCCTCTCCATCCTTCAGGCACTTCCCAGACAAGCAGGATTCACACAGCTCTTTTCCCATATTGTTGCTGTGAAGTGTTGTGTACCCACCTACCTGTGCATGCAGGGGCTGCCATCTTCTCCATGGAGGTGAAGCAGCCAAGCTGGGCAGAGGAAGCTTCCCCTGGGTGCCTTCTTGTGGTCTGGAAAAGTTATAGAGGGCAGTGGAAGTGCTGGAGCATCCCCTAGAGCAGGTGTGGCAGGCTGGGAAGCAGCTCCCTGCTGCTCATGCAGGAGGCAGCACCCCAGAGCAGGGGCTGGAGGGAGCACCCTACAATGTGGGGGGCTTGGCAAGGGTCATCAGGCTGCTGTGCAGTGTCCTGCTGATCCCAGTCCCCATCCAGTGTTCCAGGATCCCTCTTCCACCCAGTCAACCAGAACACAGATCTTACAGGTGAGAATGCAGCAGCACAAAAGGCAGCAGATGTAGTGCATTGATTTTAATCAGCAATTTTACATCAACAAGCAGTTTGACTTATTGATGTTTTTGTCCCTGTGCAGGTGCTGTTCTGGAGGCTGAGTGCTGTTGTGTTTCTGAAGGCACTGCCAGAGGCAGATTGCTACAAAAATTTGTCCACAAACCTGAGTGGCTTCCCCCCAGGAACAACAAAATTGGTGACACAGCCCTGAGCAGAGAACCAGAGTGGGAGGTGGTGTTGGAGCTGCCAAGGTTCTGTTGCAAAACATGGAGAGCATTGATGGCATCACGTGTGTCCACCTCAGTGACAGCAAGGAGCAGCAAGGAGCTGTGGCTACTAACACAGTCCATAGAGGGTTTTTGCTGCATTCTCTAGGATTTGGGACATCTGTGTCCCCCCAGTCTGTCTGAGATGGGAATGAGTGCTTTGCTTTTCCTGCCACAGTGCTGGGTTAGTGAGCAATGCCATTCATCAGCAAATTGTGATGGTGGCTTGGTGGAAGCCCCTGCTCCTCCAGGCTGGTCAGGCAGAAATAGATGGAAGGAAGGAAATGCCAGTGTAGCTGGCAAGAAAGCTCAGGATCTGAGGTCCTGTGGATAGAGACAGTTCCCTGTCCAAAAGGGATTTGGATGGGTCACAGTTGTCTGGGGAGGAGCATTGGTGGAAAGGGATGGGTTATTTACTGGCAGCTCTCTAACAGCTGGAGACAATTAAGAAGGGAAAAGTGAACTCCACTGTCAGTGGCAGTTCCCAGCTGAGTACTGCTTGGAAATTTGAGATCTAATTAAAGCAGGCCTTGGATCTCATCATTCCTGCATGCCTGGGACAATGAAATACTGACTCCTGCATCTGTTCCTTGTGTGTACTCTATGCAAATAAGTAAGAAGTCTGTAAATACATCAAAAACCATACTTTATTTTATGTATAGCAATACAATTTACATATTAAATAACACTATAATAGAATGATTTGATATAGTTTAACATAACAAAAAGAAGATTCTTCAAGTTACAAAAAGCCCCCAAACAAAAATCAAAAATGAACAAAAAGTCTCCCTCAAAATACTCCCTCCCACCCTTTCCCCAAACCAAACACCACATTTTTATTTTTCTTCTGAATGGATCAATGAGATAAACGTATCTAGTGACTGGCTAAGTCTAAATCCTGTTGCACACACTGACAATGGAATCCAAAGAAAAAAAAGAATCCAACTTTCACAATCACTGCCCCAAAGAAATGACATGTGTGGAAATCTTTTTTGGAGTGTGATGATGGCATCTCACTACCTTGAAACACAGAAGGTTTGTAGTCACATAACCACCACAGAACTAGGAAGGAGGTGAAACTAGAAAAAAATTAGCTTTATATGAAAATATAAAATTCTATGATTATATACCATAGATACAAAGTTCCCAGAAGATGCTTATCTAAGCAACAAAATATTTACAGTTTTAATGACATTGCTATTTTAAAAATGAAGGAAAAGAAAACAGGAGTACACATGAATGCTTCGGTCTTTAGAAACAATGGCTGCTTGCTAGTCTCAAGTGTTCTAACAAAACAAAAAAGTCACTACCCCAAATGTTGGAGAGTTGTGACATTGTATAAAATTGACTATCTCCTCTTTTGGAGACGTTTATTCTTAAAACTCAAGACATTTTTCTTGAAATTAATTATCCTCTGTAGAAAATGCTTCCCTTTGCAAATAGTTAACAAAAACACTAAAAACAGTTTAACAGCTAAGACAAAGTAGAGGCCAAATCTCTTTATTACAGTTCCTCTCTTTCCTTATTTTTGCATTCCTTCTCCTTTGATAAGTGAAGCCAATGCAGTTCACATTGTTAGAATGGCAGCAAGGAGAAGAAGAGCAAAGGGTAACAGTGAATTACATCTGAAAAAAAAAGAGAGAAAAAGAAAAAGAAGAAAAGCAATGCAGTAGATTAACAAATAGGCATTTTCCCTTCATATAAAAGTTCACTGGCACCATTTGAACATAAACTTCGGAACAAAAGATCTGATGTCAAAAGACATGAATTTGAGAAAGACTGCTAAATCTTCATGACAACTACAGTTTTTTTTTTTAAACTAAGTTGGTTTTGTTTTGCTGAGAATTAGTAGCATGTATCTTTGGTAGAATTCATATCTGTAATTTTTAGCTTTTAAATAAAATACATCAGCTTTAAAAAAGATTAATGAGAAGGCAGTTGTGCTGTATCATAAAGATTCTTCTCCTAATGTTTCAATGTATCACTCTGTGTTCAAGCAATTTGAGCAGTCAGAAACTGGAAACACAAGTGAAATTTTGCAGATCCTGTAAATGACTCCACTAACCTAGAGCAGACCCACAGTACAGAAGCAGTCATTTACAAGGACAAGTTTAAGGGGTTTGGATTTTTCTTTTTCCCTGTTTCTAAATTAGCATTTGGAAACAGACACTGAAATACTAAGGACAAATGCTGTTTAAAATGGATGTTCTTTAGACATTGATCCTGCAGAGGACTCAGGGGTCTGAGTGGTCCCAGCGGCTCCCCCAGACCTTCCTACCAAAGCCAAGCTCACACACAGGAGTGTTTGGAGGATGATTCTGAGCCTGCCACCTATTTCAGATGTTCAGATGACACAGAAGCTTTCAAAGCATTCCCACTTGGAAAGCTTGGCTGCTCTTATGGTCTCAAGACACAGTTCACGTCTTTCACACGGTCTGTGGGCACAGGACACGTGCAAGACGTGGAGAAATGGGATTTTCTAAATGTAGACACGTGTGTGCTTCAGTCCTTTGTTCCTTATTTCTCAGGGCTGGTGCTGAGGACCACACTCTGATATAGGAATTTTCTCAGGTCCTCTTAATTTGCAGACCTGCACATTGCCTGGGAACCTTTGATGCTTGACAGACATCCTGACTGAATGGCAGGAGCTGGGTACAGCCGAGGGGGTGGGGTCCCAAAAGCAAGAGGTGGTGATTTGCAGAGCAGGCCTTGGGCTGGACACTCGTGGGAGCATCAGGAGGGTTTATCAGTGCCCATCTCTGAGCAGACATTGCTCCTTCTGCACTCACTCAGTCCCAAGGAAAGGGTGCAAACCTGTGTAAGAGAGCAGAACTGCAGCTGCTTACAGGAGGATAGATTTGGCTCTTCTGTGTGTTTAATCCTGACCTTCACAAGCAATTTCTAGCTTCACCTCTTCAAGCCTCGTGCATCACAACCATTATTGCCTACCTGGCTGTCAGCACAGCACTTAACTTACAGCTGGAGCTCCCTTATGAAATAATCCATGGAGAACTCCTAGAATATTATTTCCCCATGGATTAAACCCCAAACAAGCATTTCAGGTGTTGGAAAATGCAAATGCATGGATTTCCAAAGCATCTACCAAAGTTCAACCCCCGCAGCCTTCATTCATTGATGTTTAAAGCTTGTGAGAAGGTAAGGAATTAAAGCAAGGGTGTCACAAACCACAGTTATCTTCCATCATGCCACTGAAATGAAAAGTAATCACCTGAAAGTACTGAACAAATCCAACCTTTTGATGCCTGCAGTAATCTTTGTGTCACTGAGTTGTCAAGGTTTGAATTTCTAACTTCTCCCTACATCTCCCCAGGAACTTAAAATACGTCAGATTGAACTGATCCAACTCAGGAGTCCCTTTGTGCTACCAGCTGGCATTGGCTGGCTCCAGGTTCAGGACTGGGGGCACAGGGGGGCTCAGCAGCCTCTGAGGCTGATGCAGGCTGGCCAGAAAACCACTCAGCAAAACCTTCCAAGCCCTGGGAGCAGCACTTGAGAACTTACTTAAACCATTCTGTTGCTGGGGTGCAGTGACTGGAGCGCCATCCTAACTCCTACTGACTCCCACCTCCATGCAGCGCAACGGGGATGCAAACTACAATCTTCTGAAACATTCTGCTGATATTTTATTTGGACTAGCTGTTGCTGGGCATGGGATTGCCTTACTGAAACCATGGGCTTATTAAATTGTTTGGTATTAGCAATTATTGGGATTGCTTGGATGGAGGGATTCAACAAATTGAGAAGTAAAAGGTGACTGTGTAAAAGGCTGCTGATGAATCCTTGAATACTTTGAATCTTTCTCTTATTAAGATAAAAGGCCAAATGTTAGCACATGCCAGTTTGCACAGCTCCTGTGCTCTCAGTGAGGCTGTATCTGTTTGCATTTTAAGAGGTTCTGAACCAACATATCTACTCTCAATATCCTTTTAAGCAGTTTGCTTTCAGCTTCCTTGTGAGTGAAATAAACAGAACCTTGCCAAATGTCCGGATTTCATCAAGACTGGACTGGCAGAAATTAATAGGTTTACATTTAAATAATAAAAAAAAAAAGTTGTTATATTTTGACAAGTCCTGAAAAATTACAATGTATGTTTTCTGTAGTTTAGAAGAAATTAATGCCATGTATAAGGGATAGTGCCTTTAACTATACACCAAGGGTCAGCATGGCTGAAATCACATATTTCCTTTTCCAGGCAGATTCAATAACCCCTCCCTACTCAGCCAAGCCACGAAGGGCACAACTAATTTTACTTTTCTGGAGAGTTAAGCATGTTCTTACTTCTTTTCTTAAACAGGGACTGACCTTGTTGAACTGCAACCAAATACAAAGGAAGAGGGAGCCAGTGAGGATGTAAACTTAAATGCTCAAAACAGTAATTACTGACATAATCTGGGGAAAACCATTCTATTGACATGGGAGGGAAAACACAATAAACTAAGGTTTTGCTAAAGAATTAGTCTGGCAAAAAAAAAGAGGGAGAATGTAACTTTATAGGTAGTTTTTTTATTAGTTTGCTTCACCAGTAAATATGGATCAGTACTTTATGTTTTAGCACTAAAGTATGAAAATTACACACCTGTAAAAATGGCATCTAACAGTTATGAAATTAAGAAACGCCTGTCATCATGTAACATACCATTAGGTGTGAGGTCATATTCAAGAAATAGTAAGGAAATTAGATGTGTTTAAAATATTGAATAGCTTAGTAATGTAAAATATTGCTACCTTTAATATATCTGAAAACTGGTCTGATTTTGGGTTGTCGTAGATTTCTCACTGTATTGGCTCCGATGAAAATAAAACCAAAATACTTTCCCATCACAGGGCTGCTTAAAAACCAAAATCAACATTTTCCTGAATACATGGGGAAACTTTGAAACTGTAAATTCAAAACTTATCACTGCATCCCACATAAGAATTGCATCTAATTTATAATTATCTTGTATGTAATTCATATATTCCACGTGAAGCAAGTCTCAGGCCTGTAAGTGTACAACACAGCAATTTGAAACAATACAGAAATAATTGTTTCAGCTCCACAAGGCTCTTGGACCTTCACTGTAGCTAATAATCACCTGCCACAATTTGTCAAGAAAGGATGAACACTGCTCATCCACTCCACTGGAATGCAGAACACCGTTACCAAAACTTTGACATGATCACTAAAGAATAAATATGGCATGAAGGGGTACAGTATCTGTTGTAGAAAGAATCCATCTGGCCTAGCATTCAAGATTTAAGATTCCAGGGTCACTGTAGTTAGCAAAACTTCACTGCATTTAAACAAAACAGAAAAAGCATATGTTTGTTGTCATGGAATGTCACATCAGGGCTTGTCTTGTATTAGGATATTATAGGCAGTAACACTGATCATATAGTGCAAACTAGATAAAATTGCGTTTCACTGTGTGAAATAAACAGAGGTGCAAATGCTCAGTAGGATACCATTAAGACATAAAATGGCAAAAAATAAATATCAAAACTTTTATCAGTGTAAAAAAGTAATTGGGTTATTGTATAACCTAGAGTCTGGCAAAAAAGGCCTCAAAAAAGTTCACTCAGTCTTCAGAAGTTCTACAAATTAAGTGCCTTTTCAGGTTTCCAATTAGACAAGAGACTCCATGCTTTCTGCAGGATCAGATTCGTCACTGGCCATCACAGCACCATTTTTGTCCAGTGTCATGGGACCATTTCCATTCTCCTTAGTGCTGACCAAGCTTAGCATTGCCTTATAAAGAAACTGGTACTGTTCCTGGAAAAGAAAGAACAACTTATTTCAATCCTTTGAGTGTACATAAATGAGTGGCACTTTAATTTGCCATTTCCAGGGAAGGTCATGGGCATTCATTACCAGAAGCAAACATATAGCAAAGAAATAGACTTAGAGCAATTGCCTCTGTTCATCCAGTTTAACTTTGTCAACCCAAACTCCAGTTTTGAGTGGATTATATAATTTCTGATATACTGTTAAACACTTCAGGAGGGTGGAACAAAACCTGAGGCCACAGCTCAGCCCCAGGCACTCCCTGTGTGGCAGAACCTTGTACCACACACTGAGGGAAGGGGCTGCTCTTGCTGGACACTCAGGGAGGAGCCTCATGTCCCTGCAGCTTCACCTGCCCTGAGCATCCCTTCAGACCACAATGTGCCAGCTCTAAAGAGGCTGGCAGGCAGATGGTGACAACTGAAAGGTCCTTCTCTGCTAGGACTTGCCTGTATGCTGCTCCTCTCCAAAGTATGAGAAATAAGTTTAAGTGCAAATCAGAGACTTACAGTGTGGCTTTGAGGTTACAAAAAAAGACAACTACAAAAAAAAGTTCAAATGCAAATTCTGCCTGGTAGCAGATGCTGTGGGGCTTGATAACATACACAATGCATGTTTTAGTTCATGCTTTTGGTCTCAGATGAAAACCTTGTAAACCATCTATTTATAGTCCATTCAAAAAGACTTACAATGTCTGTAAATACTCCAGGCCGCATAAGATTTATCATCTTTGCCACCTGGAACACATCGACAGCATTTTCATTCTCCAGCTGCTGAGACAGAGTGGTAAGGGCACAGAGAGTTCCTGCTGACACAGCTCCATACCTGGAAAACCACACCAAAAGAAGGGTTACTCAGAAACACACCAGGGCACTGACACAGAGCCATGAAAGTGTTGTTATAGACTTATTTCATTACTTCAGTTCCTCTTGTATTTACTAAATGCTTGTTTTATAGTGGCTAATTTTTGTCATTTTAATTCATAGAAGAAATTTGATGGCACACCAGTAATCTCAGGTATCTGCTCTATTAAACACAGAACTGTATCAGCAGCAGAACATGAGCCATTCCAAAATACCCAGCCTGGAGATGGTAACACTGAAATCAGTTCTCCCACACCACATGGGCTGAGAGCATCTGCATTACAGTGGAGTGCATTTTAAATTCATTAGTGGGAGCTCAAGCAAAACATGAGTGATTAGAAAGAAATGAGACTTTGCCTCTTCCTCCACATCTGACAATTGCAGAAAACTAACACAGCTCTGTGGTGCTCACAAGTAACTGGGGCACATCTCAAAGCCCTGCCTAGGTCTGATTCATCAGCAAAGGCAACATCCCTGAGCCAGGCACCCAGGAGACATTGCAGATTTTGAAGAGTTGAGCTGTGTTGTCATGTAATAAAACCCCAAGCAGCAGTTATTCATCAGGAGCCCACATCAGTCCTTGAGATACCCTTGAGGTACTGGTCAGGTGGAAATCTCACTGCTGCAAGCCTGGGGAGTGCTCAGGCTGCAGGTGCAGGTGTAGGCACAGCATGAAGGACCCTACACAATAGAGGAGCCTCCACTCTCCTCTGCTCTCCTGGTACTCAGGAGACTGAAATTCTGTCCTGGCTGTGCTATGGGTCTGCTCTGTGACTTGGAGAAAGTCTGTGTTTAAATGTTCCCATTGGTAAATGGGGTCACCAGTGCTGACCTGCTCTCTAAGCCACTTTATATGGAAACTGAAATAATCAGCAAATGCTGCAATACCATCTTGTACTGCAAAATTACCACTAGGATTTGTACAGCATTCCCATGGAAATCAAGGCATCTAGTAATGGGAAACTACTCAAACCACAGTGGATGTGCACTATTGGATGTAAGGTCTAGAGGAGAAGCAGCAGCACCTGCTGATGGCTGTGACTCATCCACAGGGACAGTGGACAAAGTGCCCAATGCATGGACTTGACAGGACACAACTAAATCCTTCTGAAGGTGTAATAGCATAATTTTCACTTGGGCTGGTAATTTCCAGATCCCAACAATCTGAAGACTTTTCTTGCAGAAAATTATGCAGCAGATCTTTACATAGTTGCCTACACTTGGGCAGTTACATTTAAAAATCTTGACAACTGTCTCAAGATGGAATTTCTGAACTTTTAAAAATGTTAGCAAGTTCATCCCACCATGTACTTCCTAAATACCACATAAATTTAGTTATCTGCAAATTCATATATTTGGAATTAATCTGCAGTTGTAATTATTAGTAGATTATGTGATATAGCTGTTGCATGTAGCAAAGGGAAATTTTCATTTTCAGCTACATTTCCTTAGATTCCAATTAAAAGCAGAATCCACATTATGTATTAGGCGTACAGATAAAATCATTGAATATGACAAATAAACCAAAAAAGCAATGTACAGAAAGAATGACTCAGCATTGCTTGGAATGCAATTTTGATTTTCTTTTTTCATCTAGCAATGAAATGCCCAAATCAATAATGTTTCTAATTTTGTAAAACATAATCTTAAATACTGCAAGAGCAGCAAAACTTCACTTCAGACTACCCAAAGCATGAATATTAAAACCAGCCTGGAATTAATCAGTGCTGGTGAAAGGCAGCAGAGCTTAAAGTCTGCATAAGCAAGGCAGGAAGAGGTGGTGGAGAAAAACTACTTGCTGCAGCCCGGGGCACAATTTGCAGGAGTCAGTAGGGAAAAACCTGCTGCAGCAGCAACAACACCTGGATGTGCAGGGAAAGCTCTGGCAGCACCAGTGGGTATCAGTGTCCTCCTGGGGCACAGCACAGTGCCTGCTCTGACCACTGACACACCAGAACGTGGCAGTGAGGCTGCTGCAAAGGTTCCCAAGGCATTCTCACTGATTCTGTTCTGTGGCAAAGGCTGCAGTGCAGGGGGCTGCAGGTGGAGCAGGAGTTTGTGCTGGCTTGGGGCTCGCTCTTAGGACAGCATGAGCACTGTCAGAAGTTGGGCTTCCTTGGGATTTTCAGCACAGAATGACTCCAGGAAGTGCTCTTTCCCTCCAAGGAAATCAGGTCAGAGCCAGGCTCCAGCCTCACTGCAATGGTATTCTGCAGCTCCATAATGTGTGTAAGTATTAATATGCAATGCAGTATTTAGCACTCTTCATAACTGGGTGTTCAAGCACAGCTGGTGAGACAATGCTCACCATGTGCTACAAAAGAGACAAGTGTTGGGGCATGCTGGCCTGGAGTCAGTGGGCCCTCTCCCTCCCACTTGGCACTCTATGGGCCCCTTGGAATATTTTTGGGAAGCAAAAGGAGGAAGAATAAATCTGCTTTAGAAGACCTGGGCCCTTTGTCACAGGATATTTCTGCTGCTCATCATGAGACACAGCTGAGCCAAGCTTGTTCTGTCTTACATGGCACATAAAACCTGAGCTGGTAGACAGGAGCCTGAGCTGTTTTGAAACTTGTTTCCATCAGCCCACATTAGGCTGCTTAGAGCCTTATCTAAATCAAAGCTCTGCTGTGTTCTGAAACAGGTTGTTGGATTTGCTTGGGATATTTCCAGGAGCAGAAGAAGCTAAGATTATAACCAACACAAAAAACACACTAAGCAAAATGTATTTGGCCCCAGATGCCCACTGAAAACTCATCCTTGGAAGTTGATATATTCTTAATCTGTTCCCTGGACTACTATACCCCACGTACTCCATGCAGAAATAGACATCAGTCCTAACAAGTGTCTTTCAGCTGAGTGAAAATCTGCACATAAATGGGAGAAAAGTGATGACTTACTCATCATGAACTATGGTGGGGCCATCCCTTGTTAAGGCCTCTTCCTTGATTACATTGATAAGTTCAAAGGTACTGCTTATGGGAGCGTCGGGGTTTGGCCATTTGGGACACTGAAAGTGGCGAACTTCCAGCACGTAGTCATCCTGCAACGACAAACCAGCCTGGCATTAGCTCCCCTTCAGCCATCCACCACAGGGACAGAGCAAAGAGCCTCACTGCAAACTGGAGGGAAACTTCTTCCTCCAAACAGTTTACTTAGACAGAGGACACACAGCTCCAGCATCTCTGTAACAGTGAGCACCCTAAAATAATGCAAGTTTGACAAAATGTTTAATCAATAAAAGATTTTGTATTTGAATTCAGGGCTCATATCAAACATCTCTCAGAGTCCTTATGGCTCAAAAGTCAAGCAAGAGCAAGCAAGTCAAATTTAAATGGGCTTGCAAACAAATGTCTTGCAGCAAAGTCCAGCTGCAATCCAGGTAACAAACTAGAAGCAGGTTTATAGTTTAAAAGAATCAAGCTTACATTTTTATGATTAGTTAAGATGCCTAAACAATTAAACTATAAATGCTGAATTTTGTAAGCAGAAATAAGACAATACACTTTGGTAAAATCACATGTCTTCACTTTCAAGCAAGACACACAGTTAATACTACTAATACTAGCCTTACTAGCTACAGGAATCTACCTGGCAGTAGAAGATGTGAGAGGGAGAAGGAGTCAATGAAAATACCTTTCCCCTGAGAGCAACATGCATCCACAGTAAATCCTTTTCAAAAATTTTCTGAATCTTCTTCTTCTGTATTTAAATGGCATCAATATAATTTTGGTGAAAAGCTAAGACCTGCATTTGAAGATTTACTTTACCTGGGTAGCTTCAAGGATAAAGTCATGGATGATAATTTGCTCTTCATTAGAGAGGCACAGTCTGTCTTTGCTGATAAGGGTCACAGTAAAGGCCTCACAGTTCATGGATTCCTCACGACTTGGCCAGTACACAAACTCATCTTCTGCCTGGAGAAATGAAAGAACACACTACTGCAGCTTTTCAGATACCTTGGTGTAACTGATAAATCCAGTGGATTAAAAAATTGCTTTGATAAATAGATGATCAGGAACTGACCTTTAAAAAACACTTCTGTCTAAAACAAGTTTACTATTAGGGTAGGCAGCAAACCTGCCAGACCCTCCCTTTGTGTGTTGAAACAGGTAACATCTGCTTTTTAATTGGTTTCACAGGGAAATTGTTATCTTAGCTCACTCATACTTAACCTTTGTATTGTATCCCTGGCTTTATGACCTCCTGCCTACACAGTTTTGCTTGAAAGTCAGATATTTGTTTAGAAAAAACTCATTGACCTTTAAAAATTAATGACTTGTATTTTTAATTTGTGTTTGTTGTGGTCTAATCCAAAACTCTAGGTTTGTGGACCAGGCCTAGGTAGGAGATTGATGGATACTTATGTAGGACTTGACTTTTTAGGAGTGAGCAGAGGAGTGAAGTGGAAGAGAAAAACCCAAATATTCTTAGCCTTGAAAAACACACTGGCTAAACTTAATGCAAGTTCTCCAGCAAAACACCTCGACTGAAGGGACACTAAAACCTCAGTGGGACTGGAAGGATGGAAGAAGTTCATGCTGAAGTAGTCTGACTGGGAGGATGTAAGTCAAAGCTGTTCCTTAAAACAGCTGTCAAAGCCCTTCTTTGAATTCCTAATGTGCTGCAGAGAAGGGAAATTATGGTCTGTCACCACCTACATGCAAAGTCTGTTTCTTCTCCTGGCTTCAAAGGTCTATGTCCTTGCAGCATGAGCACAGAATTGTCCTGGCCACATGCACAGAGCCAACCCATGTTCTGGACATCCCATCTCTCACTCATGAGCAAACATGAACTATGAACTGATGTCATCCTGCCATGACCTTGTACATCTCTCAAACCAAATGTATTTCTGTGGGTCTGCAGCTCTGATACACAAGATACTGTTGAGATTTGTCCTGTCAGTGTTCATTCTGAACATGTGATTTAAGGTTTTACATCCTTACTGTTCTGCCCTAAATAAGCAGAAGTACTGGGAAGCAGAGTAATATGGCTGAGTGCCAGGCAAGGGACCTGTCCTGCCACTGACAGGTCCTCATACAGGTACCTTCCATTATTGTCTTGTCCTTTGGCACTGCATATGCAGCACCTTGGTGCTGTCTGAATCCTGTGCCACCCCTTCTTGCCAGCCACACATCCCCCACTGACCACTGAGCCAAGGCCAGGTGCCACTGCCTTCCTGGCCACCTCCACCTGGGAATGGTGAGGGTGAAAGCATTGTGCCTGAGTCCAGCATTCCACCTTTACCCTTTGATCACTGTGGTTCTGCAGAGCTATTTCATGTACATGTGAAGACAAGCTCAGCCTTCATTTCCACCTGACATACTTTCATTTCATAAGCACTTTCTGATCTGATAGAATGTCTCTGAGTGCTCTTTGCAGTGCTGCACTCCCTTTCATCCCCACACACAAGCAGCATATTGACTGCTGCCTCTTTAGTAGCCCCTCATGACTGCTATTTTCCTGCTGTAATGAAGGTGGTTTCTCTTCCACTCTCAGCTACAATTGTCTGTTCACCTCAGTGATGCGTGCATGAAGAAACGAACCGATTAGTTCCTAATCCTTTTCAACACGCCCTCTTGAGACGTGCTAGTAAATCTGGAAGTAGTGATTAGCACTTCACCTGTGTCTCCTTATTCTATCTCTCTGTCTGACTCATTATTTCCACTTAAATTAACATACTTGTTTGCTTTTTACTTTCATTAAAAATGGCACGTGGAGCCTTGCACTCCTTGTCTTGCACGGCCTGAGCCTTAAGCTCACAGCAATTATCCTCCTGTCCCTACCTTGCATTTCTGCTCCTCTCAAAGTCCTTACCATAACCCCAGCCTCTCCAAACCCTCACAGTGCTTGCATCCTGCCAGGCAGCCCTCAGGAGCCTTGCAGATGCTGACAGCATCTGTGAGCACTGTGGTCCCTGCAGCCCTGGATGTCCACGGGTGAGTGCAAAGGCAACAGCAAAAGAACAGCCCCCACATCATTGAACTTATCTGATTTTTTTAACCAGCTTATGGCAAAGTTTGAGTAGGTGGCTCAAAAATTGGCTTTGCTTTCAGCCACAAAAGAGCCCCAGCAGGCAAATGAGTGACTCTGTGCAGTGCCCAGCTGGGCTGTGACAGTGGCACCATGCAAGGAGAGACACAGCAACTCACCAGGCTCTGGTTGTCCGGCAGCATGACAATGATCTGTGCATTGTGGTCCCAGATCATTCGCCAGAAATCTTTAGTTGTATGTGGCAGTGGATGTTGGGTTATGATGAACTCGTTACTCCTGTAGTAGCCCTTTGGCAGCAAAACAAACACACAGTTACTTACTACCTCCCATACTTTTAAAGCATTGATTTAATTTCTGGGGACATGTAATGACCCTATTTCATTTCACACCACAATATTTTCACAGACTATATTTTCTTAACTCTATTTCAATCCTACAGAGTCCCTACTGCTTTAATTTACATTAAATCTCAGTATCTATTTGACTGTATCTCACAGAAATACAGATTCCATCTAAATGCATCTTGTAATTAATTTTTTTAGGCAAGAATCTTTAATAAAACATGGTTAATAGCTTTACATTATGGGGAAGGTGTTAAAATCTCATCTGTTAATACACAGCCATTACATACAGAATTAAGACAATTATAGGCATCTAGTATTTAGCACCTTAGAATTGATTTTACTTTGTAATTAGGTGTTGGCTTCCTCACCATGATATAAGAGGCATTAATGTAATCTGTTCCCTTCATTCCAGGAAGTGGTGCCAAGCCCACTCTAGCACGCTCAGCTATAACATTAAGAAAAAACAAACAAACAACAAACACAGAGAAAAAAAAAGATCAAAGTCTGATCATGGCACAATGCAGAAAGTAAGAATTTCTCAGCCGTTAACAAAGCAAACAGTGTGCAGCTCCCATCTCCCACAGGAGCAGGCCAGCACTTTAACTGCATTAAAGCACTGCCTGCTAACACAGGATATAAAAGAGAATGTTGCACAATATTCCCACAAGGACAAAGTAATTTCAGGAATCAAATTTTACTATAGCAAAGATTTTCACAGCAGGCTGAATTACCAAATAACAGTATATGCAGTGATAACAGGGGATTTCGGGTAATTCTTGTGTGTAGTGTTCCATTTGTCTCCAGCAGCACACAAACCCAGCTGATTTGTTTTCGCTACCACTCTGCTGCACTGCCATCTTTCACAGGGTGAGAGAACCTCCAGAGACAAACATCTTCCCTAACGGGGAACCTCCCAGAAGTGGGTGCTCTTCTGCAGATCCACGCTTCCCTGTGTTTGAGGGCTGGGTTCAACACCACCCTCCTCTGACAGCCCCCAAAAGCCAGACTGAAATCAGTGCAGCTGCATGACACAAAGGGCATGCAGTGTGTTCCCATCTGTTTTTAAGATGCATTCTGATGACTTTTTATTAACAAACTTCATGATGGACTGTATCTGTGCCACTATTACTCTGTGCTAGCTTGGCTATCATCTGTCCTCTGTGCCCTGTACTCTGGGTTATGTGATGGGGATGACATTGTGCCCATGCTTGGTCTGGTGCAAGTTCATATTGTTTGACAGCCACACTCAGATTCCATTTTAATGACTGTGAAACTGTGTCCTCAGGCACTAAATACCCTTAAATCTGGGGTGGCTCACACAGAGAAACCGAGTGCAGTAGCTGAATTACAAACAACTGGTGCCAATCACTCTGGGAGATCTCACCAGAGCTGAGAGCTGGTATCAAAGTAATCTCTCAGTATTCCATAGATTTATCCCCTACCTAATTATTCAAATTCTTAAGCACTTCAAATTAACATTTCCCTTGGACAGTATATCTGGCTGACACTGCAACTATTACCTTTTGTTCAGTTTCATCAGGGTAATACTGAAAGACAAGACAGCTTGGGCTGAACAAAAGATTACATTTCCCCTTCCTAGTGGCTATGTCTTTTCATGCATAGCACCGGGAGAATTCGGTACAAAAAGTTATGCTAGGGAGTAATCAAACCAAAGATGTGATCTTACATGGCACAACTGATGAGTTCCTGTTCTTCTCTTTGTTGCAGTCTTTCTGAGCACTGAAGCATTCCACGTATTTTGAATTACACTGTGTAACCAGCTGAAAGAGAATAAAGTAGTAAGTCAGCCCTCAGAGTGCTCTAAATGAAGAGAGGAGGTTTCTTTGCCAACTCCTGCAAAGATGCATTAGTAGAAGAATAAACTGCATTGTTAAAACTTGTTTAAAGTACTCAAGTTTCCAATGGAAATCATCCTTTTCATACAACATGTTTAATAGATAAAAAGATCTCTGCAGCTCTCAGCTTTGCAATATCCTGCATATGAAATACATCAACATGTATTTTCACAGAACACTACATTTCATTATCTTTGAGAATATATTTCACAGAATTTCAGATATGTTTAGTCAGAAGCAGGTCTTGAGGAATAAAAGCTACCAAAATAGAGCAACAAAACTTTAATATTGTATTTTATTTTTTTTTTCCAAAATAATAGCCAGATCATTCCTGCAGAATGTCTTTTTTTTTGCCAGGCCTTTGGGGAACCCACCACACTGACATCTGAGATCTGAGGCCATGGGCTACATTCTCTGGGCTGCCTAGAGGCACAAAGAAAGGCAGATTTGTATTTGAATACTGCCCCAGTACATGAGGAAACTCTGCCAGAGCAAAGAGAGCAAAGGTGGCTTTCACATCTCCTGCATTCACACCTTGTTGCTCAGTGGCATTTCACTCTAAGATGGTTGAATGTAAATTGCTCTACTGGGCCATGAGCACAAGTTATTTTCTGCCAGCTCTGTAGCAGCAACAGAAACAAGAGAGAGATCTCTAAGATCTCATAATTGTTGCTGGTCACATCCCAGTTTGAAATGCACTCTAAACAAGATAGCACTCAACTCATCTGTGCACTGGCATAAGCCCCATTAGAAGTTATGGGGATTCTAAATAACTGTGCAATGTTGTCAGAGAAAGTAATTTCTGAAAATGGCACTTAGGGTTTTTAAACTTTGGCACGAGTCATCAGAAAACATATAATTTATACATATAATTTAGAATTGTTTGTAAAAGTGCAACACTTTTTAAAATAACAAATCTTTGCCTCCTCCTGCATTTTCTGTGTGTGCTCTTGTACTTGTTCCTTTAATTTAGTAATTAAGCATCTGGAATGTCTTGAGTGATGGAGAAATACTGAGATTCCTACAAGTGAATTCAGATTCATTTTTTGAATAGCTTCGCACCTGGTGTAATTTAACAGCTTCAGTTCCTTGGGTAGTTATTGGGTAGTTATTAACTGAGTGAGTTTAGCTGTGAAAACAGATGTCATGTGTCTCCTTATGATACAAACTCTCACAAAATATTTTACAATTTATTCAAATAAAGTGCAGTCAGAAAATCTCAGGTTTCAAATAAGAGATCTGGGAAAAAAAATGACTTTGGCTAGGAAGGAAGCAGTTATTACATAGCAGGAAACACAGCAAGCATTATGATTAGCAATGAGAAAGGCATATTGTGTTTCCTGGTCTTAAAACATTTGTAATTCCTTATCTACACTGATGAAATAGTAGATGGTGCAAAGAACCTCATCTCTTGTCTCTCCCCATATTTGTATGCTTGAGAGCCACAGTTTGGGGAAAGACTTCCAGCCAAGCTAACCACAGACTTGGGCACATCCAGGCTTCCTTGGGGACAGGGAGACCAGCAGCACAGTCCCAACCAGTGTCCCTGTCCCTCTTCTCACCTCTGACTAAACAGCATGAGCACTGATTTCCAGCAGTGCAGCTAGGACTGTATAGGACTGAACCTCTCAAGGTGTTGTGCTGTGCTGATCAAGTTTTCTGGTTTGTTCCTTAGGCATGACAATGGACAGTGAAGACAGGCCATATAAAAGGAATAGGAGCATTAGGTGCCTCTGGATGGCAGTGATTTAGCCTTACCTTGAACTGCTTTTCTAGCCGTGTCTTCCCCCCTATGCCAGGAATGAGGATGGTGTTGACATAACTGTGCAGCTGGTTTGCAGACACTTCAGTCTCCTTCCCAAGGATGGCTTCCAACAAGGCATCATGAATAAAAATGTACTGCTCCTAGAAAAACATCAGAACGTCAGGTGGACATTTGGAATAACCTAAAGGAATGTCTTTGTCTGAGAAGCAGTGCACACTAAAGGAAAGGGTGTGCAAAACAAGCCACTCATGCAAATACTGCCAAATTCAGAATAAATATTTATAAATGTAGCAAATACAACTCTGAATAAGCCAAAACCAAAATCTGAAGTTACTGGTCTAAAAAGAGAGATATTCCAGTGCAGAAAAATATCAGTAATATAATCAATTTTTACAGGGAAGTAATTGGAAAAATCTATCATCTTTTTGATTACAATATAAAAATGAACAAGGCTTTAAATTCAACCCCAGTGCATTTTTTACCTCTGTCTGGACGAGGTAGTTGCGCTGCGTCCTGATATGTTTCAGGAAACCCAGGACATTAACTGTGCTTTTGTCTTTTATCTGCTGCAGCATACTGTCTATCACAATGTAGGTACCAGTCCTGCCAACACCAGCACTACAGAGAACATAAGAGAAACCCATGAAACACAGACAGATGAAAGCAAATGCAGAAGTAGCTACAACAGAACTAAACAAATATTCACATATTCCTGTTCATGGGCTTCCATTTTCCTCCTAGCTTCAAACATTAAAGTTTCCCAGCAAAATATTTTGGATTTCTGGAAATACTACCAGGTATATAATTCCTCCCTTCTGTGGGGATTTTTGTGCTCCAAGAGGAGGCTGAACACAATACAAGCCATCACACCTGTGCCAGCAGCACGAGGATAAGGCTGCTCTGGTCCTGGACTCTGGCTGTTCACACTTGGCTCCTGTTTCCACTGCTGCAGTTACAGGTGTTAGCTGGATGAAGCCATACAGAGGCCCACCCTTTGCCAAGCTGCTGCTATATTGGAGTGCCAGGGTCACTCCAGGCTGTGACATGGCTCTGGCTGCCTTCAGCCTGGAGGTAAACTTAAGCTGCACAGTGGAGCTGGAAATGAAAGTGATACCAGCACTTTGGGAAGGTATAAAGGGGGACTGGCTAATCCTGTGAAGCCAGAACTCCTTATAGTGAATGATGGCAGTCTTGGGCCCATGATGGGCTCCCAAAGATGGGAGCTCTTCAGAGATTTTCTGTTTCTGCTGAGGAAAGATCTGTAACCCTCATCATCCTCTCCTCTTTGATACAGTGCTGTGCAGCCCCCTCACAAAGTGATGAAGACCAGATGCCTGAACCAGTATATTGACTGATCTATTGCTGTGACTGCAAGTGCTGGTGAGGGTGAGTGTGGTTCATTGGCAATTGCATTCCCAGGTGTCCATGTTGGTTCCCAGCAGAGGTGATCCTGCCCTGTCCAGGCACTGAACTGGCAGGCTACAAACAAGCTTTGACCAAGGAGCTTTCTAATTCCAGTGCAATCTAGTTCAGCAGTTCATGGCTATAGCAAAACCCTCTATCAGCTGGGAAACTTTTGCTTTGGAGCTGTTTTAAGAGGCAGGCAAAGTAGAGCTCATGTCTACATGCACCCCAGGGCTGACACACTGCTGCTGTGTTAGTAACCTGCAGTGTTTGTGTTAGGTGGCACAGAAGGGCACACCCTGTGCTCTGTGCTCTGGCTGTGCTTGCCTCGGGTGGTTTGTCACAGCCTCCATACCTGCAGTGCACCACCACTGGTCCCATGTCCGGGGCTCTGGCTGCCGAGGATCTCCTGACGAAGGTGAGCACGGGCAGCGCGTACTCGGGCACGCCCATGTCAGGCCACTGGGTGTAGTGGTACTGAATGACAGTCCTCTCGTTCTGCCGCCCTTTGGGGTTCCCCTTCTGACCCTGGGTACCAAGGGGGGGCAGAGAAAAGAGAGAGAGGAGGGAAAAGAAGCATAAAAATATCATCAGTCCCTTCTGACTTGCTCAGCTGCAAAAGTGCTGGACTCTGACAGAAGAAACCTGCAGCTCTGCCTGCTGATGGGTGGAGACAGAGTTTGAGGAAAAATACATGTGGGAAGAGGTAATAACAGCAATTACAAGGACACCAAAGCTGCAGTGCACTTGAAGAAAAGAAATACAGGCTAAACCTTAGCAACAGGTTCCTTGTAATCCTGTCTTTACTTACTTATTTCCCACCCACCTGCCTCTCCAGGCTGCCTACGGCAACGCTGAGTTTTGCTCTGGTGTGCCTTGCATCCTACCCAAGCCAGAAGAGGCCTGGATGGGGGCAGTGAGGGCTTGGCTCACCTTTTTCATCTTGGTGTTCCTGACGGTGAAGCGGCGCACGGTGTAGCAGGCGTGGACGTTTGTGCTCTTGAGCGTGACGATGATGTTGCCGTACTCCTCGCTGTTCTCCGTGGGCCAGTACTGATCACACTTCCTCTGAACACAGACACAGGTGGGTGAGTTGGGCAAGGGCCTGAGCTGCTGCTTTGTATTTGTGACTAGAGCTTTTTGAAAAAAATAATGGCTTAGGATGTTGTGGCATTCACATTTTCTGAAAAATCCCCCTTCGCCCAGGATTTTTCTCCTGGGAAGCTGAGAAGGCTCAGAGAAAAAGGAAAACAATTTTATCTTATTTGCTTCTCCTCTGTTTTGCTCACATGTGGAATATGTTTGGAGATTGTTTACCACAGGTGATTGTTTCATTGGATTCTGGTGTGAATTGTTTTCACTCATTGGCCAATCACTGCCAAGCTGTGTCCGGACTCTGGAAAGACTCATGAGTTTTCATTATTATCTTTTTAGCATTTTGTAAGTATCATTTCTGTATTTTTTAGTATAGTTTAGTATAGCATTCTTTAATATATTATAGTATCATCAAATAATAAATTAGCCTTCTGAGAACATGGATTCAGATTCATCATTCCTTCCTTCATTGGGCACCCTGCAAATACAATAGGATGTGTCCCTGTGTTGTGTTACTTATGTGTTATGCATCAGTACATATCACCCCAGGCCATTGAAAACAAATTCTGCCCAGGTGATTTGGGGAAGTGTTAAGGAGCAACTGCTAACAAACGAGAAAATCTCTTACTCTTCCTTTTTCAACAAGGTTCGTGATCATGACAATGATTCCTGTATTTTGTTCCCAAATCATCCTCCAGAAATCTTCAAAGGTAGACTTTAAAGGTCCCTGGGTAGCAATGTAGGCTTTTGCTTTGTTGTAACCCTTCAAAGAAAACCATAATGCCAAGTGAGATGAAAGCAGTATCATGGCAGAAAAATTAATATTTTAGAGGTAACAAGAAAGGTGCTTTTCTAATTCAGAATAGTGAGGAATTTATAGCAAAATTATCAGGTGAAGTTGGAAAATATAATCACATCACAAGTGACAATACTTCCTTCCTGTGGAAGGATTCAAAGGTGGAGCAGAAAAAAACCATTAAAACAACTTACATCGACATAATTAGCATTAATGTAGTCACTGTGCTTAGAATCTTTCCCTGGTAAAGGCCTTAGCTTCACCCTGCTGTGATCATCTGCAGGACAAAAAACAAAGCAGAGAAACATTAGGGAAACATGCTACAGAACTGCATTTCCTGGGAATCAGGGCTGCCCTTACTAATACACAGAAGAGATTGGCCTTGGACTGGAGTCAAGAGGGAGATGGGAGTATCTGTTCTTGGTCATCTGCTCATGTGCAGGTTTTCATCCTTCACATCCCTTAAAGTATGTAGTTCATGCTGGGACAGCTTCTCTTTTAAGGGCACTGGAGCCTCAGGAGCACAATTTCTAGAATCATCTACATCGCTCAGGGTAGTGAGATTCAAAGAGCCAGGGCACCCCATGGGGCTGTGAAACGCTGCCTCTGCCTGGCTCAGCTCATTATCCTCCCCTCTGTGCTGGGCTCAGACAGCTCTGCTGGCTCTGGGAGCTCAGTCAATGTCCTCACTCCTTCACCACCATCAGCACACCATGAGGACAGACTTGAGGCTGTGATCTTTAGCTCCTCTTTTTGTTTCACTCAAATGCTTGACTCCACCTTAAAGCAGGAAAAAATCATAGTCCTGCTTCTAGGCAGAAGCACTGGGCTGTGTGGTGCTTCCAGCTCATGCAGAGATGAGACATGTGAGCCAGCTTTAAGCATAAAGACTGGTTTCATTTGCCTTCCTTGAGGACCAAGGGAGAGAGAGGATCTTCCAGTGATAATCTGGAGGACTGAAATGCCTGCTTCAATCCTCTTTCAATGTCATATCTCTGTACCTAGAGAGATGAGACTTCTATGTCTAAAATCAGAGCTGGGACAAGCTCAAAGAATGCCTTTGCCCAAGGCCACACAGCAAGTCTTTCACAGGTCTGGGAATTGGTCCTCAGCCAGTACCTTGATTACTACTGAAAATCTGTTAGGGATGTGTATTTCCTTCCTATGCCATCAAAAGCATTCAAGACTTACTGCAATGTTTATGAACATTGTGAACTTTTTACCAGTGGGCTCTCCATGTCTGTCCCTAAACCACAGTGACAGTTGCATCTGCCATCCATTCCACATAAGAGAACAACAGGGAAAAAGTTACTGCACTTCTATCCCAGAATTTGCATTCCAGAGCAGAGTCCAGATTTGCAGTTCTCAGAGGGATACAGGCAAAGCCTGTTCTGTGCTACAAAGATCACTATTTGTCCAAATCCTACACAGAGCTAAAGCAGTTTGAAATACAGCAGATACACTCTGTAAGATTTAGCACCTTTGGGACTGTAGAGTAATCCCAGGAATCATCAGTAAAACTCTTTGCTCCTCCATGTACTTCCCCTAGGCCAGTTTTCAGGCATTAGCAGGCAGGAGAGCTCTGATCATCCATTTATCCCAGTTATTCCTCTGCAAAATTTTACACCAAACTTCTACAACTATGCTTGGACATTCAAGCTGTGAAACATTTCAAAACAAAAGCTGGAGTGAAATCCTGGCCCCAGAGAAGTCAAAACATTCACTGCCTTTAACAGGGAAAGGATCTCCCAGCCACACTTTCACATATTTATTACACCCTGTGTAATGATGTACCCTGGGCCACCTGCCTGTCCCAGTCACACACACACTGCAGGAGGAGAGTGCCCTTTTGGGTTATTCATTGTGCTTAGGCCAGTGCTTACTTACAGGCCAGGATGTTGATGTATCTGTTCTTGTGCTTGTTGTCGGGGTGGTTGGAATGCTCTGCAGTGATGTTCATGTCAGCCGTACAGCGCTGCACTTCCTAGGCACAAAGATTATTCACATAGGAAATTTGTCAGTCCAAAAAACCTTGAGTTTTGTATCCTTTTGCAACAGCTCATGGAAACCATGTCAAAAGTATCAGAATTTTAATTGCTGGGTTAAACACAGTCTTTCAGTATTGTCCTGTATGTTGTGGTCTCACACTGAGCCATGTCAGCTGTCCCTGGTCACACTCACAGGCTTGGGGACAAATGAGGACCCTGAGAGCACCTGAGCACCCAGCTGTCCCCTCTGACCACCAGTCCATCACCTTCTGCATCTCCTGCCATGCCCCACTCTGTCCCTCCTTGGGGAGCTGAGATAAGGTCCCTCAGATGCAGAGCAGTGTAACAAACTAAGAACAAAAACCATTTCAACAGAAGACTTTTGATGGCTGGACAACTTATCTGCTTATAACCTCTCAAAATGGGGTTTCTGACATTTAAGTTTGGCACTGACCTTTTGGTAGTTCTCTGCAGAGAGATGCCTTTTGTAAAGCATAAATAAAAGAGATCTCAGAAGATAACAATGAGGGCTTTAAATACCACTGCCTGGATGCTGATTAACAGCCCTGATCCAGTGAAGAGAAGGTTGCACCCATGTACATTTACAAAGCAGAGAGAGACCAGGGTGCTCATGAAGCCAGAAATGCAGATGTCTGTCTAGCTGGGGCTGTAGGTTAAATACCCAATTCCCTTGGAATTTTTAAGTTCTTAACCTACCCCTTGCTCTGTTCAACAACAGAATACAGAGCTGTTGAAATGGGGCAATGGAAGGTCTTTTCTTTTACTCCAAAGTGAAGCAGCCACTCCCCTAGAGAGCTACACCCTTCAGAGACTGCCCTACAAACTGAATCACTCAGGAGCCTTTTCAGTTCCAAGATACACCTTTGTAGTATCTGTTTAACCATAATCCTCCTGAAAAGGATTTATCACTAGCATAAATATTGTCACTGGCATAAATATTATCACTACCATAAATATTCTTCATTTAAAGACATATTTAAAAAAATATTAAAATTTGAAGTTTACGAAGTTGTGGAAGAAATTATATTTATTCAAATCTTTTGTGACTCTCAGAAATTGCACCAAACAGAACCGATTTCCCCCCAGGATATGTGAGGAAGTGCCAAATTACTTTGTACTTCAGACTTTAAAAATAACAGTATAGAACCTAAGAGGCAAAGTCATTAGGAGCTCACAGCTGCTACAAAGATCACGAGCTAAGTGACAGAGAAAAATTATCACAAGAAATGCTATACAAACAGCAGATGTAGGAGTTCAGCATTATGTAGACATTTCACCAAGGACTTGCATAGCAATTTTGATATCTTCCCCAACATTTACATTTTAAAAGTGCAAAGTATACTAAAACCTTGTACGTTTTATAGCTTTTATATCCATGTGACACTCTCAAATAACAATTGCTTCTCTCTCTCTTCCCAACCCTCCACAGGGAGAAACATACTGTGCTCAAGGAGATGAGCTGAGCAAAGACAAAGACGAATCAAGCAAAACTCTCAGCTGGCCCTAATGGAATTTTCATAGTTCCACTTCTATCAAATAAAAAACCCCATATTAAAGTGTTCTCTTCCCCTAATTCTGCCTGTCAGCTCCAGTAAGCAAGGGATTTCAGATAACACAATAGGCAGGATCAGTTCAGCCTAAGTCATGGCTAGAAGAGCAGCAATATTTACATGTTAGGTTGATTTAATGTAATTTTGTTTTGTCTATATTTTTATTTAGAAATCATACAACATCACTGCTGTACTGTTACTGGTCACTCCTAAAAAATACCCTGCCCGCTTCTGAAAAGCCTCACATCAAACCCTACATCCCTGCATCACTATAAAATTCTTTTTAGAAGTTATTTGCGTTGAAAAATTTATGCCAAATGCTGTAGAATTTAATACAGATTAATCCAATAAGATTCTGTGGAGAATACTCTGAGAAGTTATAGAATTTAATAGGGAATTACCTCCCTGCTAAGGAATTTTCTCTGACAGTTTAAATACTACATAGTAAATGTATCATTTTCTATTAAATTCTATAGGATTTTTCCATAAGGGAATTGTTGGGGAGGTTAATCATTTTAATTAACCTTTTTATGTTGATGGTGACTGTTTCCTCAGCTGTACATGTTCCCAGCTGGCCAATATAACGTTAATAGAAGAGGAAGATTAAGCTAAGATGGTGAAAAACACAGCAGTGGAAAAGGAGGTCTGATGCTGTGAGAGCTGATGATCTGAAAATGGCTTTTCTTAACACACAGCATTCTAAATGGTTTTTAATACCCTGGAAAGCTGTTGGAATGGTGGATTCCTATATCTACACAATGCAGAAGCACAGCAAAAGGAGACCGTTACAGAAAAGCTTCCCCCTTGCCAATATACCTCAGCTATTTTTGTCTTTTTAAAATCTTCAGCCCTCCCCTGCAGCCCAGGACAGAGCCAAGGCTTTGGGACACTGCAGCTGCCAATGAGAAGGGGACTGAGCACATCCTCCAGCCCCAGCCTGGCCTGGGTTTGGCTGTGCCAGACCCCAGATGGGGTTGAGAGCAGAGGGTGGGTATCCACACTCTCTTACCCTCTGAGGCTCATCTCTCCCAATCCTAACAGCAAATTACTAAAACACAGGCTCTCCCCAGCAGCCAGTAAGGCATAACTTCACATTCCTCTGTTATTGAAGCTGAGGTGCTTGCCTTTCATCAATGCACAAAAGCTGCAAGGAGACAAGACTAGCTGCAGTCTGTTATCTGTGCCTCTGTCCAGAGTATTATTTACCCCTTGGCAGAAGAGGACACCCTGGTGTTAATAAATAACACCCTGGAGAAAGTCTCCAAAAGTCCCCATCTTAATGATGCCATTTTACCACATTTATGTATATCACATATTTACTTTCCCAGCATTTTCTGTTGCTTTTGCAATGAACACCCTGAGATTTCTAAACCTTACTGGCTACCAAGTCCTTCAGTGGCACTAAAAACATCACCATGATTGCATTACTACTAAAACCCATGTTTGCAGGCAGGTCACCAGGTCAGGGCTGCTCACTGCAGCTCAGCCTAAACAAAGTCCTCTCCCAGCAGGCACAAAACTCTTACTGACACTTTGGAGTAGGACCCATAGTGTTTGTATCACCATGTTCATAATTCATCCATTAACTTTTCATCTCATCTCTAGAATATTTCCTTTGGCTTTCCTTAATCCTGCTTAGTCTCCTGCACTGATTTTAATGATGGCTGGCTTGCACACTGCTGCTCCTCATGTTTAACCTCCCAGAACACATTACTGTACCAGGATGAATGGATACAGGCTTTATTCTGTCCTTTCAACTTAATCATTGACAACCCTAGAAACCAAAGTACATGGTTTCAATTGACTGTTAGTTACTGTAAGAAGTGTTCTAGTCTATGCTATTATGGCTAATTTACCTTTTAATTATATTGTCCATGCTAATGCTAATTGGAATTTGATACATCCAGGTTTAACGACCCATTTTAATTGCCTTTCTGAAACAAGTTACAGATTAGTTTCTTCTAAACTTCAAAGAATTTCCATTTAAGTGTAAAATCAAACTGCTCCAGTGTCTTGCTGGCAGTATAAGGTTCTGAGCAGGATTTTTTGCTACAGTGGCTGAGCAGGAACTCGGTCTCTTGATTTGGCCTTACAAAGCACTGCTGCTGCTGTTTCCCATTACTTGAGGCTGATGTCCTGGCAGGGGCTGAACTGTGAAAGCCTATGAATAGCAATGAGGAGTCACAACAAAAAAGGATCCTAATCTGAGCAACTAAACCTGAGAAGATCCATCGCTGTGTTTTGATATTAACGTTGGTATTTTTTTCAGCATGGAAGCATCCACCCCCAATATCAGTTTTGATCTATTATTTTAATCCCAAATTACAGGAATTCTGTGGTAGTGCTCTTTCTGTTTGTTTTATCACAGCAAACCTGAAGACAGCATACCAACAGAGACTGCAGGTAGTATTTGAAGATATCCCCCAGGAACAGTGTAGATTTCTGCAATAATTTAGCACTGGTATAAACTGTCCTACAGCACTCGAGAGAGAAGTGACTTGGGGACAGCCTAGAAAGAGGTGAAAATAAACAAACCAAAAGGACTCAACACAGGAAAAACATCAATAAGGAGCTAAAAGCTCCTGCAAAATGCATGAGAGAGGAAAGGATGATGGGGCAGAGGTGTCAGAGTCTGACCAAAACCTTGCATTGCCCAGCCAATGGCTCATCCAAGGGGGGCTTCCAGGCACAACCCTTGGGAATGGCTGTGGTGCTGTGGTCAGTGAAACCCCAGATATCTGAACTGCTTTTACTGCTTCTCTTAATCTCTTAATTCACAACACCAGTTTCTCAGGGTAGGTGAAGCACTGAGATAAGAATTGAGAACTCCAGGAAGGCCCTGTTCTGCAGCAATCCTTCCTCCTCCAGCTTCACAGTGCTGCTTCCCTCTGGCTTCAGTACAGCAATACAAAAAATGAGAATACCTCTAATTAAGGCAAATTTGGGCTAGGTTATAAAGCATTCCCAATGCAGTATTACCTGCTAGTAGCATGCTTTTGAAATGGCATCTTTCTGCTGCCAAATTCCTTGGTATAAATGCAGCTATAAGCATGAGCCTGGTGTGAACTGTGTTTAATCTGTAAGGGATGCCTGGATAACTGCACTGGGTTTTTAGTATCTCAATAAGTGTGCAAAGTGCAGCATTATCTGTTTTCAATGCAGCCCACTGCTAACGTTCTGAGGTCCCCAGTTAAAAAGAGCCAGTGACCCCTGCCCTGAGCAGCAGCAACCATGAGAATAACATTAGCAAATCCCTGCCACATGGCTGGAAATATAGATTTATGCTATTTTCTTACATTTCAGGCCATTTAGAAGAAGGTGCCACTGGAGTATAAAGATATTTTCAATTTATGTGATGAGGGAGCTAGACAGCCTGCCTCTGAGTTCAGCGAGCCTGTTCAGACTCCAAATTGGCAATGAATCATTGTGCTCACACGGTCACAGGCAGGAGAGGTCTGCAGAGATTGCATTCCCCTCTCCAACTGCTCCTGCAGCAGCACTGACCAGCCCACTCCAGAATTACAGAGGAGGGATGTAAAACTCCCTGATCTCAGAAATCCAAATGCTGCATTAAACTGTAAAAATTCACAGTTAGCTTTGGGGATGGAAGGTGATTTCTTGGCTTAGTGTTCCTTTCTTAGAGCAAAAGGACATGATTACTCAAAAAAACTTACTGTGTTATTCCAGTAACCGGCCAGGGGGAGGGAGTGAAAAGCTCTACTGTGGGAGGTGGCACTTCACACTCTTTTTGATACAGGAATTGGAAGGGCACATGTCCTATATAGTCAGGCTATCAGGGGAATAGAGAATGACAAATGTGACATCAGTTTTTAAATTGAGATCCAGAAGGGGTTTTTGGCAGCCCACCATATCTGACTTCTCTGTGGGGCAAACTGCAAGACTCCACAGTTGAGGAGCAGAGCTGGTGAATGCCTTCAACACCTTGGGGAGAGGTCCCTGAAGAAGTCTACAGGCTGCCAAAAAGAGAGCAGCATATCAATTTCCAAAATGTGTGAAAAGGCCTCTCAGAAAATATTACTTAAAAACCTGTTTTGGTTTTGGAGCAAAAAGAAAACTCTCCTTTGTGCACTACCAGGGTGGAGGTGGGACTCACCTGCCCAGGATTTTCCAGTGTTCAATTTACACTGGTGGGACTTACAGGAACCTCACCAATTCATAGGTGGACTTCAGAGGAGACAAAGTGTGTACAATACCAAGTTATTCTGGATAATTAGAATGAAAGCTATTTGTGAAGGGAAGCTGAACAATCTCGCAGCACTGAGTGGCCGAGTGACAAAATGGCAAATGAAATTCAATGTTGATAAATGCAAAGTGATGTACTTGGAGAAAAACAACCCTAACTATACATACATGCTGACAGGTTCCCAATTTGCTATTGCCATGCAGTGATGAGGCCTTGGGGTCACACTCAATGGTTTTCTGGAGGTGTCAGCTGAGTGCTCAGTAGTTGTTAAAAACCAAATACTATGTTAGGAAGGAGAAAAGTAATAGAAAACTGAAAACATCACTGAACTCTGCATTAAAACCACCTGCAATATTCTGTGTACAGCTGAGGTCTTCTCATCTTGACAAGATTATGGTAAAGGGAGATAAAAAGGTACAGAAGGGACAATTCATTGCAAGTCTGGAGTGGCTTCACCCAAAAAACGAAGTGAATAATTTAGATTTCTTCAGATTTGAAAATGGATTATTAAGGAGAAATATAAAGGCAGACAGAATGATGTGAGTAAACAAGGATGCACTTTGTAATGCAAAAAAAGTAGGAGGCACCAAGAGAAGTTATTCAATATGAATTAAAAGCAAAAGAAAGTCTGTTCTTGTGGAACCAATTGTAGAATTCATTGCCATGGGATGCTTTGGACACCAGAAGCCTAAAAGGGTTCAAGAGACAGAAATTTATGGAAGAAAGGTCTATCAAAGACTGTTAAATGTAACGATGCCATGAAAATCTCTGGCTAGACAAGGAATAGATATAATCTCTGGCTCAGGAAGCCTTTCAGTCTCTGTTCAGTCTTGCCCTGAAACCCTGCCCCAGTGCCCCTGTAAAAGTCTGGTACCTCATCCTGTACACCACAGCAAGACAGGACTGGAGTTACCTGAGAGCAAGCAAAAACCTTCCCTGAACATTTTCAGTCTACTACTGAACAAAATCCAAGGCTGAATACAAAGAGTTATGTCAGAGAGCAGCACTACTGATGCGGGATCTTTATTTTAAAAAGCTATTTGTTGTTCAATACTAAATTGGGTCCTGTATTTCCAATTTATATCAAAAATTGAAAATACACAGGACTCAAAGGAAATCTTTAAAATTCTCTATATACTAGAAAGCCCAGCTATCATCAGACAGTAAAGCTGGCTACTTGCACTACGATTACCCAAAGGGAATAAGGATTCATTTCAGATGTACTTTCCAAGGGAAGATTTGTGAGTTCAAAGTCCTTTTTTCCTCTGCACATAAAATGCTTCCTAAGCACATTCACAAAATATTTAGCTGTAATTACAGCTCAATTTAAGAGAAGGGGGAGTATTCACACAATTTACTTTTAAAGGAATCTTCCTGTAAAAACCAACCTAACACAGCCCTAAATATGCTGCCAAAAACACAGGAAGTGACACCAAAATCTAGCAACAAACAAGTGGAGGATGTTCACCTTCCACATGGGGTAGTGTTTGTGTGTGCCTAGCTTAGTCTTTCCTTTTGCAGCTTCTACCTTAAACCTCCTGCCACAGAAATTTCTGAGGAGATTTTTGATCAATTTCTTTTCTTTTTAAACAAAATCTCATGCAGCGACTGCCTTTGGGAGGATTTATTTATTCTGCAGTATTGATCTCATTATTTCAGCATCTCCTCACCATCCTCTTTTCTTCCCCTGTTAGCTGTAAAAAGTGGTATTTTTTTTGTATGACTGCAGAATCCATCACCTCTTTTCAAAAGTTCCATAGGCATGAAGGCATGATATGACTGTGGCACTTTCCACCTCAGGCTAGCAGCCCTGGATTTTCTATTTTAGCTGGAATCTTATTATTTCTCCATAAAACATTAGCTAAGTCTTTCTCATAGGTGGCAGATGCAACTCCAGCACACGGACCACGGATCCGACTGGATGTGAGAAGCTGCACTGCAGCCACTCCAACAGCTACTGAATAAATGTAACCTCAGGTCCTCTGTCCCTCAGCCACTCTCCAAGCTGGGGCTCTGACCTCTGAGTCAGTTTGGGCACTTGAGAAACATTTTACATATAGGTTCTGTGAAAAATCCTGGGTTTCAAATCAGGCCCACAAGAACACCAGCAATGAAGGGGAGCTGGGTGGTTCATCCCAGACAGAGATCGCCTTGTTCCTATTGCTACTCCTTACTCCAGCAGGAGATTTCATCTACTATTAGGGAGCTGAGCCCTCAGCTATGGAGAAATAAATCTGGAGTATATATCCTGACTTCAAAGCAGATACTCCAAGTTTTAAGCCAGCATGGAGAATAGAATTTGGTGCACGCAGTGCAGTTGGAGTTTAACTTCCCTTTGGAGGGGACCCTGTGCTCCCCAGAATGGGCCTAATTGGCCAAAGCTCTCTCCAACTAGCTGCCACAGCAAGCACTCACAGCAGGGAACTCCAGGAGGAAGGGAAAAAATAAGGCTATTAGAGCAGTGTTTTTCTTTGCTAAAACACAGGCAGAAGGTGTCCAACATTTGTTAATAGCAGTGATTCTGTGACAGCTGAAGCAAAGCTTGCTTAAAGCCAGACCAAGTTTACAGATGTGTTGTTGATTATTTTGAATAATTAAATGGTGTAAAACTCAGCTGTGATGAATAGCACTGGGGTCACAATTCATACATAATTGAGAAGAGTGAGTTGCATTTGATCATCCTGATCAAATTCTACTCTCTGGAGAATAAATGTTTGTCCTGAATACCATCAACATTGTTAAATGCCTCAATATTCCTGCTCAGCCATCCAGCCAGCAGTCAATTGAACTAAATCACTTTAACACCTTACACATTTGCCTTCCTCATGAATACAAAATGTTTCTAACTTACACAACCCTTTTTTGGCATCAGACAAAGCAGACACTCTTTATAGACAGTAACCAAACAGCAACAATAAACGTTTTAAATGATCCCATTAAAAACAATTCCTGCATACAATCTTGTCTTTACAGTGCAGTAAGCAAAGAAGCTGTCGATATAAGGCCACCTATCTGGGTTCAGGGCCTTGTTTGTAAGCAGAGCTGCTGCTCTGGTTCACAGGCAGAAACACACTTACTTTTGTTCATGGAGAAGCCAGAAGTGCAACTCCATGTGGCTTCCTGGGGCTTCTCCTGTTTCTCAGCACTTCAAATGTTCAGCAGTGACTGATTAGACTGACTCTGCTGTCTTATGCTGCATGATGTTTACCATGCTTGCATAATATGGGTTTGGTAACCCAGAGGTAAAAAACTACTTTCACTCCATTGGAATTATCTCCAAATGACAGCATATTTATAGGTCAGAATCTGTTTTACACAGGTAGCAAGATGCAAATTCAAAAATAGTGACATTAGGTAAACACCACCAAGAAAACCTCAAATCCTTTCTTCTTGGTTTTACTGGAACAAAATAATCAATGACTTTGATAGCAGTGTCTCCTCTCTGAATAGAACATGAACAAGGACTCAAGGAACTAACTCAGTTTGGGTTTTCATCAAAGACCAAATTCTACTATTTTATTCATTGCAAGCTCTGTTTCACTCAGGACTTTTAAGATGAGCAAGAGGAGCAAATTCTGCAGCAAGAAGAGTAAAATAATTTTAAGAAAACCCTCAAGTTAAAATTGACTGTTTATGTCTTCATGTTGTTCCTGGGGCCTTGCAGGCAGCTTTTCCTATTTAAGAAAAACCTAGGCGGGCTCCCCCTTAAAGGCACCAAATCTGTGGTGGTTAGAAAGCATCTGTAAATATCCAGTCCCACACTGCTCATAGTTGGTAGAAAATTGGTATCATCCTGTTTCTTCTGATACATTTGAGCACTGCATTTACCCGACATGACAGCCTCACACAGATGTCACATGGTCTCCAATTATTAATACACAATTAACTTTAGGAAAACAACATTTTATAGGTGGGTCATTAATTGTACCTCAAAGTCTTCTGAGAACCCATGCTGGTTATTAGAATACAGCTCACTGATGTGTTTAACAAACTGCTTGACTGGAATTGCTTCCATATCATCTGTAGGAAAAGAAAAAAAGAGAAACTCAGAGTTGCTCTTTGTTTCATACATAAAACTTCAGGAGAGTAAGACTTCACTCGATATCATTTAGATCAGAGTTCCCAGGGGCACAGCTAGTTCAGTAGGCAGTAATAAGAAATCTTGATAAATCTGGCCAGTTTTGAGGTAAACATTTCATTGTATTTCCAATTCTAAGCACTGCAATTATAAATACTGAGAGCCTGTTCCCTGGGATGCTGATTTACAAACAATTGAAGTTCAAGGATAAACAGCTCTTGCTCAGTTTGAAGATGGCCATGAATGGGATGAAGAAACCTCCACTCCTTTCACATTATATAAAAAGAACAGAAGAGACCTCAAATGTGAAAATTCAGTGGACAATTACTCCCAGTAAGTTGTACCAGACTGAGCAAACTCACAAGCCTTTCTTATTAAAATTATTAACTTTTTTCCCTTTCCCACAATAATGTAGAATCCAAACGGACTTATGAAACTGCTTCTAAGCAAAAGAGCAGGCAAACACAACAGTCACTCTGATTTGAGTTCTCTCTCATGCCAGACATTCATAACATTGAATATTATTGAGTATCCCACTGGACCATTTGCTCTTGCACAGCACACTGCAGTGCCACCCAATATACCAATAAATCACCGTTATATGTTTTTGTACAAGAAGGAAGTTGAAGACTCAAACTGAAGACAAACAAGACTGTTTGGAGCACCTGGGACTCCAGGCAGATTCTAATAAAGCTGGGGTGTAGGATGGCTGCCTTATTCCTCTATTTAGCTCCCATAAAAGGCCTGGATATCGTTATGACCACCACTGCAGTTGGCAGAAAAACTGTGCTTGCCAAGATTCACCAGTTAATATTTTCAGTCTGGCATTTAGAAAATGCAAATTGCTATACAACTGTGATTACTTTCAGCATATGAAATAATCTATTGCCTGATGGTTACTATTGTCTGATTGTGTGATTTTATGGCAATACCCTGTATTTATATAAACCATTTAATATTCTTCTGAAGATAGCATCTAGGTTATGTTTACTCCCAGCAATTCAGTGGTGTATTTTTGCTCCCATTTAGCAGACATATGGTTTGGTGCTACAGCTGCATTATAATCTGGATTCTTTTCCTTTTAAACATCTACATTATGATAGAAAAAATCCAAATATTTCTACAGATACTTAGCAAAATTTAACGATAAATAAATAGATGTGACATTTACTGTATTCAGAGTGAAAGATCTTTGGCAGCTAAAACCTCTAAGCTGTCACACACGCTTTTCTTAGCAAAGGGTATGAAGATCTGTATGTGTAAATGAGGTTCTACTTTGGCAAGAATTTTATAGATCCCTGACAATCTGATTTCTTTCCAGCTGATGGCAGTTAATATTGACCATGTCATTACTTCTCTCCTTTTATTTTATAAGGTAACGCTCTAAGGTGGCTGTTTGCATCTATTGACATTTTCAGATCTTAATCAGCTCTCTTCTATTTTATTTACAAGGCCCAGTTGTTAAAGATATGTTTGCAATCTGGTCACCTCACAGTATAGTAATGTTACTTTAATTAACCACATGCTCATTTACTGAATAATACAGAATTAAAAACATTTGACGAGTGTATGCTCTTAACAAAATGCTGCAGCCTGCAGAAATGCAGGCATTTAAAAATATTTAAGTGGTAACATTTATTCTATATAATATTTGGAATATCATAATCTCATAGCATTTATATCAATATTTTCACAGCCAAGACATTTGAATAGAATGATCTATAGGAATCATAGAAATCTATAGAAAGAAATTGTAAAACAGTATTTTCGCTTCTGAAAAGTAACCCATACATCCTAGATTTCCTTGAAAATAGTTTCTGCTATGATAGCAATTACATTTAATCCCACAAGAGAAGCTCCACAGTTATAATTTGGTTTTTTTTCTTGTGTAGTTTTAGCTCAACTGAGACCAACCAAGGTAAAGGATTGGCTGCAGCAGACCGGTGTGTCCAAGCTAATTTTGCAGAAGGCAGAATTTAACTTTAATTGTGATCTGTGAGCCAAAAAATACATTAGAGATAGCATGCTCTCCAGCCCATTGAATTCCCACCAATTTCAAGGATGGGTCTGCACCAGAAATCCATGGCAAAGCGTGGTTAGTTTTCTTTTTATCATCATCACTGCATGGTGGCAGTATGTCTCCACCTTTATCCCCACTGATACTTCACTTCTCTCGTTAACTGTCCTTTAGTGCTTCTCCTCCCTTTTTCCTCTTCTGCATTTTCATTCTAACTCCTCCAGAAGCCTTAACCCAGTGCAGTTTCTCAACATATTTGATGATATGGGTAACAATTACACATTAAATAATTAATAAGGAAGTATTGTTGACATATGAGCTCACTGGGTCAGAGGGAAATGAAGGTGCCCATCATCTCAGGAAAACCACACTGGAGCAAATATAATTATTACACATCAGAAAAATTAAAATCAGGACTGTGAATATTAGAAACTTAAAAAACAGTTTAAGGTTTCCAGCTTTCAAACTGGAGGGGTAACATGGTCCAGCATGGTCTGTGACAGGGACAGGCACAGCCCAGAGGGGATGGGCAACCTACAGGGTGGTGGGATGTGGCTGGTCCTCCCTGCACAGCCACTGGCTCCAGCTGATGGCCACAGGAAGGCAGCTGCACAGGAGACAGAGCCTCTCACATGAACCAGTGAAAAAGGAAAATGCTGAAGCAATCTGGGCTGGAATTTTCTATTCATAACCTCCAACTCCAAACTCCTGCCCAGGAACACAAATCACTTTAGCTGGATACAGGCATGCTTGGCCATGGGCAGCTTGCCAGGCCTCTGGTAGAATGTGTGCTAACACACCCAGCTCTCTGGAATGGCCTGAGCTGGTGTTATCTGGAGATGGCTGTGACCTTCTCCAGGAAAACCAACAGATGTAGCAAGATGCACAGAACCTGATTTTCCTTTAGCTATAGTCAGCCCAAAGGCTTTGGTTAAGCCTTCTTTCCATCTTACAGCAAACAGACTTAAATGACTGTAATTCTTTTAGTCAATTGAAGAGATTAATAGAATCCTATAATGGCTAATTAGCAGCTCTCCATTGTTCTGTGCATATTCACTTTTGCACTATATACTCTTTCCCATCAAGAAGCTGGAGTGACATTTGATATTGTCAGTGCAATCCTTACATTATGAAAGACCTACACATTATTCAAAGAGAAGAGGGAGGTGTTTTAATAACATACCTTCACCTCTAACACTGCAGATATAATTACATTTCTGTCTAGCTTGGGTTTAGCCATCTATTTTATCAGTGTCAATAAAGTGATTCTGGATTTACTTCACTGTGAAATATGAGCTGAATCTGGCACCATAATAACGTACTAACCCTTTGTGTTACACAGAGAAAGAAGTATACTTGGAAAATATTTTAGTAATATTTTTTATAATCAGATACTACCAAGGCTGACATGTGGCAGGGTATGTTTAATTTCTGTGCTAAATATTTAATATATTGGTGGAGTTCCCATCTTGACTTGCTGGTCCAAGCCAAGCACCTGAGAGGAGTATCAAATAAACCCAAAGGGGAGCACAAGGCAGCTCATTTCCTGCCACAAAGACACAATGCCAAGAAGAAAATCATGTTTGTTTAAAAAAAATGATTGTAGAGGAAAACCTTCACTAACACCTCCTTTTTAAAGAAATGGAAATTGCAAATGCAGAATATTTAAGACATTCTTTTATAAGACAGACACCTTCAAAAGAAGCCCAAAGCATATAGAAGCAATAAGGTTGGAACAGGGTTACATTTTAAGTTTGGATAATTAGTAATCCTACCAGGAAGGATTTTCCCATAGCTCCCACTTAATAAGCTGCCTTTGTAATGTTAAAGCAATAGGGGCCAATTTTCAAAGAAAAATAGGATATCCTATCAGAAATGACATTTCCACATAATAGGGTCTCAGATTCATTTTGATTCATTTATAGTCTGAGAGCTCACCGGATAGTTTAGTGGCATTGTATTAGAATAGATGGGTTTGGGTCAGGAATTAATGAAGAAGGTCAAAACCAAAGTGCTTCCTCATATTACCTTTATTTAGATGGAGTTTTGGTGTTTCTGAACACCAGATGTTTGACACATGAAATAGTCTTGGTAAGAAAATTCTCCATGTCTTTTGTTCTGTCTGTAAAGGCTTTCTGTTCTTCAGCTATTACCTTAGCCAGCCTCCTAAATCAAATATACTCCCTGCACCTTATGCCTTATTCTTAATGTGAAAGCTTATTTGGTTGGTTTGTGAGTCCCTGCACTTCAGTCTCTCATTTACTAAGCCACCTGGATTCATGTGCCATGGCTGTCACATGCCTTGGTCCATCTGCTCCCACAGCAGCCACTGAACGCTTTGTGCCAGCCCTGCATCCCAGGAGCACCTCCATCAATCCTCAGTGTGCTCTTCACAGAATGAAGGGATTCTCCCACTGCCCTGTCCCTGCTTGGGGGCCTGAGCAGTGATCTGAATCCACCTGCTGAGCTGGCTGATGGCTGTAAGGAAGAATTTCTTGATTTCTGGGGAAGGGGAAGAATTAGTTGTTGGTGGGACAGATGGGTTGATCCTACTCATAAGGATGAAGAATAGTGAAGTGACAGAGAAACTTCTCTTTCTGAAGTCAGCACAAACCTAACTTGGCTTATGATGATCATTAAACCAGTGATATGGTTAGGAACATTGATCCTGAACATAGAGAATCCACTATGAACAGTGTACCCTTGCAGTTCTCATTTTCTGCAAAAAAGTCTTCCCAAAATATCTACCAATAGGATTGTAACAGGACTGAATTTTATCTTTTAACTCACTGAAAAATAACATATATGAAAAATGATTTCCCATATCCATAGCAAACAAGCACCTTTCTATTCCCAGCAACACAAAACCCTGGGATGCTACTTCATCTTTCACTCTCTTACTCTACATTCCTAGGAAGAACATTGAATGCAATCATTTTAAAAAAGATATTTATTTATTGTTAACTACCTTCAGTGAAGTTTCATGGGTTTTTTTACTTTTTACAAGGCAGGATGGAAAAATTCTGCAAGCAGCTGGAATACCTACCATCAAAATTTAGGATGCATTTCACTTAGAATGGAATCTAAGAGCCATTGCATAAGCTACAACACATCCCAGAGTGAAGGCTGCCAGAGCTATGGCAGCAGGAATAACCATGTGGAATGTGATATTCTGTCTCTACAAGAGTGGCTGAGCATATAGAACACTGCCAGGATGAATAGCATACCTTGGGGCAAAATTCTGCCCCAGCAGAGGTTATTAAAAATTCCCATCAACTCAATTGTCCACCTCTAGAGAAAAGCTGAGACAAAAGGATATAAACCCACAGACTGAGCATCCACGCCAAAGTGCACATACGTAAAAGGGCTTGAAACTTCACACACTGCTCAAATTTTTGCACAGATTGAATTTGAAATGACTGAGCAGACAGAAATAGCCAGCCCCTGCCCTAAATCACCCAAATACTGGACTCTATGAGTAATTCCACACGTAAAACAGGGCAGGGCCCGGTATTCTTCAAACCATTTCAGATTTCATGCAGTTGAATTACACATTTATATTGTCAGAGCCTTTAATTCTGCAGTATACTGGCTTTCCCTGCATAACTATTTAGAATAAGAATGCAACTAAGCCCATTGTATTTCAATTGCAATAATTAATCTTTCTGACTGATTGCATTTACTTGCTGTATAAAAATTTCCAGAAATATAATAACAGCTTTATTTGTATAATGTTAGTATCAATTAATTTATGATAAAACAAAGTAATTAAAAAGCCTTAGTATTGAGAAGGTGTCTGCCTTCTGTGGAGATCAAATCTCCATAAATACTATAAAGACTACGCAATAGATTTCATTCTAGGACATCAAAATACCTGTTGAAAATCTCTTAAGGGTGGCATCCTCCTGAAGTCACTGACCTCAATAATTAAGACAAATTATAAATTAAAATGAATTAAGATGAATAACAACTCATTAAGAATTTATTACTGTGGGCATTATTCCTCATTATTGCTCACTTCTTTGTAATCGTGTGTTTATGAAGTATTATTTTTAACAAAAAGCACCTTTCAAAGTGAAAAGGCATGGAAAGCACTTTGAACACATTTGAAGGTCCTGGAAAGATGGGCATGCTGAAAGAAAAACAGGAGTCTTTTCAGCAAGATAATTGCTATCTATTTGTTATAATCAACTCAAATGAACACAAGGGCAGACTTCTGATAAAGGGAAGACATGAAAAAGCAGAATATGAAAAACCACCTGTGCAATTCTGAAGCTACATTCATCTCTCTTGCTTCAAGACTTAATCTACTACAATGCTATTAGCCATGTGTCACTCAGGAATATAAAGATGTTAATGATAAAATTTTATATGTGTCAAAATAAGAGCTCACTTTAAATCTGCTTGTACAAAGATTAGGTTATCATTAATTATAAATGTAATAGCAATACACTTCTTGCCTTTAAGCAAAAAGCCAATTTCAGTCTAAGAGAATGAAATAATGTGAATTTTTCCTTAGCCCAGATATTAAACACGATCTTATGTGGTATTGCCAGCTAAGGAACACAATTTTTATCTCACACATTTCCATCCTCAGGTCCTAGTTCTGCCCTCAATTACACACAAGCCTTACATTTCAGCTCATGAAGATCCAACTCCAGGGCTCTGCCTCTCAGTGTAACAGCTCTCAGAAAAGGATCTATCTGCATTTCACGTGGCCACCATAAAAACATTCTTTTGTATTGTAGCCAACCCCTGAAGCCTCCACTAGAAGAACCACAACTAGACATCATACCATAAATTCTACATTGCACTACTGCAGGAGCAGGGCTGGTACCAAAGCAAAATGAAGGTGGATGTTCCCTAAAATACCTTGATGTTTTCTTGGCTTCAGAGGATGGCTGCGTTTGCCATATTGCACTCATGAATTTAATTGAAGCTGAAGATAGGTACAATTCACAGTATGGTGCTGGAACATAAATCCACAGGGAGCAGAGAGCAGAAATAAAGTCATAAGCAGCTGAAGAGCAGCACCCCTGTGCTCAGTGAAGAGCTTCATGCCCTTGAGAAAGGCTGCAGCTCCTGCTCCTCCCAAGGCTCACTGTGCTCAGTGCACTGGCACCGTCTGTCCTGGGCTCTGCTCTTCAGCTCTGGGGATGCAACTTGGGACAGCCACATCTCAGCAGAAAACAGTGAGATGCCTGTGCTGGGAACCTGCAGTTCCCTTGTCAAATGAGATGCTCATTGCTGCCTCTTAACAGAAACAGTTTGTCAAAGGGTGCGTGCTACCAGAACACAGCAGCTGAGCCTGTAAAAAACACATCAAGTCTGACCCCTGGCATTTGTCAGGAAAGGTTCAAGGCAATATTCAAGTTATTGAAGAGCTAAGAATTAATAAGATGGACTAATGATGGGACTCCTTGTAACCATGAAGATATAGAGGGAATGAAAGAGGGTCATGGGTGCCCTGGCCTTCACACCCTGGTGAGTGTGAGGTGGCAAAGCACTTTTCATTGCTATTCCTCTGTTTCCTGGACTTGTACACCCATACTGAGACATTCTTGAAGAACCATGAGTGTTTCTCCATCAGCTTCTGCCTCTAGTTTGTTAAAATACATTATTAATAAACTCCATGACAAGTTAAAAAATTATTTTACTGTCATTTAAACCTAAAACTGAACATACCATGATCTGACAACTAGGAAATGTTTTTTAAGTCTTGTCCTCTGGACACAGCTGAAATGATTGGCATCACCTCTGAGAAATTTTACTTATACTGAAAATATAAGACATTAAATACTTGCAGGAAATATGGTAAATGTATGAGCTGCATTGGTCAGCTGTTTTGTTCTTTATGATCTGTGCTTCTCTGGACTGTGGTCAAAACTACACAGAGATTTGAGCTTGCCCATCAGGTGAAGCCTCAAGTCCCTCTGTACTGACCTCACCTCAAGTCCCACAGCATCCATTGTGCCCATGGGCTGGGCAAGGGAGCAGTAAAGTCACAGCAATATCCAGAACAATGCTCCACCCAAGAGCAGGAAAACTCTGACACAAAGGAGAGGAGGAGGTTAGAGGTGGAATTTTTATTCATATCACTGTTTGATATCATCTAAGTTGCACAGAGCTGCACTCCTGCAGTGCTGCTGGGGAGCAGGTCTTGCTAGGAGAAGAAAGGTGAACTCCTAAGGGATGGATGCATTTTGGTTTCATGGTTGCAAAACTCACAGGTCTGCAGCTGTGATGCTGCTGTTGTTGTTACTTTCCTGACTCTACTGGAAAGGATCAAGTCCAGAAAGATCCAGAAAGTCAATCAGATAGTGACCCAGCAACAAGGAAGACCAAACAAACGGAAGCAGGAGCAGCTTTGCTGAACGAGATCCTGCAAAGAGCAAATATTTCATAAAAGAGATCCAGGGAAAGATGATGTGTATGTAGCTAAAATTACCTGAGCATGGAGACAAAGGGAGAAGTTACAGAGAATTAATTTTGTTGGGCAGAATGGCAGGGGAGTTTTCAGAAATCTGCCATTGATTACAGATGCATAACTATTAGGTGCAAGGCTTATGTGAGCTGAGATTCAAACCTCAAATGTAATATCCAGTGGGTGACTCAGATAATGACAACTTCTTTGTCCTGTGTTTCTCTAGATCAAGCAGTGCAGATAATTATGAATAAGGATAATCATTTGGATCTCAGGGAGAATCTGCAGATAGGCACACACCTATGGGTGATGTGGCTTCCTGCACAATAATTAAGTATGTAGCCAAGGGAAGTGAAATAGAAAATGGATAAAATGATTTCTCTGCAAGAGGATTTTTTAGATGTCACACCTGAAAAGTCACACTGTGTGCCTATAGCAGGTAGCTGGCAGTCTGATTTAGAGCTCATAGAGCTGAGAAAACAGAGGGTTTGCATAACCAAGAGCAGGGCATTGTGCAGAAATAAACACAAACACTACCTGTGATTGTGCCAGCACATCATGGAGCAGAGCAGTGGCACACAGAAACACCAGTGCTCTTCTGGAACCCTGAGCTGTGTCAGGACCTCACTGTGCCTGCCTCCCAGGCACACCTGGGCCAGGACCAGCCAACTCAGACCCACTCAGCTCCCTCTGCCCAGAAGCTCACTGTGTGCTGAGATGGGTCTTGGCAAACCTGCTGGACACCTTCAGCCACTCTGCTGCTCTAATTGCCATCAGTGTGGCTGCTTGCTCTTCACCAAGGGTGGAAGTTGGTCCACTCAACTGTAGGAGGTAGAGGCACAGCCCCACAGGGACCTAGGCAAATTCCTCCTGTAAAGATGGGGTTTCACAATCTAACAAGGTCACTTTAAAAAGCGACTTTCTGTGAAAATGCCACTTGCATTTTACTTCTAGTATCAACATGGCAAGTAAGACTTTCTCACACCCTGCGGCAGCTTCCAGAGGAAAAGTTCAGAGGCTTATCATTTCATCAGTTGCCATCAGTTTAAAGGAGAATTTTGTCATTTCATGTTCTTAAGGCATTTCAGTGGGCTGCCTATGTGGGAGCAGCAGCTGACGTCAGGGAAGACTGTCATGTAGCAACAGGTATATGGGGGAAACCAGCCCACTGCTACAGCTCCAAACAAGGCAAATGCCTCTGAGAGCTTCCAGATCTTTCAAGGCAGCATCTCCCATATTTGGAAAAAGCCAACAGAGCTGGAATTTTTCTCTACTAACTGGAGCTTCATGGCTGAAAGTATCCATGTATTAACTATTATCCCTGTACAGGTAATAATACACACAGAGGGAGGCACTTACAGAGGGGAATTTGCCTTTTGGTGGCCTAAATAGCTTTAATGTCAGTGTTAAGATCTTGAAATGCACCAGTTCATTCTCTTTTAAGGTTTTCTGGGCATCATTCAACTTCAGATCAACTTCATTTGGATGTCTGTATGCAGGTGTTTCTCTATCCACAAAAATGTTGTCATTAGATGGGAATTCAAGGGTTGGATTCACTCTTGTGACCAACTAGACTAAACCTCTTTCTAAGGCCCAGTTCTTGATGTCCCTTAAGGATCATCAGCAATCCTTACAGATTTTTAACTACAAAGCTGCTCTAGGTGTCCTGCAGCATTTGCTCAGGGGATGCCTTAATCTGCAGTGTCCCTTATCAGGGGTGAGCATTTCTGAGTCTGAGCACACCACAGGGAGCACTGCAGTGACAGCAGCATCATGTACCTCACAAATCTGCTGTGGTCTCTCAGCCTGGCTTACTCTATTCATGGGGAATGTCCCCAAAATACCTTATTCTGTTCCCAGTCACTTTCTGCTGTGTGCCAGAAGGCTGCTGGAGAAGAACTGGTGCACATGCTGCCCTGACAGTACCTGCTGCCTGCATGGTTTTAATGCAATTTCCTCAGCCTACACTACAATTCATATGAATGGACTCCAGTCTTAATGGACTGACCACCAAAACATCTCTGTGCAACAGGGAAGAACCACTGTCTCAACAACACACACTGCAGCATGAGAAGATGGAACTTTCTGCTGGTTTCTTATATCTAAGAAAAAAATTGTCTCAATTACAGTAAAAACACTACACATTGGCCAAAGAGGTTTTTGTCTGAAGGGAGAATTTGTCTCCTTCCAGTGCCTTGTAGACATAATCCCCTGGGTTTATCCTGTGCCAGGGTCCAGCTTAGCCCAGCCTGCCCTTCCCCACAAGCTCCAGGAAGAGCAGACATGGTGGGACCATTGAACTGCCTGCCACAAGCAGCCCCAACAGGAATTTGTTCCTCTTGGTTTCAGAGTAGGAAGAATGGGGTTTTCCAGCTATTTAAGTATTTCTGTGAAAAATAATCACTGATGGTCTAAGATTAAAACCTGTCTCCTCCTTTACCCTGAAGGAGAAGGATGACTTCTTGCTAAGGATGTGAGGTGGCCAGGACATGCATTTTAGTTTCCAACAGAAAGGAGAGGGGACAATAGCACATTTTCTTTATTTTCAGTGGTACAGCATCAGACTGCAAGGCAAACTGCCTAACACTTTCTGCAGGAATGTAATAGCTGACCTTTTCTACTAGTTCCCATGGGTACTTTGAAAGACTCTTTCTAGAAATAAGTCACACATGTCTACTGAATAAAATAAAGGAAAATATAACTGGACTCTTTCACTTTGCTAGGAAGCAAGTTTCTTCAGTGTCTCAGAAAAGGCTCTGAATGTTTTTTTGTAAAATGAACCTAATTAGCTACAGATTGAAACCCAGATCGATGATGCAGATACAGAATATGATAAGAAAACTTAAAACGCCTTCAGGAAACAAGCACAAGCCTTTGACAGACTGAGGTCAATATAACATTTTTGGTACCTTAATTCTGCCTGTGAGCCTGACCATCATCAAACAAGGCAGCGGCTGCAAAGGCCACGGTAACACCAAGCTGCTCTCTGTCATCACAGCTTCATGGCAGCTGCATCCTGCACTTAATAATTCCCCAGGGAAATGCCTCATGAAGAGAGAATAGCACTATACACTGCTTCCAGCATCACTCTCAGTATAGCTGAGAGGAGAATTTGACCTTTGGAAACTTTATTAATACCAAATTAACAGATGGCTTTGGAGTTTGAGATTGTTTGCTTATCCCTGTGTCTCGCTGTCCTTTCTGAGAGCCCCAGATTCCACCTCTACACTCAGTGAAAGTGGGGGCAAGGCCCCCAGTCTCGAGAGAGCAGGGGAACTGAATATCCCTGCTCTGCAACCTGCCCTGCTGGAGCAGCTGGCTTCACCCTGGATGCAATGCCTCAGTGTTTTCAAGACTTGTTACTCATGTTTTTGACATTTTGCAAAGGTTATTCTGAAATTTCTATTAAAACTAAGTGGGAGAGGTGTCTACAGAAAAATACAGCATTGCCACTTGGAGCCCCATTACAAAGCACATTAAATTAAATGAAGCAGCACCGATAGAACAAATTTCTACCAAAACCCCATGATTTATCACAAGCACAACCTTCCCTTCTTTATGCAATTAATCCAGACTCCAAGTACCACAAACACAGGAGATTAAGGCAGTCTTACCTGGAATAGGTATAATGGGAATACTTTCATTGGGGACCACACGGGGGGAACTGCTGTCCTCCACATAGAAATGAGCAGTCTGAAAACACTTTCTGTTAAAGACAAAAGAAAAAAATTAGATTTAGGGTGTGAAAAACTGCTCTCTAAATAAACTTTTGCACATGTTGTGTTTCTCCATTTCTGTTCCATACTTTCAGATAACTTTAAAACACTGATACACAAAAACATATGTTGGTTTTCTACAATTACAATTCTTATTCCAGATTCTGATGTGCTCTAATTCACTGACATCTGACATCCACCCATCATAAATGCCTCTATACATTATTGCTGAGTACTACAGAGTATGAAATTATAATAATAAAAGTTAATGGCTGCAAAACAGGTTTCAAATACATAATTCAGAAAGTAATTCTGCACACAAGAAACACATTCAGCATACAATTCCAAGCCCAAATCCACCTAGGACACTCAATTTCCAGGGAAAATACTCTTACTGTAAAAGTTTCTGCTGTGTAACAACCACCACAGCATCTGTAACTGCTTCATATCATGATGTTCTGCTAAGAAAATTATCCTTCAAACATTAAGGTTTTTTGTTTGTTTGCTTTTTAACACTAATGCCATATAACCTTCATCCCATCCTCTGCCTGCAAACTTGTATTACATATGCTGGTACACAGAAATCCAATAGACACTTCCCTTGGGCCCCAGGACTCCTCTCTAAAAAGGCCTACAATGAAGAGCAGAACTTAAATCCACCTGACTCTTTTTTTTACCTGTATTTAATGCAAAGCAGAGAGCACAAGCTGGTCATCACAGAAAAGGTACTGAGTGGAATAACATCAAGAGATCCAGGGAGACTCTGCATGGTGATGTTAACTGAGGCAGGGTTTTCCAACGCCAGCGTCACTGCTCATTGCTGACTTAATGAGCTGCTTGAGGCTGGAACTGAATATTTAATGAGCCTTGTTGGTGTGAGCAGCTATTGTGGCAAGAGAAGGGTCTGCTCTCATCTGTCGAGGCGCTAAACAAAAGCTGCCCAGTGCAGAAAGATCCCCCTCACTGTCACCCTTCGACTGCTCCTCAACACCTGGGCAAACTTTGTGGGGGCCTGGTGAACTGTGCCTTTGGTAAGTTGCAGGTTCCCTTGCTCAAACAGATTTGCACATGTGGCTTCCAGGCTGCTGCCTTGCAGTTCATGCAGTTTGCTGCTCTGCAACTCGGGCTTTGTGTTCTCCATGCATCGTCAGAGCAAAGTCATTTGTGGTGCCTTTGTTTCCAACATCCATACATGCCAGGGAGAAAAAAAGTCACTGAAAACCAAACCACTCTCTTGGGTGAAACCAAGATATAAAATTATCACAGGTGTTTGCTTTCCATGCATCTGTACTTTCCAGTGCACAGGCACAGTGCTTTGTCATGCAAGCAAAGCTATGGCAGCACAAGTACAACTTAAGACAATGCAGAAGCAGGGGAGAGTGGATTTCACAGCATGGAGTCACTGTCTGGGAGCAGCTTTCTATTTTCAGGCATGATGGCTTCCATTCTGCACAAGTGATATATTTAGTGAGTATACTTTTGTTAAGAAACACCTTAAGGTGAATTTACACACGAGGATGCAGGATGTGCAGTAGTCTCACAGCATTTAAAACCAGGGGTTGAACTCCCCCCGCCTCAGCACTTGCTCCCTGTTCTCATTTTTTTTTTGGCAGCCTTTATTTTGGACAATGAACACCCTGGGGGCATGCAGTGGAATAAATCAGTCACACATAAAGAAGAAACTATGAATATGAAACAGGCAAAATGTTCCTGATTTTGATGTATTTGGGGCTCTTTCCCTTGAGTCAATACTACAGAAATCCTTGAATGGCTTCTCCTGGTAATGAAGGCCTTAAAAAGATGTTTGATAAAAAGACAGACCTTTATGCAGGGATTTACAGGATTTTTTTAAGCTGATGATATTGAAGAAAAGCAATTTTTTTGGTTAATTTGTTATTTTATACTCTCAGAGGCTCTGAAAGGCTGGCATTAAGGTTTTTATACACAGTCATAAGATGGCTTTTTCTTAATAGCCTCAAAACATGTAAATGTGTCAGATAATCACACTGTGCAATATTTTAAGGCCCATGATGGCAATAGCTGAATACCCAGCCCAGCACAACTCTGCTGAGCACAATCTTGGATTAACAATGTACTGAATTAATATTTCACATACTAAAGTTTGCTACAATCATTAATGCAATAAAAAGTCTACATTTTAGTCCTGGAAGACTTTCTGCAGCTGTTTTGAAAAGACCTTAGGCTTTGACTAAAGGTTTTCTCAAGTCACAAATATCACACTCTTGTCTAATGTACATATGCAATGCAGCACTTTCATTACTTTACAATACTGGATACTGGCATGTTATGTGAAGACATGTTTCTCAAACTTTTTTTTTCCTCCACTTGTTCATAATAGCTGTAAATATTTTAACTTCTACAGCTGAGCTTACTGCACACAAGCAATTGCATCCCTGTCCTAGTGACCCCTTATGTGTTTCAGATCTTTAAAAGTTCTTTTATGGGTTTAACAAATTTGCTGAATGAATTTTCCAGCAAGTTCTGCTTACTGGGTCTATTTCCCATTCTGGCATCTTTCCTCTGTGCAGCTCCAGGAGGGAGCACATCTCGGGGTGCCAGGCAGATGACTCCAGTTTGGATAATGTCCATTCTTGCTGAGTAAGACAACACCTGGCCCCAGGTGGAGCCTTTTGGAAACTCACCTCTGGTTTATAGTAACAAACACTGATAGCTGCTACTGAGAGGCATTTCAGACAATTCAGTATTTGCCTCCTCCTCCAGTTTAGGATGCTCCTTTCTTTCCCTTGGCATTTCCCCTCCCCATTACCTTTTCCTCCAGATACAAACCTTAAGTGGCAGCAGTTGCTAAGGCTACAAGAGGCTGCAGTAAATCTGAGTGTGTATATGGGGAGGGCTGGATAAAGGAAAAGGATGAGAGCAGGAAATTGCTTCTTTCGAGCCACTGGAGAGAGGAGAGAGGGGAGCGGATGCAGGGCTAGACAAAGTGCAAATCTACACCTACTTTCACAAAAGAACAACAGTCTGTAACTTTTAACCCCAGTGTGTATACATGGCCAGGTGTTTGCATATCTGTGCCCATTTGCTCAGGAAATCAGCACTATCAGCAGAAAATAATAATGGGCTGTTTTCCTAATAGAAGCAGTCCATAGTGAATGCACAACTGGGATTTGTCATGGATTAAATGATTATTAAAAGTCTTAATAACTGAAACGCTAATTTTAGAATAATTATTGCATTTCTGCAGCACCGGTTGAGAAAAACAAATCACAACCTTGCCTCACTTCTAAAAGATTTTGGGGAGCCATATCTTTTCTGTGAAATACCAAAGAGTCTGCTGTCTCTGAAATATGCCTGAGAGCAGTGAAGCACACCAATTTCTCTAGCCCCATATGTTTTTGTGGCTCTCTTTCCCTGGGGTACAATAACTGTGTGAGATTGTGGTGATCAGACACACAGTTGTCACATATGGACCCAAATGCAGAAGTAAAACACTGCAAGATTAGCATCTCCCCAGAGAAGTAGCAGAGGCAGGGTCTGGAATGCAAAGACAATGTGAGGGAGAACATCCCCCTGCCCAGAATCTTTTTGCAGAGATACTGGCTGTGAGTTACTAAAGCAAATTAACAGATTGCAAAGTCCAGAGCAGCAGCACCTTATTACTAAGATGAAAGAATAAAAATATGCCAAAGGATGGTCCTGATTAGCTGGGTTAAATGCTTGTTGCATCTCTGCTGAGCAAAATACCAGATTCACTTCTCTATAAGAAAAGATGCCTTGTGAGATTTTGACACTCCAAACAGGTTTCCTTGGTTATTAGTTACAAAAGCTCAAGCAGCTTCTCCTTTATACTCCTCTAAAAGCAAGAGGGAGAACTAGTTCACATAATGGCCTGAAAGTATGGATGCATTTCATTTTTGTGTAGAAGGTGGTGCCTCAGTGTTAATGCAGACACAGCTCAGCCACAGACAATGGGAGTGCTGGGAATTGCTCCAAGGGCACTGCCTGGCCTTTACTCATCCATTCTGGGTCTAGCACAGGTAGCATCCCCTGATCTGTGATGACAGGCAGGACCTGTGAGCTCTGGAGCAGCCAGGGCAGGGAGAGGAGGAGCCAGGATTATGAGGAACAAGGAATTGCCTCTGCAGTGGCTGGCTGGAGCCACCAGGGCAGTGGCTGAAGACAGGAAAAGCCAAAGGGGAATGTTTCACATTCTGGGGACACCCAAGAGCCATGCCCTGCCTCATGCTGAAGCCACCAGCACATTCATTGCTCCTTGTTCACTTGTCCTTCACCCAGGTGTTGATGTTGGCCGGAGCAGTGTGCATCCCCTCTCCAAAGCCTGCCAGATTTATAATAATTTATTTTTGTACTAGCATCCAGGAGCTCTAGGCTCTCTTCCTGGGTCATTACCTGCTAAAGCATGGCCAGTTTGGGGTCCTGCAGGCCTATGCACTACTGTCAGAGCAGGGCAAATCTTGTCCCTCAGGCACCCTTCATCCAGAAACAGCCTCCCACAGACAGAACCTCTGCAGAATCTGTATTTGTTAACAGAGAGGCCAATAGTCCTGCAGCCATCCTACTTTTACACAGAGCTTCTAGCTGGTGGGAAGAACAGGAAAGATGGGATAGGAGTCAGACTAGGATCTGCAAGGGACCTCTAAACCAGGCTGCACAGGACATGGCTTAATCTTTACCAAATGCAACCTGGATACAGGCATTCATTCCCCATGCTCCTCCATCATGGGGGTGTCTGCAGCTAACTCCTAAACAAGGATGTAAAGACAGGAAACAAGCCCCTTTCACTACCTCTGTACATTCATTCCCACTTTCAATAGAAGAAAAGCTGCTTCAGATTCCCATTGAACTGTTTTGCATGTTTTTCAGGAGACACAATTAAGATTGGTTTCTGCTGGCACCAAAACCAGAGTATGTATGCAGTCAAGTGTACTAGTAGCACATGGCTCTGCACTTTAAACTAGCTTCACTATTCCTTGGCAAGCATTTGTCACTGTCAGAATTGGCAATGACTCCTCAGAAAAGAGCACAGACTTCAGAACAACAGAAGTGCTGCAAATCATGACCATGTCACCAGCAGAGCAGTGGATGGGAGCCTGGACAACAGCTGTCTGCAGTCTGCACTGCTCTGGCTGGGGTCATCAGTCACTGATTTTTATGAGCAATAAAACTGACTCAAGCTTTAAGAAGAAAAAGAGGAGAGAAAACCACAGTTAAAAAGCTGATCTTATGAATATGAATAAGTGACCAGCATGGAGCAGTGATATTACATTCATTGTATCAGAGAAACATCTGCATTTATTATTTTTGGCCAGAAAACAGCTTATATTGCCCTAATTTTCTACAGTTATTTTCCTTCACAGGTCTTAATGACCAGAATTCAAAAGCCAAGTTATAAAAGAACCTGTGCCATGCTGGAGCAGTAAGGCACTGAATGCTGACCAAACTGGAGCTGCTGGAGGATGCATAAAAACCAGGAGAATAAAGGAAAGCTGATAAAGGAGGAAAATTTCCCTACAGTAATGCTGACTTTCCAGCATATCCTTCCTGAAGACCATTTGCCTTCTCCCCACAAAGTACTTTCTGCCTGAAATATTCTTGAGCAGTGTTAAGCATCACCCAGATATGGCACCTGGAGAGGTCTGGATGGTAATGGGTAGTTTCAGAAGTGCATGGCATACCAAGCCCTTGGCATGTTATCCTAGACAGAACAGTGCAAAGCAGACTGTCTCTTTCAGGGGACTTCCTCTGGGCAAGGAGAAGTGCTTTTGCACATTAGGGAGTTGACCCATACAGATCCACAAAAGTCTCCAAATTCTAAGCACCCGTCCAACCACAATATTTTGTAGTATTGTAGGGAAATAAACACAGGAAAAAGGCTAGGAAATGGCAGATGGAAAGAGAAAAAAAAGAAGGTGGACAAAACTTTGAGACAGCGTTTGTGCTGAAGAATGCACCACTAGTAAAATTGTCCAGTTGAAAAATTGATCTGCAAACAAGACTAGGGATTTCTGACACAAAATGACAGCTAATTTAATATTTATGGCCTAAATTTGCCAGCTGACTACACAGCTCTCCACAAAATTAAAAATCCTCTTCTCCCAATCCTCTGAGATCCTACCCTGCACCAGGGCCCAGACACTCATTTATATAACACACAGTACTGAACCCAGGTATTATGTGAGACATCATTATTTTCAGAAGGTCATTCAAATAATTAAACAGTTAAGAAATGACAACACCCCCAGATGGGCTGCCTGCATGTCCTCCCCCTTCATCAGCTGCACAAGCAGAGAGCACCCAGGTGGCCAGTGCAGAAATGCACTCAGAAAGCTCTTTAATTGCAAATCGAGTGGTTAAGTCTTAGTTTAACTCAGCACAAACGTTTTCCACGCTTCCTTGTCCCATCACCCTGGTGTCCCTGGAGAACAGCAAAGGCAATGGTGAAACCTTATTTGTGATGACACTTGGCCCTGTGACACTTGGTAGCTAATTACTCTCCTGGTGACCTCTGACAGGGCCAGAGGCACCAAACCTTCCGCTCCTGCTTTAATCAATACCTACAACATCTGCCTTGGATGCACTCAGCAATTTTACAGATGACTGAATGAGTTTACTCATCAGTATTTTCTACAGCAAGAGAACAAGCTCCTTGGTTATCTGCATTACCACTGAGAACTTTCATGTCTTCAGGCAAAAATCGGGTAGACATACCTCTGGGTGGTATCTTAAATGGTTTAACATTAGGCACAGCTTTAAAAACCAAAGGAAAGCCTGACCATATTAATTTTCTTCTCCCTGAGCCAAGTATTTATGTAATGCAACATTCATAACAAAGGCTAGAAAATTACAGAGTGAAACAAAGACATGCCTTTTCCAATCAAACAATACCTCAGGCACTTCCTATAAAATGTGTGCTTCCAATGCCCAAAACATCTTGTATTATTAAAAAGGAGCCTTAAAACTTTCTCACAAAAGAAAGCTGTATTTAAGCAAGTGAAGAGCTGTTCCATAATCACAAGAGCCACAGCAATCAATGAAGATTGCCTCTTACTAGAAAGGTGCTTTTAGTAGCACCTCCAAGATCTCAAAATTCGGTATACTTGATATCATCTATTCAGGACATTAATTCCTTTTGGGATGATGAATCTTAGGAAAAGAATGAATAAAACCAGGGTCACACACTGGGACATTAAAATGCAAGTAATTTTAAATGCAAAGTGTAATTCCTCTGGATTGGACACAATGTTATAAGAGAAACAAAACAGAGATGATCCAACCTAGGAGATTACAACAGAAACAGAGAGACAGCAGTCTCTCTTTGGAATATTCACATAAATGTCCCTAATTAATCCCACCTAATTACTCTCAAAACAGAAGAGCTCTGCTATTGCCTTTACAAAAAAATATTCTTTTCTTCCTCCAAATGGGACATCAGGACATTCAACTGACAGATATGTCAGGTATCCCAAGGTTCAGCCTGGAATCTAACACAAAAGTCTTGTAAAAATTTAAGCACAGCTTGTTCCTCAGTTTTGATGTCCCTGCCCATCTTCAGGCAGCAATGCCAGTTTGTTAAATGTAATGAAATACTCAGTGGGAAGCTTCATCTTTCTCAACACATGTGTCCATGTGCACCTGGACTAAAACTGCATGGGAGAACTAGGAAAAATTCCCAACACTGCTGGACATAATTCATGTTTAGCGTATCTGGGGCCAAGATAAATATTAAAAGAGTGATTGTTTCCTTCCTCTTTCAATCACTGAGTATTTGGAGGGTGGGCTTTTTTCACTGGCCACTTCAACAAGAAATAGCTACTTTAAAAATTTCATGGTCTCTCTGTTAACTCTGTTTAAAACACAATTAGGAATGGCATTACACCTTCAGAAGCACAGCACAAAGGAAAAGAGCAGCTGGCACCAAGAGTGGAGGAGCAAATCATTTAGTACCTGGTAGATAATAGGAACATTGAAAATACACTGCCTAGTGCTGGTGCTCTATCAGGGCTATGTCCATCACCTCATCACACTAATACAGACAGACTGGGTGGCAGCCAGATGCTCCTTCCTCCCCACCCATCTTGCTGAAAGCAAAGATTTGTAAGCCTCCCAATAATAAACCTGGACAGAAATCTTGAAGATCATTAATCTCACTATCAATCAACCCATTTGGAGATTTGCTTCTTGCAGTCGCTGATGCTAATCAGGGCCTGAGAGAGTGGAGAGCTCTGGGGAAGGCTGGAGTGTGCATCTGAGGAATTGCTTTAATGAGTTTCTTGCATTCAAAGGTTAACAAATGTGACAAGGAAACACAAATATGGAGCAATACACTGCCAACCACTGAGAGTTAGCATGCTGTGTACTGTGCTGCAGTATGAGGAATTCATCCCTACCTCACTCTGGGGAGACACCCCAGTAAGACCCAGGGTGCCAGGGAGCCATGCAGGTGCTGAGAGCTTCCACTGCTCCAGCACTCCTGTGTGCTGGGATGCTCTGCACTCACAGAGCTGTGCTGCACAGGAGCATCTGCTGAAGGGGTTTCTGGTTAAATCAGGCAGCCAGCGTGGTGTGAACATCCCCACTGGGCTCCCTTCACCAGCCACCACAGACCCACATCAATTAACATATCACAATGAAAAGTCCCCACATCAGCAGGACCCTCCCAGTAGCATCTGTCTTAAACCACTATTTTCTGTATTTTCTGTGAGAATGTTTCTACAAAATAAACAGCATCAACAACAACAACATAAACAAATGCCAAGATAATGCCAAAAAGGATTCAAAGTGTGAGGCGTGTCAGAAAAGTTACCACAATGTCTATTAACAGGCTTCTAATTACATAGAAGAGCCAAGAATTAAAAAAATCGTAAAATAACAGACATAGAAGAGATTTTCCATTGAAAAAAAAGTTGAAATTATTTTGAAAATTAGAAATATGAAACTAGAAACATGTTTCATCCTCATGACAAACCCTTTTGCACTAAGCACACACTTATGCAAATAAAACATTGCTCTCCTGTTGTCTTGATCACTGTGTAGATGGAGCTGCTAACCACAGGAGCAGAACATTTTGATTCAGGACAAAAGTTCATTGCAGATAAGCAAAAAAGGAGAAATTCACTCAACCTGTGTTAATTATTAGAGCCCTTAACACCAGACACAGTTTAATATATTCTCTATTTATGGACTGCTCTCCTTATTTGCACTACTTCTAAAGCTTAAACTTATCTTTTATTAAGTGCTTGCTAACCTTTCAGTGTTGATAAATGTGGGACTGGGGAAAAGGAGAAAAAAGCCCCACAAGAACTGCAGTTCACACCTTAGGAAAAACGTGTTTCTTAAGGTATGAAGAAATGTGCCTGTATGCACGAGACACTTGCTCAGAAGCAGATATGTAATTAAAAACAAGCTCTTGGCTCTGCATTTCCCTTTCTTGAAGCTCATGAAGGGCTGGGGCTGCTCTGGCAGACACAGTGTCCTGGAGGAACATAGTAGATGTCTGCTCCCAGGTGAGCTGTTCAGCTCTGGCACCTCTAGCAATCCACATCATTTTCCTCCTGCTGTATTCACGCATTTCATTTCCATGTTCTGATGTGATCTTTGGTGTGCTTTGGCTGCCATCAGACTGTGAGCTTGGGAGGAGAAAAGACAGGAGCCATCACCATGGCCAGCCAGACACATCCAGTTGTGCAGTAGAGGGAGATTCCAGTGGGGACTGAGCTCCTGCTGTTTAGACCCACCCCAAATATTTCCATCTCTGTTCATATCTGCAAAATGTAGTAACAAGTTCCTGCTTTATTCTAGTGCTTGAATTCAAGGACTTTTGTGAGCTAAAAACGTTGAAAATGCAGACTAAACAGCAGAGTATTTTGCCACTATTTCTGGTAGTTTTGTCCCAGACATTTGGTTTCAGATCTGTGATTTCCTGTCGAGAACACACAAGTGTGAAATACTTGTTGATCCGTTTATTCATTTGCCTCCTGGCTGATCACAGCCATTTTGACAGAATGGATAAATTGACTTGCTCCTTGTTGTTTTTTTTTGGTTTTTTTTTTTTTTTTTTTTTTTTTTTTTCCCACATGCTTCTCTATCAGCCTGGAAGCACTGCCCTGGCTATCACTCCTACACCCTCACTTTACATTCAGCACCCTCCTTTTAGAGGCTTGCTAAGCCAATTTCACACAATACCCAGGTTGTCTGAAATGCCACAAACAAACTCTTGCTATAGCAGCTTCTGCAACTCCATCTGCCAGATGAAAACAATACATAATATTTAGAGAAATTATTTTTGAACAATTCAAACTCAATGAATACTTTACATCACTCTTTATAACACAAGATATATCTGATAATTGCACTTGGTTTCTTGAGGCAGGACTTAGCCATTTAGCTACAGCACATCTCAGCAAACCTTCTATTTTTCCAAATCACGAATAAACACAGCAATTTGGAAAGGGGACAACTCTTAATCATCCTCATTGAGCAAATGGCAAAGGTAACAGCTTCAAGTGATCAGGCAAAAGCTTGTTACATCAGCAGAAGATTTTCAGTGCAAAGTAATTTCAGCAGGCTAACAAATGAGTCACTTTTCTCCTGCAGATATGTAGCAGGACAGTGCATTAATTGATGTGTCCTTTATTGCAAAACACTGTCTCCCTCTGGAGAGGGAGGTGTGGAGCCATGGGATGCAGCATTGTCAGGAAAAAGCTGAACACTGCAAACTTGGCACCACATAGTAGCTAAATGTTGATTCATGGACATTATGAGACATTCAAGGGGACAGGTCCCAGGTTCCAAATTATGCTCCACTCTTGTATTGCCCTGTGTGATTGAGTTTGCATAGAATTTGCTGCTCTCTCTTCTAATTGGATTCCTGCAAAGGGCATTTTGCTGTGCCATGAGCTTGTCACTTTATATCCTGCTTTAACTCCAAACCACTCAATTAATATTAAATTCCACTTATTATAAAAACATTTGTTTCTACCCACACAATGCAATCAGCAGCCATCTCATTAATATTAATTTCACAAAATGACCCACTGATGTTAAGATCTCAGATACAGCTAGTAACTTTAAAGGGGGAAATATGTGAAGCCAAGAAGGTCAAGACAGAACATGAGTTGCAACAGAAAGCATTCAACCCATATGTATTTAACTCATTCTTTGCAGGAAGCTCAGTAAATTAAACAAGATCGCTGGAGAGCTATGACAATGTCAATGTTAATCCAGACAACAGAACAAAATAGAGTGAGGTTGCCAATACATCTCTCTCTGGGATGGGAAGTTGCTGTATTTGGCACACCAAGGGAAAAACTCTGGCAAGAGGATGGAAGGAGAATGCTTATCCCCTGCCTCATTTCCCCAAAGAGGTGAGCTGCCTGCTTTCCACGTTTATAAAACACAAACAAAACCCGAACCAGGACATTGAGAACTGTGGATAACCTTAAACTGTGAGCTAAGGTTAAAGCCCCTTTTCTTCAGAATCCTCTTCTGTGCTCATCACACAGGAAATTAGCACAGCCTGTCCCAGCTTTACAGTGCAGAAGCCCTACTGGACTCAACACTCACTGCCCAGGGAGTGGAAGAGAAGAGGGCTGCAGATGGGTTTAAGTGTTTCAGAAATGCTGGTGTAAAGCTCAGGGATTCCCTTGCACAGCACAAGGAAACATGGGTAGGAAAGAGAGGATCCAAGTGCAAGCTCAGACCCTACAGACAGCACTGCAACTCACTAACACACAGATTTTTCATTGCCCCATGGGCCCAGCAGCAGCTTGCTGAAATGGGATCATTTCTCCTGTGCTCAGCCATGCCCTGCTGTTTCCTCATGCAGAAAGATCCTGAGAGTGAAATTACACAGCCAGACACAGGGAGATGAAGCAGCAGCTGAGAATGTGCATCAAATGCAGTGATCTCTTCTGCTCTCTTATTCTCTGCACTTTGAATAAAACCAAGCTGCAGGGACAACAGGTCTCTTTCTAGTAGTCTCCACCTGAACCTTTAAGCTATACAACAGGGAACTGGTTCTCTGTAGCTCTGTGCCTAACAAAACCACACGTTGAACTCTCACCTTCTGCTATCACAAAGACCTCAACTAATTCCCTGTAGCACATCAGTACTGCCTTTGAAAAAGTCCAGGCTCTGCAAAAAATCACATGGAAACTATACTTATGGGCTTTTGAAGATGTCAAGGATTTCCCCACAGAGATGTCAATATAAATATTTCTTCTTCCCACCAACTTTTTTTATAAATCAGATCACACATGGCAACTTCCTGCGTGGCACCGCTAAGGGCTCACCCCATCAGCATAAAACCTTCCAAAATGATCACCTTGGGTTTGCTACTGGGATAACAATGCTTTTACACCTAGAATTAAAGAGATGAATTGACAGGGCTTGGAAATCAATATGTAACAGCAGACACCTAACTCCAATACTATTTCACTGGCCCTTTTCTTCCCACATATTCTTCCCACGTTCACAACAGGGTATGGCTCAACAAACCAGAGAAATTACTCCTGTTGTACTGCTGTCACCCTTGTGCTTTGCTTTCAGGGCTCTCTTCTTCCAGATTTTAAAGTAAAAACGTATTTTGGAAGCACAGCAAAGCCCCAGCCACAGGCTCTGGCTCTGAAAGCCAAATACGCTTCAGACAGTAGAGAGCCCATATAGGTCAGGTCCCTCCATCCTGGTCTCTACCATCCCATTATATGGAACAGAAAATTCCTCACCACCCATTTTCTTGAAGCTGTTTGTGTGAGCACCTGAGTCAAATTCTTCCCTTTAAGAACTGAACTGGCATTTTTACCTTCGAGGCTGTGGAGCAGTTGTGAAGTGCCCAACCATTTCTGAAGAGCCATTGGGGACCTGATGCCAGCTCCTTATCCACATGACAATCATTGCCATGAACAGAAGAAAAAGGCTCCTGCCCTCCTGACTGCTGCCAAGTGCTCCACAGGAGTTGGCTTTGCAGTGATAAATGTCACGTTTACAATGGGTTTTGCAACATGAAAGTCCATAATTTGCTTTCCAGGGACCTGTGCTTGATTATCAGGAGAGTCAGAAGCATCCACTGAAGTCTAATGAATAGAATTAACACATCATTTAAACAGGGAGTAATATGTATGCAAATGAGAAAAAGTTAAAAATAAGAGTTCAAGCCATAATTTCAGAAAACGTAGACTGCATCCTTATGAAATATGGATGTTTCAATTCACCTCATATCTTTACATCTATGTTAACTGCTTTGCATGTGAACAATAGGGTGCATCAAACCCATTTTGATTTTTATATTTGAATCTGGACTTATAAAATGGATTATATTGAAACATGAATAATATATATGCTAATTAAAGACTGCATTTAATGACATAAATAAAGACAAAGACCAACAGAGGCTAATTTCCATTTGCAAATTTCCTAATTACTATATTTTCCTTTAGAAAGCAGAAACTTTATTTCCATAGTCTCAGGAAAAAGAAGATAATCTTTTCTTTGCTCAAATTATTTTAAAAATCCTTTCATCTCTTTTATTCTTTAGGATTGATCTCCACAGAGATACAATTGCTTTGCCTAGATAGATTCAGTATTAAATAGAACCCAAGTCAAACTATGGGGATTTGTGCATGCAAATGGTGTGCTTTAATTATTATTTTTTTTTCTAATAAAGAATTACTGCTAATAAATATAAAGTTTATAAACCACTCCATACCATAAACATCTGCAGAGTTACTGTGTAACTATCTGCAGATGTAAACCTAGTAAATGTCCTTGGTGCTTGAAAAGCTGTTCATCATCCTCTCCCTTCCCCTCCAGGTCCCCAAAAATAGAACAAGGACACAGGACAATTGTACAGTTGTAGGGAGACAAGGTATTAGCAGAAAACACGACTTCTGTCACACAAGACCTAGAGAAAAGCCTGCTGAAAAATAAACAGGTTGCAGGAAAAGCACTTTTAAGTTAAAAGGCTTGTTTCTTAAAGTGAGGAAATATTATATTAATTTATTCATATTATTATGAAGCCTGTAATGATATCTAGGTCAGCAGAATATTTTTTGCTGTTGTCTAAATGTTGGTTCTGTGGATAAATCCAGATTCAGCCTTAACTGACTAAACCAGCATTTGCAGTTTGCTCTTCTGAGCCTGCAAAGCAAACCCATTTACTCCCTGATTGAAACAGCACACTTGAATGCTTCAAAAACCAGGAGCTGTATAAATGGGCAGAAACTTACCATTTTGGTACATTTATGTCCCAAGCTTTTATTAAAAAGAAAAACAAAAGCCAACAAAATAAATTGAAATAATAAGGCAGGTGTGAGCACTGGCTCTTCCCAGTTTTCACTTCATGTCTGCAATACTAGTCACTGTTACAGATGAACACTGAAAGTTAGGAAACTTTTAAGTCTCTGGAGAGTAAATAATCATCATTTTTAATGATGATGTGGTTCCTACAAAATGTGAGGAATTTTACCAGCACTCACTGGAAACCTGATGGTGGTTAAAAAATGGCTGTGGAGAGTGAATCACTGCGCAGAAATCCATCAATTTAACTGATAATTTGATCAGAAACATAAAATACATAAAATCTCTGAAATATCAGGGAACAGAACATTTGTCATTATTAAGGACTGTCTTTATTTTACTTTTTTTTTAACATTAACAATATTTTTAAAATTCAAATTTGGCTAATTTCTGCTACTTTATAAATTTGTAGGACAATTCAAAAAGGTTTTGCTCTTTCTTGGAAAAGACAGGGTTTCCAAAATATGAAACAAGCCACCAATCAAGACCCAGGCATGCCGCCTACGCCTGTTTCAGCTTAAAACTTGGAACTCAAATGGATTTTAACCTGTAAGTCAATAGAGTAAAACACATGCTGTTTATGGCAATAGAGGAACTGTTTTCTTTTAAACCAACCAACTCAGCATTCCACAATAAACTGAATGAATTCCTGTACTTGCAACATTTGTAACAGCAGCACAACGTGTTGTGCATTCCAAAGTCTTGTTTTTCCCCAAATTGCACAGGTTTTAAGAACAGTAAAATGAAGTTCACCCCTGCTTGTTATTGTTTTACTAGTTTGCTGATTCCCAGTATTTATCCAAGCAGCTAAGGTTGCCAAATTGATTTAATATTCTTACCCTATAATTTTACACTCAGACTATATCCTGCTGTGAAATAGCTGGTGCTAATGTTAGTCCAAATGCTGCCATGGGACTGAGGACAGGAGAGGGCCTTTCAATAGCTATATTTTATGGTTACAAGGAGAGAGAAAAAATATAATTTATCTGGTTGCTGTGGTTAATTCACAGTTTCACAGCAGAGGTATACTGTTCCCTCAGGGTACATCTAGCTGTATTATAGGATATTTCATTCACAGTTTGTCTGAGACATTGCTCTAGCTCTGAACCTACCAGTTTATGAGTGAATCTACTCCAGAGATACCTGCATACACTTTAACACATATTCTTACAAACTAAGAATACTATAGAAAAGAAATTAACTAGCAACAGACTAACTGACAATGAGGATGCAAATTGCTTCTTTGAGCTGGGAAGAGGAATAGAAAGAGAGTGCATCAATTCCTTAATAGAGCCTTCTTTTATAAAGTGATATAATTTCACAAAAATTGTGAATTTTTTTCTCTTTTAAAATATCTCACAGCTTTAAAAGTCGGAGTTCAAAAAATTTAAAGCTGTATAAGAGTTTCCTCTACAGTAACTTAGAACAGACCCAGCAGATGAGTAGGAGATGCCAGGGGTACCTGGCATCCACTACCACTGTAGTTATGAGAAAACCCACACTCCTCATGGCATATTATTTCTGAGCACTTAAAAACCTGTTCTTAATGGAGATTAATAAGAATATTTTGATATTTAAAAGAATTTTTGATATTTAAAAAATACTTGTTAAAACTATTAAACCAGTAACTGCGCAGATAAAATCTTGCTCTTTTTTTCCCAGACCTCACTATTACAACAGCACAGGGGAAAGCACTTCCAGAGAAAAAAATATGTCTGCAATTAATCCATTTAATTAGTTCCACAGAGACAAAGCAGAAAGATCGATTGCAGCTGTGCAGATCCCTCCTTGCCTGACCTCAGCCGCCCTTGCCCGTTCTCCTTTGCTCTCTGTGCAGAAGAAGGTATTTTTGGAAATGTTGGGGAAATTCTGCTACACCTCTAAACAAAGCACTGAGGAAAGGTGTCAACAGCAGTTTGCCAATTTGCTGCCGAGACTTTTGCATAAGCTTCACCCCCTTAGGATGGCCTGTGGGCAAACTACAGCATGAATGTCTCAGCTCTTATGGGACACATCATACAGCATATTAAAAATAGAAATCATATTTTTTGCGTTTGAGAGTTTTCAAGGTCACCAACATGATATTTTGAATTCTAGTCTTCCACACCCAAAGCACACATTGCCCTGTTTTGTGACTCATGATTGCATGCTTGACATTATCTTTCCAAATAAAGGTGATGCACATCTAGGCTCCCACTGAGTTCAGTGGCCACATCCATGAAAGTGCCTGCAGGAAGATGTTCACACAACTGACCCATAAGCATCAGTTTAAGAGTGACAGGCAGACTCCTAGCCTGTGATTTACAGGGCAATTTATCACATGTACCATCCCTCCTCTTTTCTCACTCTTCCTCGTGTGCTTTAAAGCTGGCATTGCAGAACTGTGGAGAACAGGCCTAGAAGCTCCTGTGAGGGATCAGACTCCTGTGGTGCATCCTCACTGGAGCTGCTTAACCTTGTCTGAAACCTAGAAATGATCAAAATGCTATAGACCAACACTTCATTGTCTTTCCTATCATTTCCTGTTTCTAATGTCCAACAGAAATTTCCCTCTTGCTGTAATTTAAGCCAAAGGTCCCTCACATCTGCAGCACAATGGGGGCAGAAGACGATGGATTCCTTGCAGACCCCTTCCATGTACTCAAGCATTTGCCTCCTCTGCTACCAGCCCTGCCTGTCCCACAATCTTCCTTGCAGAAAAGGTGAATCACATAAAAAAACCCAGAGTCCTCTCTTATTTATACCTGGAGATACATCAGCCTGCTATAAAACTGTATTTGCTTTTTATTTACAGGACAGCTGAGAGGAGAACACTGATTCATGAAATTCAGATGAAGGCTGGCCATATGGGACACAGGAAGAAGCTGGCTTCAAGTATCTGGCAAGAAGAAATTTGATACTGCAATTACATACTCCTGAGAACCTATTTAAGATGATACAGGTTCCTCAGTCATGTGGACTCAAATTTACAAAGTCTGTTGTAGCTGGCAGAAGTTATTCAGGAGTCACTCTGTTAACACCAGTGGGATGGCTCAGGTCTGAAGCAAAATCTAGACAGTCTTATTTCCTTGAAACGAGACATTCCTGGGTTGGAATGTGCTTATTGATTTTGGCCCTGATGCTCTATAATTAGAATTAAAACTACTATTTTCTGAGCTTTGTCAATATCCTGATAGTTCTAGAAATCACTGCTGATCTGCATTTAAGCTTACCAAAAACCTGTTTCCTTTCTGAAGACAAAATATGTTGGTTTCTAGAGTGGCAGACCACTATTGGCCTCACCAGAAAGGAAATGGCATCTTGTAGAATTCTGTTTTGTGACAAAAAAATTAAATCTAGTGTTAATTAAAAAAGAGTAAAAATAACAGGCAGATAATGAGAGAACATGCCCCTTTCCACAGTCAAGCTCTTAAAAGATCATCCAGCATGCTTAAAAAGCAACTTTCCATCTGCAAATCTGACTCTCTCTCTTTTTTGTCTAATGAGCCTGAGTTAGTCTGCTCAAAAGCCCAAATGGACATCTGGGGCCAATTCAGCATCAGGGGATCTGTTACCATAACAACTGACAACTCCCCTGATTCCTGAAAGGCCCTAAAGTGGCCTTTTGGGAAATGCTCATGGAACAAGAAACTGGGGAGGGATGGCTGCAGGTGCAAGTCCCAGGCTCCTCTGCCTCAGCCCTTTTCACATGGAGCCAGCCCTGTGTCCCACCAGCCTTGGCACCAGCTGGGCTCATCTCCCAGCCCTGTGTCCCACCAGCCTTGGGGCCAGCTGGGCTCATCTCCCAGCCCTGTGTCCCACCAGCCTTGGGGCCAGCTGGGCTCAGCTCCCAGCCCTGTGTCCCACCAGCCTTGGGGCCAGCTGGGCTCAGCTCCCCTGCAGGAGGGGACAATAAAACCCCTGAGCCAACACCCTGAAGGGCAGCAGTGACACACTCTGGTTTGGTCTTGGGCTCCACTTGGGGCTTTTGCCCCAGGCTCTGTCCTGCTGGATGAAACTGCACAGATGCTGCCAGAGAAGTTTTCATATTGATTTTCCTCATAAAGGAAGAATGATGAGGGCTGGAAGTATGGTCCCAACAGCCAGAACAAGCAACCAGTGGCTGTCCTGAGCATCCAGTTTGAAAGTGAGTGCCTGATGTCAGCAGAGAAGATGAGGTCAGGTCCCAGAGTGGGATAAGAGGGAGCTGATCACAGGCCTTCTCCCTTTTAATGAAAATGAGCAGCATTTTGAGATGCTAAACACAGAAGGGCCTAAGATTCAGTACCTTTACCTCTGACACTGTGACAAAATCTTACAGAACCTGGATCTTCTGCAATAAGAGCTGAAATGCTTTTCCTGGATTGAGAGCAGATCAGAGGACTCCAGATCAGCTAGGTTGCATCCCATTTATCATGTAGTGATCTGCCCCATCCCCATCCCCATCCCTCAACATACGAGACTAAATGTGGCCATTCCGAGGGGAAAACTAAGGCAGGTCTTGTTCAGTATGAGCGAGGCACAGCTGGGCACTAAAAAGAGATGGAAGCTGCAAGAAGTTTCAGGTATGGCACTCACCTCCACAGCTACCCTTGTCTCCCTGGGGAGTTGCCTGTCTCCAAGGAGAAGGGAAGTCTCTTGTCCTTGTCAATTCTCCTCAGTGCCTGTGGTGCCACAAGCTCTGGGGCACTGCCATTGCCAAGATGAGCACAGTGCCTGGATGTGGTCCTCAGGCATCGCTGAGGACAATGCTGGGGTGAGCATCCCCATCCATCCTTCTCATTCCTGCCCTGTGCTGCTCCCTCAGTTATGCTGGTACAGCTCTGTCCTGTTACTACATGAACCAGACTGGGAGCTAATCTGGTTTAAATCAGGACATGAAAACTCCTCTCATTTTTTTTAAAGTTTATTTTTTTTTAAAACATGGATTATTTTGCAATCCAGCTCCTCACATGGTTGTACAAACATTTGCAATGGGATCACAGAGGGCAGAACAAGGGCAGGAACAGAGGACCCTGCCTGAACTGCTGCTGCTGACATAAATACTCATGCAACTGCATCTGAGGCATTCTTAAAAATTAACACCCAGGGTCTCAGAAAGTGTTACCACTCAAGATCCTCCATGAGTGAGAAAATGAGGAGAATCACAAACATTTTAGAGTAAGCTGAAAGAAGCTTTTATCATTGTAAGCAAACAATTTTACAATGGTCTGTAAATTTGCAATGTTCCTTTTCCAATCAGTACAGTAGATGAACAACACATTTTGTACTCATAAAATAGAACCTAGAGATAGGTTCAAATAAGAATTTCAGCATTTTTTACAACCTGGTACAGGCAGAAGTTTTTTTTTTCCCCTCCCAATTAAGTTTTAACACTCTCTTAGCTAAGCAGCTGTGCAAGCTCCCCAGAATTTAACACCCAAAGGTAGTTGTCTGAGGCATGGTTATTAGACATGGTAAATATGAGGGTTCTTTATAGTGCAGCTTTTGTTGCTACATTACAAGTTGATTTACAAATACAGCTGACCAACCTTCTCCATTGCTATTTCACCAGTGCCAGAACTCAGATGCTGGAATATTGAACACCTGAGCTTGCTCCCAATGAGATCTTTGCCACTGAGTTCAACAACAACACTCTCAAACCGTAAGTGACTTGGCCTGAGGTCCCACAGAAATCAATGACTGAGCCAGAAAAAAGAGCACATCTCCTGGTGCTCAGGGTGATTTCTCCTGCACAGAAAGGTACTGCCAGAGAAGGACAAGGCTCTGTCACAGGGCTTGTCCCAATGACTCAGTTCAATTTGACAGGATGCTTAACAAAAACTTAAGAAAACTCTCTCTGTCTACTAAATTCTATAGGGTTTTGCCTAAGGAAAATTAAAGACATCTTTTTCCCAAGCTGTCTCATATACACACACAGCTATAAAACAAGCAATGCAAGCTTGCTTGCTCTTTGAAAGGCAGCAGCTGCGTTGTTCCAAAAATCCCCCCAAAAGTAAACATATTAGCACTGTATAAACAGCTTGATTTAATAAGAAATGCAGTACAATATTCCCACTTTGTCTTTGGGATCATGATGTTGATTGTGGCAATAATTCAAGGTGAATTATGGTATCTGTTCAAAAGAAAGAAAAACAAAACTCTCCAGCTATAGTCGTGAATGAATTTTTTCCTCTTAGCTGAAAATGAGAAATGGCTATAATTTAGTTCTCATTTAAAAGTTGCTGTTGGCTAAACTCTAAAATCTTAATTGCTTCTTAATATTCTCTGCTTATTTTTTCCCTTTGAAACCACAGTCTATAGAACTGTAGAGTTTAGATTAAAAAGCAGAATGAAAAACAAACAGTGGAAGGTTACAACACTCTCCTAAAATATATTATTTTCCCCCCAAAGGACAGAACTTGCTCTATATCAAAATATTTCAGTTGATTTCCTGACTCTCCTGCACCTGTGTGGAGATGAAAGTGACACTGACCCTGGGTTTACCCCAAGTGTCAATACTCAGGACTAGTTCAATTTGGTACAGAATATAGTGGAAGTTCTAGAAAAGACAGACATGTTTCAAGCCACATTACAGCTCAGCATACTATAGGAACTCATCTTGCTGCAAAAAAACTGAAGTCACACTCAATCCCTAAATAGTTTGGAGGTCACTACCAAACACACCCTGCAGCTCTCGGGGCTCGTAGCAAAGGCTGTGAGAGTAACAGTGGCAAAGACTGCAGACTATCCAAGTCAGAATTTAAACTGACCTTGAAGATCTGCAGATGGATCTCATGATACTGAGTCTGGGTATAAAATCACAGATGCAAAACAAATGCCCAGAAATGCAAAAATAAAGTGTTTGGGAAACAGCACCTCATGACACCCACGTTTCAATGGGCTCTAGACAAGCTAGCATTCCTCCAGTGAAGGTCCTAAAATCCCAGGGTACAGTTTTCAGAAACACTCAGTTGTTGTCCCTACAGCACACAATTTTTGGAACCAGTATGTAAGGAAAGAAAGCAGAGAAAGAAGCACCATTGTGCCACTGCAAAAGTGAATGGTGAATCCATATGGTGAGTAAAACAAGGATCTGGTCTCCTCACCTTTTCTGTCTGCTAAGACTCAAATTCTCAACTTGGTGCTAAAAGAAATCAATTTAAGCACTACAGGTCCTGGGAGCAACAGTCCCCTTCATCATGCCCATGACAGCTCAAGGATCAGCCAGGCCAGCTTTTCCTCAAGAGGAATCAAAGATGCACAGAAGCAAACTGAAAATGCAGAATCATTGTCCCTCCTGCCCTGGGAGCCCAACTAGCAACAGCCCACAGCGGATATCGTGGCTCGTGGTCACCCTGTGATTGTGCTCTCCTCATTTTTCTGGGATAAAAGGCAGCACAATTTTTGCAGCTTCATTATGCTGACCTAGTTTATCTTCCACTCTACCAACTTAAAATCACACAAGTCTCTTTGTGCAGCAGTGCCATTTAAAGTACTGAATCCAGGAAACTTTAGTAGAAAGGTAATTCAGAGCTCTGCTTGCCTGCAAGTTCCCGTCCCTTTTCATTATTGAGATGGCCACCACACAAAAAAGATGGAAGTGACCCTTTCTCTTCAATATTAGTCATATTCTTTCACCATTTGTCCAGGATCCACATGAAAAAGGAACTGAGAACAGCAAATTACCTCTGCAAATAAGTGAGTCTTCAGAAATGGCACAGATCATTTCCAAATATATTCAGTTACAAGAAGTCTCTAAAACACAGCATGGAAGCTCAACAGATGGAAAAAGGAAATCTTCATCAAACAATGACAGTCTCCTTTTCAAATAAAGGAAAATGAAGCTTCCTTACAAGAAGTCTTCTTCACAAAACTTACTTCTTTGCTGTATCGCGGAATGAGCCACAAAGAGACCAAACAAAATTAATGCTTTGCCAAACCTTCCCTAGCAACTTCTCTAACTCCTTATTTTGGATAATAGGGCACTGATGAGATGGAAACAAGCAGAAGGCTCTGCTTCATTGTTCCACTTATGTCACCACTGGTCTTAAATCACCTAATTCCACAAATGCTCAAAAAAGCAAAAACAAAAATAAAATTTGTTTTACCCTCACAATGCATTGCCAAGAGCAGCTATGTCTCCTCTGCTTCCTCTAGTTCTCTGGGTTTTGATTTATAATGTTTTTTCCTAAAACAAAAACAAAGTACTGCTGTGCAAGAAAAGACCCCTTGGTCTAGCATGCCTGTCCCCTTGAGGGTTATCCTTTCATCACAAGGATTCTCTGCTGTGCACTTCAATACCATGTTTCCCTTTCTGAAATATCTGTCTCAAACTCGTTTTCATGCCATTTGCTTTGATGGTATTATTCAGCAAATCATTCCATATGTTGCCCATTACATCTTAAGCTAAGTATTTTTTCCTGAAAATGCAATTTACTGCTCCTTTCAAACTTCTGAATTAGAGTCTGCAGTGCTTCAAAATCCTTTTTTCCTTACTTTAAAACACTCAGAGAGGTAAACAGTTTATTTTTTTCCTGAGGAAAGGCAGTCACACAGCAAATGAAATGCTGTGCTGCTGCTTCAGTGACATGGTCTACACAATGTGAAATGTAACTGGGAATGATTTGTTTTCTAGTTGCTTGCTGATTTATCCTAAAACACACATGTACACTCTCTGTATTTTTTAAAAATACTCATAACTAGACACAGATTATTAGAAGGCAGTACATATGTCCTCAAGTTTTTTCCTTTATTTCTTGCTTCATATTTATCAAAAAACTTTGACTACTACATGACATAATTTTCATGTCTATATTAATTTTTAATCTCCACCGACTTTAATATCTTTTCAGGAATGGTACTGTTACTCTTTGAGTAAATTAAACACAAATTTTACAATTATCTCTCTTGCACCACTAGTGAAATTGCAAAGCAATGGAAATGTTTTGCAAACAATGATAGTACCAACATTCTTCTAGATAATAGCTGTTAGCATTGTATTTCAAAACCTTTCTGCCTTAGAAGAATCAACACTAGATAAATACTATTAATCCTTCATCCCAGTGTTTTGAGATATACCATATCCTTCCAGGACTTGCTTGTGAATGTGACCAAGTTTAGTACTTCAGATAAAGACAATATATATTCAAAAACAGGATGATACAATGGGATCTTTAGAACCTTTCCTATTTCAGCTTTTATGCATATGCCACTGCAATTTTTATTCACCATCTTACTGCAATGATGTAAATTACTTACAAATGTGAATAGAAATTATTTTCACAAGACTATTGCCATCTAGTTATTAATTCTTTCAAATGTTCTCAGCCTCAACAATTGGGCCAACTAATTGTCAGCAAAATGGGTGTACGGAAAAATAGCTTGGTACCTTTGTAATGGATTCTGCAAATATAATGATCAATGGGCTGGTATTTCCCACTAAAGCTACTTTATCCCAACTAATCAGTAGAAGTCATTCCTAAATACCTTGTAGGTGGCTTATCCCTGGTTAATGTTAACTTCCAGACAAATGAGGGGTCTCTGGGTTCTGATTTTGTCATGAGCAGGTGCTGCAGGTTTTAGTTTACTCTAAATCAAATGGAGAGGGATTTGTTGATGTTAATCCTGGTCTCCACCACTGAACCAATGCCCACTGGTGTGAATGATGGTGTCTCTCTGAAAGAGGCAATCTTTACGTCCAAGACCTTGCAGGCTGCACTTCTGACCTCTTCACCAATGCTAGAGAGCAAAGCTGTGGAATGTGAAACAAGCTTACCCACTTTCTTGAAGTACAGTCAAAGGAAGGAAAGAACTGCATAAGATTACACAGGAGGTTTGTGGCAAAGACACCCACGAAACCAAGGCCAGTCTAACTGGGATTTTCTCCCACAACCACATTTCCTGAAGGCGGAGACAAAGATAGTTTTTTATAGCTACTTTGGAGGGACTAATTTTGAAAATATTTGTCACCATTACAGATTGCTCTACCATTGGTAGAACTGCACCAGGCTCATTTTCATGACATAAAAATCAGTATTTAAGACAGCTGAATAGTTACCCAACAAAGCTGTACTAGCACCCAGAGAACTATCTAATGCATCTATCACTGTAACTTCTAATAAAATAACAAAATACAGGATCACATTAAAAACACCAGCTGGAATGTGTTTAAAATCCTAATCAGTTTCCACTGAAAAGGAAACAGGCTCACCTCCAGTAGACAAGCACAGCGATGAGAAGAATGAGGCACACGAAGGTCAGTGCTGAGACCACAATGAGTGGGATGATCCATTCCATTTTACCAGGAGAAGGTCTCGTGGCCATGCTGGAGCTGTTCTTGCCAGCTGTGTGTTAAACACATAACAAAACCAATCACTGGGTGGAAAAAAGAAATACTGTATGGAAAAATGTGTAAACAAAACAAATAGCTTTTCCCTTTTACATGCTATGAGTAAACAGAGCAGAGATCCTCTAACTGCAGGGTGGGACTCCATTTGTCTCCAGTCTGAGACATGAGAGCACAGAAGTATGGTGTTTATTGCCACATATGGCTGGGATTTTACTACTGCCTGTAATTACGGTCTCTTAGACACTTTTAGGACTCTTTCGTGCAAGCACCTATTATCAGATGTAGAGTATCCCACTGAGCCAATGCTGTGTTCTGTCACCAGTGTTTGCAGATAAATGTACTCTGTTTCTCAACAGTGCAGGACAGTCCTGTTTGCAAAGCTCTGTGTAATACTTAGCTTTAGAAATAAATTTTTTGGTAACTATCTTAAAATAAAAAATCCTCAACATGTTGGGTGTCATGTCACATCATTTGCAGAATTGTCACAATCTGGTGGGTTACTGCATACGAAGGCACTTTTTAGCATATGGATTGTCAAGATGGGTGGATGAATGAATGGATAGGATGTGTTGTAACTGACAGAAGAAATCATTATGCTACAGCTTTTGAACAAAATTAAAGTTCCTCAATACCCTGAGATCTGGCTCAGTTAACTCTGCTTCACTTTTTGCATGACATCTCACTAAAATGATTGTATCATATATAAGATGAATATCTAAAAGTTCTGCAAGTATTGGAGCCAATGAGCATAGACACTGCACCAGTGTATTTCAAAAGACATCTAATTTGTGCAAATTCATGTAGACTTGATGAATAAATTGGTTTAGACAGAATGATAAAAGAAAAATGCAGAAGTGGATTCCATATCTTATTCATGTTTCCTAACAAACAGGCCGTGGTTGATCAATACCTGTCAACAGGACATAATGGGAAAGGATTAGTACAAACAGCTTCAGATTTCAAGAAGGATTGAAACATGCACACTTGACTTCTACTTTTAAGCCTGTGTGAGTCTTTCCTTACCAACATGCTTCCTTGCCCTCATTCAGTATTGTATTATCATAGCTTCCGAAACTGCTGCAAATCCTACCAGAGGAACATAATTGCCTTTTCACCATAGGCAGGCAAAACACAGATAATTGGAAGTCACCAGATGTCACATAACATGAAGTCATACTCTATTTTAATAGCATTTAGATTATACTCCTCCATAGGCAGGAGTAAAATTCAACTAACGTGGAAGTAAAGGTTAATTGTAAATGCTTTTGCCTGACTGCTGAAAACAGAGCAAGGCTGCAGGCTGCTGCAAGCCCAGCAAGAAATCTTCCTAGTTTTGAGAACTAGGCTGATAGAGGTAATGCCCTTTAGCAAGCAGCCTAAATGATGTGCTAATCAGAAGGATGTTTGGGGGAAGTGAAGGTGCACTTTGATTGAACATCTTTGAATTCCTTGACTAGCAAAGAATAAGGAAAAGAGCAACCCCCAAATTAGAGCAAAGGCTTAGTCTCTGTATTTGCCAAACTGACGAAATGCTAAGTCTTGGGGCATCAGTTATTACCAGTGCATTTCAAATCATTAAAGAGCAGGAAAAAAAGTAAGCCTGTGAGGTGTTAATAATCAGAGTAGTAAAAGGGACAAATCAAAAAACTATGTGAAACTTTGTAGGAGAGCCAAATAGTCCCACCACCTTATATCCATTAGGATGTTGTTTCAGTTCTCTCCAATGACAATATTCTGTTTAGTTTCACCTCCACATCTTTCAACACAAAACCATATGTTTCTGTTTCCATGGAAAGAAAATTCAATTCCATTGTAAGCACAGCATGGGCTGGAGTCCCAATGCACACTGTTAAATTCTGCAGTGCTCACGATGCTCCTCTTAGTCAGTCTAGTGTGGAGAACACACAAATGTGCCCCTGCGAACTCCCTGTACCACAGATGTGAGGAGAAGAAAGTGCTCAGTATGCTGAGTGCCAGAATAGCAAATACTAACACTGATGTCTGGCCCTGAAATTCCAGTTGGGAATGCCCAAGCAGTGATGTGCTTCAGAAGAAAAGACATAGCTCCTGTGCTGGCTTTGATGAAAAAGTCTGAGGGGTTTTCCACTGTTTAAGCAATGTGTTGTGAGAGCCTAAACAAACCAGTGCAAATAAAACTCGTACAAGAATGGCAGCTGGGGACACAGGTAGAGCAGTGCAGCTGGAGAGCTGGTGTCTGTCTTGAGGATCATGGCAACATAGCCTAAGAAAAGCCAGCATGCTGGAAAAAGATGAAATGAAAACACACACACACACACACACACACACACAAAAAGACAGATCTGGGCCTCTAGAGTTTCCTGTTCTCCCATACAACAAAACAGTAAGAAATGAAAAAATAGTCACCATTTCATTCTTTTCCAAAGCAAGAATGTCAAGCCCTGGTAGTGTCAACAGCATATCCTTGTAACAGTGCCCACCATAAGCTGTACTTGGCAGGCGATGGGAGAAGCTTAAAAAACGGACTAGGAAACTCCATTTTTGCTAAGAAATGTAAACAGTTTCCAGTGGCATATGCCTTCGTTGAATTAATTCAGTTTGCCTTTTACTGGCTTGGAATTCATCCCAGTAGGAAGGAATAAAAATTATTACAGCATATCTGTTTCAGGAGGTCCCACATGATATAAGCCCTGGCACTACTAAATCTACTCCTGCGTCTGGAAAAGTCCATAACTTCAGTGAACCTCCCATTCAGCAGTTCCACCCAGGCACTGGATGGATGAGCCCTGGCACAGGGAGTACTGGATGGCATCAGGCAGCCAGGGAGGCTCTGGCAGTGCAATTCTTGCATAAAGGTCAAGGTAAGAAAGAGGCATTCTAGAGTTTGTGAAATGTGCTTTTTTTCTGTGTATTCCTGGAAAAGAGTTCCTGAGAAAAGAAACATTTATTTCCCCTAAGTAACACTGCTTGCTATAATAAGCAACCATAGCTGTACTATATAACCTATCTACTTTTATCATTCCTTGCCATTGCACAAACTGCCAGGACAAAGTTCTGTTTGTTGTACCGTTTCAGATACCATTAACCAAAGAAAAGCCCTGCTGCTGAACTGCCTCAGACCACAGGGTCTCCTAAGAGAAAGTCAGCTTGCTCATCTTTCCCTTGAGTAAATGAAGTTATGAACTTATACAAAGGTATTAATTAATTATGGAGAATAATATTTACTATATTATTAAATGATGAAAAGGCAAACCCATGTTTCTTAAAGAAATATTACCTTTGATACAAGCTTGTACTATAGTGCAGCTGTTACCCCCTATTTCTTCAAGGCACTCCTGCAGTATTCAGGCTTACAGGCTGTGCACTACTAAGCATGGCTTTTCACTGCTTTCTAACAGATGCCAATCATATTTAATCCTGTAGCTGAGATTCATAGTTTGTAGGCATTAAATAATTCACTTCTTTTGTTTTCAAGCCATTCTGCTGTTTGCTCTTGTAAGCTGCCATGTACATCTCTGAAGATATTTAAAAGCTGTCTGGACACCATCCTGATTAAAGTGCTATAGGGAACCTTTCTAAAGCAAGGAGATTGGACTAGCTGGCTCCAGTGGTCCTTCCCAACTTATACACTCTGTGATTTTGTGTGAAAATGGCTGAAGTGCCACATGAAAATACAGTTTAATAATCCTTGCTGCAGATGGAGAAGAATTACACAGATGTTTAATTATGCTAATGAGGTAATCCCTAAAAGGCTTTTGTAACCTCAGACCTGGCAAAGACTGCTCTAAAATCCAATATTCAGTCTTTGTTAAATGCATACATCAGGCTTGAAATTTAACCCTGCACATCAAGATCTCTCTAAAATGCCCTCTCATGGGAGGAACTCAGCAGAGGTGGGTGAGCACTGAAGGATGGGAGGACCTGGCTGAAATTGGGATAAGGAGTCAAACCTGTCTCTCTGTCCTAAGTGGCAAGATCACCACTCAAGCTTTTGACCCTACCCCACATCCATTACTTTGCTTACAACAGTCTACTTGTTAATTCCAATTAAAAAAATAAAACAAAACAAAAAAAACCCTATTTAATTGTCTGGTACAATCAACCAAAATTCTGTGGGATAGTATCTGCTTTAGCCTGATTAACCTGCATCATCCTGGGTTTCAGCTTTTCCCCTTGCTTATTTTCCTTTTATTTTCTTTCCCCTCCCTCTTTTGTGAGAGTATAATTTTAATTGCTGTTTTTCTGATTTTCAGGTTTCAGAGACACGGACAATGCTGAGCAGCTGTGTGTGTAACAGTTGCAGCCCAAAAGTACAATTAGTCTAATGTGGGCACCAAAACAGAGAAAAGGATGATCAGGGAAATGAAAGAGAAGAATGCAGGCAAGCATTCAGTGACAGAAGAGAATCATTAGCATTGGCCAATACCACAGTCAGAAAGAGGCCAGTGCCATTTGGAAAGTAATGACAGGGCCTCAGGAGAGGTGTGTGTGTGTATGTACGTGTGAAGTAAGCACTAAAAGAAAATGAGCCTTGCTGCACTAATTGGCCTCGCACTTTCCCTGTAATTTCTCATGAGTTCCCTGTTCTCCTCTAATCATGCACACTCATGAGTACTTCCCTCTTCAGTTATCTCCTTACAGCTGCTAATTTGATGCTATATAATTAATTTTACAAATGTATATTGTTATGAAACAATTTTCTACTCTTTAAAATGATTAAACTTTCTACTCACAAAAACATTTTTGAAACCTTGACAGCTTTTAAAACCTGCTTTTAAAAGATGCAGAAAAGATGTCAGAAGAAAAGATACATCCAAAAATGTTTCTGCCCTCACATTGGGACAGAGTAAACTGCACAGATGCTTTCTGCTTACTTTGGAAGTGGCCTTAATAGTCTTTGCTGTGCTGCTGCTCAGGAATCCTTTCAGACACTTCTGGCAATGCCCCTTGGCTTCACTTGTCTTGATTTCAGGCTTACCTTGTTATGGAAAACCTTTAAGGCCCTTTCTCACAGGAAGAGGTCTTGCTATAGCTGGAGTTTCACTGAACTCAACTCCTGGCATGAGTTAGGTCAGGCCTGTCTGTATGAATTGCAAATTTCCATGTTACTGGGGAAAACAATTAAGCTAAAGCAACTAGTCTTAGGCTTTGCACTAGTCTAATTCACCAGCCTGTGTCTTTGGTAACCTAGATCCAGCATGGAGCAAAGCTCCTTCTCCGGCATTCCCAAGTCTTCTCCTGCATTCCCATGTGTCTTCTCACAGGGTAGCCCTCCCAACAGGCCTCCTTCCTAACCCAAAGGTGATCAGGGCAAGTGGCAGGTTGAAAACTGCCTGACAGGCATCTCAGACCTTATTCAGTGGGAGCACTGGCCTCTGAGGGTTCCCAGCTGAGGAGCAAGAAAAACAGCAGTGTATTTAAAAAAAATCAGCACAACCTGTTGTAGGTTTCTCAGCTTCTGCATAGTTAATCTGATCTCTGACAGAACAGTTATGATTCCCAGCATTACAGACTGGTCAGCATTTATGTAACAAATGCTATTAAAGATTTGATTTAGCTTTGTTTTTTAAATTGGTTCTGAACTATTACTGAATGCACAATATCTGCATTTTTGTGTTTATCTATGTAGGGAAAAATAAATATGCAAGGCTTTTCCACACTACTTTAGAACAGCTTTGATGGAAAAAGAAAATTATAAAACACTCTACAGATTAGCAAAACAAACAATAGTAGTAAAATACCCCCAGAAACAACAAACAAAGAAGTGCACTATCTCATAAATGTTGTGGTAATACAGATAATCACTCAAATAAATGTCTAATAAATATATCAAGCTAAATCTAAATAAATAAATCTAAAATAAACCCCCATGCACGTACTCCATGTGCCTCCTGCAGTTTTCCTCACCAGTGCCCGGAGCTCCCCAAGCAGGAACACGTGTGGACATTCTGTGGGAGCACCATGAGGGACCATGAGCTTGCAGAGGCCTGGGCAGCAAACCCTGAGCACACCAGGCTTGGTGCACATGCAGATCTCCTGGGCAGGCTTCCAAGAGGTTCTATTTGCTGTGCACACACTGTGGAGCTGGTACATACATCCAGAGCTGGAGTGTACAGGAGCACTGGCAATTCTCATCAGGACAAACAGAAAATATGTGAACTCTGCCTGGTTAAGATTTTTTTTTTCTTCCCCAGAAGGTGCCTTGTTTTGGAAGGTCAGAACATGTAGGTTTTGTGTTGAGAAATAAACCACCAATGATCCTTGATTTGGGAGAATATCTCAAAGCCCAGTCAGGGAGAATCCTGCAGATAAACTAAATTAGCTAGAAGCACATATATCAAACTTCCTATGAAATGCCAGTTCAGCACAGCAGCTGCTCTTCCAAATTAATTTCACAGCTATAGTTCCTTGTGTTCCCCTCCCTTTTTCTTTTCAACAAAGTTATTGATGTAGCATGTTAGGAGTGAAAATTTTTCCAGATTTTCTCTTCCAATAATCTACAAAGACCATGAATCTGTCCCAATAAAAGGATATTCCTTTCCACTCTGCTTCCCCCAGTAACAACTAATGGGGTTGGTCCTGTGACAACCTGCCAATCAGATGTAGCCAGACACCACAAAAATGCTGATCTACTGGAAATCAGGAAGGAATTTGGATTGTGTCGTTTTCCAACACTTACGCTGGTAAGCACGGTTTCCCTGAAGATCACTCACCTGGGTTAATGGTGATGAATTTGTTATCTGAGGGAGTTTCCTCTGGAAACCTGTCCATCTTTGGAGGAGGACTTCTTGTAGTCTCTGGTCTTCTTGGGATCTTGCCCAGGTACAGTTCGTCGGTGAACGCTGGTGGCACTTGGGTGGAAGGGAGCAGCTGGGGCTGAGTGTCAGCTTCGGCAGAGCTCTCCTTCTCGGCACCTCCAGCCGTGGGGGCAACATTTTGCTTTGGCAGTTCTCCCGGTAGGGTTTTATTTCCTTCTTCCTCAGCAGTCCTGTTGGGGGAAGCCGCGGCCACGCTGGGCTCTGTGCTATTGCGTGCCTCCGAGGCCGCCGTCGCCCTGCTCTTCTCCTTCTTTTCAGCATCCTTTTCTTCCTCTTCCTCGTGCTCCCGCTCCCCGTCCTCGCTTTCACTCTTTTCATCCTTCTCCCCCTCCTCGGCTCCCTCGCCATCCTTGGTGAGCCCCGAGTCCCGCTCGGGCCCGGGGGAGGCGGCGGCGGCCTCGGTGGTGGCCACCACGGCGCGGCCGGCCTGCTTGCTGGGGGCGGCGGCTGCGGGCAGCCGCGTGGGCCACACGCTGCTGGGGAAGGAGGAGATGCCCCCGCCGCTGAAGCCCAACCCTGCCAGCAAGGTGCTGGTCACCACGGAGGCCACGGTGGCCTGGCTGCCGCTGGAGGACGGGCCCATGCCTGTGGCCATGGACACGAAGGAGAAGGGGAGCCCTGAAGAGGTCCAGGTGGAGGAGCCGGAGCTGATGGGAGCCATGTCTGCTGAGGAGGCAGGAGATGCTGTGGGCTTGAGGAGGTCATCGGCAGCACAGGGGGAGAAAACACAGCAGAAAACATCAGCAGGGGTCCAACATACCACTTGGGGTCATTCTCTTGCTTTTCCCTCCCTTTTCACACACATGCTAGTCTCCTAAGACCAGAGATCCAACACCAGCTGGATGAAAGGCTGAGCCAGGACAGAACATGCCACAGAGCTACCAGCAAACCACAAAGAGAGGAACCTCCTTGCCTTCACCACATCATCATTAAAACCCTCTTTATCCTTATCTTTATTTTACATCAAGACCTTCTCCTCCCACATCACTACTGACTTGTGAGTAACGTTTCCTCTTGGGGTGAGAAGAATGTAAAGGAGTTTAATGAGTTCAGCTGTATTACTCACAGTGCTTTAATCCTCAGAAGACAGGAGTTTAAAAATACTGTGTTACATAACGGCTGTCCCAAAATAATGGCTGCCAACGTGAGCATCCATGGCTGGTGGGGCTGCTCTGACAAGGAACTCTGGCTCTTCCCACGCACATTGTGAGGGCCTCAAAGGTTACTATTTTTATTTCCTTAATTTATCCATCAGGATTATTCTCATAAGGACTGGTGTTGCTGTGAGGCATTGCTCTTATTAGAAAAGAACTGCAGCATGGCCAGTTCTAAAAGACTGGGAGAGCATCAGGAGCCCTTCAGCAAGCTGCCACCATGTCTGCCAGGACCTTCAGGCTGTGACACCCATGTTTTCCACGTCCACAGGACTCGCCCTGGCCAGCACCAGTGAATGACATGCAGGACTGGCAGTGCCTGCTTCATTGAGAAAAAGCAGGTGATGAACTATGGACTTTGCCTCCTCTGCACCCTGCCAATATTATTCTAACGTCAACCCACTGCATGCATGATGGTCCTGCACACATGTGTGTGCTCTGCTGTAAATAAAACCCCTCTGTACACACATAAAGAACCAAACCTTGGTCTGTTCATAAGGAACTAGTCCTGAATTACATGTAGAAAAACAGACTGAAGTGTACTGTCTAAAGACAAGGAATAATTCTGTGGAAGAGCTGTGTCAGCGGTTCCTCTGGACAGCCTGACCATTCTCCCTCTCTGAATTACTGAAAAATGTCTCACATTACTGAATTCATCAGCAGGAGAGCCATTAGCTGGAAAGGCATGCACCAGATGAGGACAAAAAAGTGTTAAATAGATGCTGCTGAACACTGAAAAAAATGTAAAATGTTTATTTTGGAAAGTGGAATTTGTAACTTTAAAGTATTTCTGCATCTCTCTGCAATTCCCGGGTTCAGTCAAGCTGTGTAGTTGAAATGCTGCAGCAAACCAAGCAAGGCTGCTTTCTCACATTATTTTTGACCAGCTGCAATCACAGAAAACCTGAGATCTCAGATGAAAACCTGTGCTTTAGAGATTTCAAGCCAAAACTTTAAATAAGCATCTAAACTTTCAGATACTTATCAATCTGAATCCCTAAGGCACTGTGAGATTTGCTTTTTGCTGGCATGAACAGTCTCAAAGCTGGACTGAGTATTAAAATTTGACAGCAGATTTTATGTATCTAGAATACCTCTATACATCATTAAACAAACATAAATCATTCAAATGCAAGCTTTGTATATGTTATTTCCTTACTGGGGAGTATATCAAACTGGATCAGAATAAAACCAGAAGCAATGTACTTGGAGTAAATTCAATAGTATGAATCCAGCCCATAAATCTTACTGAACAACTCAGTACAATGGATGCCAAGAAATTTAGGTTATGGATAGTTTATTTATATTAAATAAACTAATAAGATGGTTTCAAAACTGAAACAGTGTATTCCACTTTTACTGTAAATGTACCAACATTTCTGATTCTGGAATACAGAAGTTTGCCTCAGTGACGTGGTACAGTCTCACCTGAATTAAAATAAAACAAAGACATTTTTCAGGCTTTATTCACACAGTAGCAGGTATCCTTAAAGCACTGGAAGAGCAAAGATGCTCTTTGTGTGTGAGGCCTTATTTCTTCTGCTCATACAGTTAATAAAATAAATTAAATTTATTTCCACAGTCATCATTAATATTTTACAAATCCCCTCTAAATGGGTTGAATACAGATTGAGGAAAATTTTTTAACACTTGATTCTCCAGTGTTCAAAGCCTCTCAGAGAATGAAGCCAGAAAACCATTTCATATTGGAACTGCATTTGATGCTATAAACCCTTCTGTGACAGGTCTGGACACCCCTTCCCCAGGAAAGCTGGGTCCTGCTGCAGATTTCCAACATCGTGCTGCCACCTGGTGGGAAATGTCCCCAAATCCCCGTTGCCTAAATCCATCACTTACCACTCCTGTCTTCACAATTCGGGTCCCCTCGAAAATTCGAGTGGTGTTAGCTGGGGAGGGAAGAAGAGCAGCACATCAGGGCAGGGGAGGAGGCAGAGGAACAACTGCTAAAGCACTGCTCAACATGGGGCTGCAGAATACAGGTACAGGGCTCAGCCTGGAGCAAAGGCAACTCAGCTCTTTGGGCATTACTTACTCACTTGTGTCTAAACACAGACTTGTGGGTCTTTAATTACTCAGGCCTGGCAATGCTGGCTTACTGACAGAAAACAAATTCTCTCCTTCAACCCCAAGCTGGATGAAACATCCTGGCTTACACAGGAAGCAAGAGTAGCTTGATGATAATAGTTTTTTTCTGTCCTTATAAAATTATAATTTATTGCTATATATCTGAACTACTATTACCATCAACCTCTGATAAATGTTTTGAAAGCTCAAGTGGATTTTTTAGGTTAGATATTGGGTACAGCCAGAGATTAGAACAGCAGCTCCTTTTAGGGGACTTGTAGGAGGAATCACATCATCTGCTCCCACTGCAGATGTGTGTATCACTTTCACTCCATTGAATATGGGGCTGCAGTATCCAAAGGATCTCCTACCGAGCTGCCAGTAATGATTTACTCCTAACTGTGATTAAACAGTTATTGTAGTCAAACTTAGAAGAATTTTCCGTTCCATCATCTAGTAAAAGATAAATAATACATCAGTTTCTAACTTCTTCATGGCACTTAAAAGTGAAGTCTAAAACACAGTGCTGAGGTACCAAGAACAGAGCTCCACATGAGTTGTGACTTGGACAGGATCAGACAAGAGCAGGACTTGTCTGATCCTGCTCTCTCTGCCACCACAACAGAACTAAACCATGTCCATAGCCTGACATCCCTCAGACACTAAGTGCTAGCAAAGCAGGATCAAAACCCCCATCCTTTCTGAAAATGACACTGAAAAATGTCCCTACTATTTTGTTCCATATACAGCATCAGATCCAAGTGACAACTCTGCTTTGTCCTAAGGATTTAAACTTTTAACTCTCTGCTTGTTTTATTCTTCCATTACCCATTTTGAGGTTTATGCATCTATAAGCTGGAGTGGGAGGGAATGCTCTCATTGGAGGCAAAATTTGCCCTACTTAATAAAGAATGTCATAATAAGGAAGAAGCAAAACTTTAGTACTTAAAAAACCTCAAAAATAATCAAGTTCTTCTACCAAATCTCAGCTTTACCAGATTTCTCCAATAAACTTAAAAGGAAATCTATGACAAAGGACAGCTTATCATCTAGTTCTTTTGATTTTGTTTAAATATGTATGTTTTGGAAATCACTGAGGTTGCGTGCGTGGTAAAACCTGGGTGTCTCCACATGAGGTTGTCAAGGTAGGACTGATCTCCTTTCCTCTTTACATAAAACAGACACCGATCAGACTCATATTCTGTTAGAGCTGTGCCTCTGATGCATAAGCAGTCTCTGATGAATTTGTTTCAGAAAACTAGTACCAAGAAAAGCTCTAAATTCTCCTAAAACCTGACAAAACCTGACAGTGGGAGGTGTAGGCAAACCTTCCTCACTGGAAATGATATTCAGTTCAAGTCACTGGCCACAATATGAAATTAGCATTGTCTACATGCATTCAAATATCTTCTGAAATAACTTCACACCACATTGCATTCTGCAAAGAAAACATTAAACAAACAGAAAATAGTTCAATGTAAAAATTCGTATGTGTTTTTTTTACCTTGAAAGAGCATAGTCTGGCTAAAGTCACTACGCATTTCATTTCGGCAAACTGCTTGAACTCTGAACAGATAAAGGATGTCAGGTGAGACATGGCTAATGATGGCCTTCTGTTTAAAAAAAATAGATATTATTCAGTTTTTTACCCCCACAGTACTGTCCAAGATCAGTTTGAAACATATAAAGCATTGTGCTAACACAGAACATTTATGCCATGTAAGACAAGTTATATTTCTACACAGAAATATTCAGTGGTTCCCTGGGGAGGGAAAGGCTGAAGGGATGCACCCAGACACTGCTGACTCTGCCCATGACAAAGAAATGAACAAATCCCACATCTATTCTCATAAGAGTCTTCATGCCTCAATGTCTCTGCTCTCCTCAGAAAAACTTAAAACTCAAGTCATTCCACTCTTACAGCAATTTTAATAAGATTTTTTTAAGTGAAGATCTATGACCCAAACACAGGATAAGCCCAGAAAAGTCACTGCATATTCAAACTGACTATTTTGCAACCAATTGGCTGAGGCAATTTGACACTGGTGTGCTGTGCAACATGATGGCTGAGCATCCTGGGCTGGGATATCCCTGCTTACTCCTAGACCTGAGAGTTTCCACAATCACATCAGCTCACAGGAGTAGCTACATGAGTCACTTGAAATACCTTTTATCTCTACAGCAAAACACTGTCTAGCTCTGACTCAAGATGGGACAGCCCAGCTGTATCTGCCAGAGCACTGAAAACAATCTGCACTTTTCTCTGAAAATGGGTTTCCTCTTCTCTTGCCCCTAAAATAGACTAAGATATCATTGCTTTCTTAACCCAAACCTCTGCTGAACAGCACAAGGTCTCACTGTAATTTATTTCCAAGCTATCACTCCATCACATCCCTTGCACTTGTAATTATTTCTTTTACATAAAACGGGATGCTTTCATGGTGCCCACCTCATTTTTGCTGATTAAGGCTCTCCTCCTTATACCTGATTAAAAAATCTCCCTTAAGAGTGTGAAATTATGACAAGAGAGAGGTTACAATACATCATAACCTTGGGTGCCTTTCAATGGATTCCTTTCTGATTTCATGAGGCAGATCGTTCCCTAATGTGACCCAGATAACAATGTCTAGTGGGGAAATTGGAAATATAAATGGAAATGAAGTAAAAGAAGCTTCATCTAAGGGAATAAGAGGAGTATTATTGTATAACTGATTGAATGGGCCCAGAGGACTGTGTATTTGAAAAAAAATATGGTAACAGTCATTAGGAATAACACTGTGCTGCTGCATTTTTCATGTGCATATACAATTACTGATTTCATTATTCTAGAGGCTTTCTTTGATTAACAATAAATGGAGGCCTTTCAAACCTGAATATGTCACTCTGGTTTTATATGCAGAGAATGTTAAGGACCAGTACAATACTTGCTTCCACTTAGACAAGAATGACAAGCAGATGAAATCCTAAATGGAGGAGATAGAGCAGTGTTTCCATCTGTGCTGGAACTGTCTTGCTCTTCTCTCTTTTTCTCACACTGCCAGATGTAGGCAGTGCTTGTACAGGGCCACTCCAAAATAATCTTCAAGCCCTGACTATGCAACTCCTGCCTCTGGCAGCACTAGCTGCCAGAAACTGCTCCAAAGCCTACAAGGGGCTATGCACAGTGAAAAGCCTGAGCCCAGGAACAGATTTTGGGGGATCAGACTTTTAATGTGAAAATCTGTAAGTTTAACTCAAGCCAAAAGGTATTCAGAGCCTCACCATTTCCCGAGCCAGCTGCTTCACAGTAACACTACACGAAAAAGTGTCTGCAGATTCAGTCCTTCATGCACTCACATAAACTATAAATTCACACTCCAGTGTTTGGGCAGCCTGTTAGGCAATGCTCAGCTAATGCTGAACATTTAAATAGCAATTCATCATGGGCCAAACATTATCCTGCCTATAAGGTGACAACTGCTTTCCTCCTCTACCCACTTCTACCAAGAAAATAGCAATATAAGGGTAGCTTGATACATATGTCTGGGGTTGATGCTGTGCTTTTACCAGGTCCTTGTCACTATCCTTGGTGAACGTCTTCTCCTTTTCATCTTCATTTTTAGTCCAGCTGTAGGAGATCATGTAGTTCATGATTGGAGGGTGGTAAATGGTTTCTGGTTGGTTCCAGGTCACCAGTAGTGCTGTCCTGTTCACAGGCTGCACTTTCATGTTGACTGGAGGAGTGCTACAAGCTGAAAAACAGAAGGAGAAAATATGAAGCTCTTCTAAATAACAGAGAGAAAACAAACAGAATGAACAGTGCCTCACTCTAAGAGCTAGGTTTTTTTTCTTTAATGCCCTGGCCTACAGTAACAGCTTAGACTGCAATCCACTGAGACCAATGGGATTGAATACCACCTGCAGCTGCTTTCTGCTCTCCTGAGTAAAGTAAATGAGAGAATCCATTCTCTGCAGGCAGGTTGCTTAGCTCTCTACTTAATTCTCAGTCCTGACATTTGCACCTACTCTTTAACTTGGTGACTGAAGAGCTCTGCACTGAAACATTAAGAAATACAGTGGACCTGATCCCCAGCTTCCCTCATCCCCACCCCCCTGCTGTTAAGGGGTAAATACCCCAATGTGCTCTACAGATCCTGGAAAGAGTTGAGACCTCTGAAAATATGGCACTATTGGGTCAGTAAATGTTCTTTTGTTACCCTAGTACATTTTTACAGTTATTTTATATTCCTCTTCCTGTATATTTTTCTTCAAAGATGCTCAACAATTTATCAGTAATGTATTACCTGCACAGGGAGGAGTGGCTCTTTGATGGCCTTGGCCATCTCCTCTGAGCAGGCAGAGGAACCCCCAGGCAGCCCTGCCTTCCTAACCCTGCCTGCAGCCTGGAGGCAGCACAAGTCACTTCTCAGCCATGCTTAAATCAGTGGGGACATCAGCACAGGCACAGCTTAACCCCTGGGAAAAAAAAACCCCAACAAACGTGGCTTCTGCTTCCAGCAGTACCAAACCCAAAATTCTGCAGGGCAGACCAAGCCCAGGCACAGATGATCCTGGCTCCTGGAGGAGTGGGGTGTGCAGAGTCCCCTGGCAGCGCTGAGGAAACTCTTTTCAAGGAGTTGCCATGGAAAGGTCCAGCTGGGGATGCACAACACTAGATGGCACTCACATGCTGTGGGAAAACTGCATCATCCTCTTCCCAGCTATAAGGAGTTTAGATTTTTTTCCCCAAGCTTTAAAAATCACGTTTAAAATACTCAATTCAGGGCAGATTCTCTCATTCTCATTCTCTTTCTCAGTATAAACCCTGAACCAAGGAAAATCACTTGCAATGATACCTAAGCACATGTGCTGTGGCAAAGGAGCTGGTCTCTTCTGGCAAAGTGTCACCCAGCCGATCAGGCTGACACTGTTTGCAGAATTATTTTTCCCAGTATGACTTTTCCTCTTGAAGCCAACACATTGAGCTTGTTTGCACTCTGCAGGTATGTGACTGCATGTATATTTGGCCATTACTTCACTTCTAAAGAGTCCTGGCAGCACTGAAGGGGAAATATGTCTATTCCTCTGCCTGGACTTGCAGGTTGGCCAAGCAGCACTGCTGTTATATTACTGAAATAGCTACAGTTCTTAAATAAAAATGATTAAATGCTCTAAACACCAGTACTACCAGTACAATAGAAAAATATCTGTCAAATGCCTTTGTGCAGTTATAACTCACATTTTGTAGCTAGCTGAGCAAGACAACATGAATTGCAGAAATATGCTTGGGCAGGAAATATCATTGATATTTGCTCTTGCCATGAGGGGTGACAATCCTGCAGTTCTGCAGTAGATCCTTCTGCTCAACCCAGAAGGATGATCCAGCAAAACAAACAAACCCTACAGTATCTGGAAGCATTGGATAAATGTATGTGAGTTTCCATTTACACCAAGCTGAAGGGATTAAAGCAGCATGCTGCTGTCAGTGCCACAAAGTCAGAAGCCACCCCATGGCTTCCCTCTGGCTCCCTCCTGGTCCCTCAAAGCACAGCATGAAGGTGGCCAGACCTGGATGAGATGGGACAGCCAAAAGCCACTTCTGTTATCACTATTTACAGAGCTCCCTGATCCTGGTATGCCTCTCCATGCTCACCTCTTTCCGCTGAGATGGTCAGATCAATTCTCCCTGACATCACTGTTTATTGATAACTGCACCAATAAATCATAACTGCCCTCTTTGACACCCTTTGTCATCACGGAATTACACTTCAAAATGCCAGGCCAGCCTTTCCTGCTCCACCTAATCAAATCCCATCAGAGACAGAGCCAGGGCGAAGCACTACCCAGACCTAAAACTCTTCCCCAGTCCTTGTCCTCCAGGAGGACATGCAGAGATTTATATATTTAAAGTAATCATGCATCAAATTGTTTTAGAAATAATTCAAGCAGGTAACCTTCCTGAGAGACAGAGAGATCCCCCTTAATTGCAGCAGCCCTCTGAGTGGTGTCTGGCCAGTTTTCCACACAAGGACCCCAAGCTAGCCCAGGGAGAGGGGGCTGCCATGTCCCCAGCTCTGTGCCACCCTCTGCAGCCAGCCTGGGTGGCATCTGGAACAGCCAGAGAAATGGGGATCCCCAAGGATAAAGAGAAACTCAGAGCCAGGAGACACCCCCCTGCCCCTGCCCTCTGATCCAAGCAGGTCATGAGCACTTTGAATCACCTGAGTGACCCTGATGACTTCACTGAGGACAAGCTTCATTCACATTCAGCTAAAATGAGGCTGAATTTACAATACTCTGATTTCTCAGTAAATATTATAAAATTTTCATGACTTGGCTCAATCTACTCCAAGGCACAGAGTAGTATCTGAAAAACCTGGAGTAATTTAGTATTAACCAACCTTTTCTGTTCAACTGCATTTTTTTAAACAGCTTATGAATGGGAAAAAAGATTTTTTTTTATAAAATGAAACATATGGTTTTATTAATTTAACTAAACCTGCTTAGGACACAATGGAATAAAGAAACATTTGATTCAATAATTCAATTTGATGATTTAATTAAAGTGATACATAATAACATAGTGAATGTCTGAAAGGCAAGGAAAAAAAGTCCAATGATTTGACCATCTATAAAACAACTGGCATTTCTCAGAGATCTAATTTTTCTTTCAATACTCTCTGTGCCTTGGGTTTTTCAAAGAAGATTAAAAGAATCACAGGCTAAAGGACCTCTACTGATTTTGCAAAATGTGCAGCTGAAGAAGAGATAGAAATGCAGGAAATGGTTGGGACAGGGAAGGGGAAGTTTAATCAGGACACACTGAAGAGAAACACAAGCTTTTCTTTTTCTTTTTTTTTAACTAAACCAGGCTTAATGAGAAAAAAGAAAAGCCTGTGAATTCATGATTTCTTGGGAAAAAAGTAAGACTCAAAACTAACAACCAGCATTATTCCACACTGAAATAGCATCTCAGCTAATTTTAGAAAAAAATATTACTAATGCTCTGTTTAAAATTCAGATCCTGAGGGATATTAAAATATTGTGGGGGCTTTCAGGATGCCTTTCTGTGGTGTGTGCAATCCTGAGCAGATACCTGCACAGGTCTGGCAGAACACCAAAGCCACTGTGTCCTGGGCTGGCAGCCCCATGCCAAGACTTGTGGAGACAGAAACCCCCAGCTGGGGTGTCACCCTGGTTTTTTAAGATTTTCTAAAGCTTCTGATATTGACATTCTCGTAGTGAACTTTCTCACACATTTTTTGTAAATAACTCATTGTTTTGCATTCCTTTATGGAAGAAGAGAAAGTTGATAGACTGTTGGTTTGACCAGTGTCATTGGAGAGGTGTCGCTGTCACCCTCCAATCTGCTGTCACTTTTGGAAAACTGTAAATCTTAGAGTCAGAAAATAAACCGCCTTTTTTTCTTCACCTTGAGAACAGTGGTGTGTGCTTGTGTTCTTTCATGTCCTATAGTGACATCGGGGCACCCAGGCCACATCTCAGAGGCACTGAATGGGCAAGAGCCTTTGCAGTACCATGGCCATGCCCCACTGTAGGCACAGACATGCCCTGGACCTCCTGGAGGGAAAGAACACCCTCACCTTCCTGTCAGGGATGACCTGAACTGGGAGAACCTGGCAAACAAGGCAGCTGCTGCCTTCTGGAAGAGCCCTGAAGAGGCAGAACAGCACAGGTGCTTCTGGAGGGAGCCCCTCTGACCCAGCTCAGGCAGCCTGAGGGGCTCTCTCAGCTGCTGGCCATGTGTGGGGCTGCCCAGCAGCTTGACCCAGGCTTTTCTCTGCAGATCAGCCCACTGGGGAAGGCAGGGGGAATCCAGCATCTTGGCCAGTCTCATCTTCCAGGGCTCACTCAAGCCTGGACAAAACCTGTTTGCTACTGGCAGATGAATGCAGCATGCTGATACACTCATAAGCACTGGGCAGGCCAGCCATACAGCAGAGAATGATTTTCTTCATGTTAAAAACATTCCAGTGGGCTGGAACAAACAAAATTAATTTAACAACTCTGCATTCATCTCTCCCATAATTTGATTTGTATGTTGTATTTGGCTACATAACCTCCATGAGGTTTCCTAACTGAAAGCCTGATAAAGCTTAATCCAAAAGCTCCTGGCAGCTCCATTTCAGTGAGCTGAAAGACAAAAAAAGGGGCTTGGTGCTTTGCAAAAATTAATTGCTGGTACTGAGACACACCCATGAATGCAGAAGTGGTATGTAAGAGAATATTGCAGCTTTTTAAAATTAATATTGTTCCTTAAAAGCAGCCTGTAGTTCTCTTTCAAAGACAGAAACGCAACACAAGCCAAACTTTCTGGGTTTCATCACTCTTTTTGCATATGCTACCTGTGGTTATGAAAAGACCTATTAAGGGAAACTCTGTGAGAGTGCAAGAAATGTGTATTCAGTTATGGCTTGTACGCTCTCTCCCTGTAAAACAGGTCTTCATATGATGAATCTAGTTGCACTGGGCTCAGTGGGATTTATAAAATCCTCTAAAAATGTTCTAAGTTAGCTTGTCCATGCATAAAAATGTCACCACTTTAAAGGCAGTTATTTCTAGCTGTGCTATGCCCTGCTTTGAAAAATCCCACTCTCTACCTCCTGCTGAATGTCTCAGCAATGCAAAACTGCTGTTCCTCTCCTTGGTGCCGTTGGATACACGTTGTGTGCTGAAGCCCTGACAATTTTCAGCACAGAAAAGCAATGTGACAGTGAGATCCTGAATCCCTTGTGGTGACATGGGCATCTTCTAGGGCAATTCATACATGGAAGGGGAAACATCAGCACCAGGATGTGCCCATAGCATGTTACTGGCTCAGAACTGCTCAGTGGTAACTAAGAGAAAGGGACACGAGTCCTGTCTTGCTCTGGGAGGCAGCTCCTGGCTGTAAGGTGAGAGAGGCCTCACTTCTTCTTGCTACTACTCTGGATATGCAGGAGGATTCATTCAACAGAATGAGTGGCAGGGAACAGTGTCTCTCCCTTACAAAAAAGGGGCACAAAGGAAGATAGTTGGGGCATTTCTTCCCCCAGACTCAGTAGAAGAGAAGCTGAGAGGTCAGTATGGGGGTTTCATGTCTTTCTTCACCAAACGGGCAAACAATTTGGTGGCCAAGTTCTTGGGAGAGAGAGGGTGTTTCCTTCCCCTCTGCCCCAGCCCTGGGGAGGAGCTGGAAGGGCCAGTCCTGCAGCACAGATGCATCACTTGCTGCTGTAATGACACCCAACTCAGCCACAGGCATCCCAGATGATTCCAGTGCCTGCAAGCTGTGGTCAGTGCTTGTGCTATTGCCAAACACTGCACCAAGTTCACTCAGCCCTGTCACCCCCAGGAACCCAACTGCAGACAAGAGAAAAGCAATGCCACCAACAGAAAAAGAGAAGGAAAATACTTTCAACTACATCTATACCTACATACACACACACATATATTCCTTCTCATTATTAGATCCTCCAAACTTCAAATAAACCCTGAAATGCAAAAGTATGGGCTGTGCTGCAATGAGAAAACACGCTTGCTTTCAGTGCCATGGTAGGGGTAGTGATACAGGGGAAGATTCAGCTCCATTGAACTGGTGTGACTCAGTGGAGGTGCTCAGGAAGAGACACCAATCCATAATAAACAAAAGCATGCTTTGGGCTGTCAGATTCAATCCCAGAGTTCAGCAAGGGCTGTGCTCCCAAAGGATAACAAATAAACTATAAAGATCATATGCACAGACAACACAGGCTTTAGTATATCAGAAAGTGCTAACAGGCATACTTATAACATTTTCCCTCTTCTTTTACTAAATGTTTGCAGTTTTTCAGCTTTGCTTTAGTATACATTGTTGACTTCTCAGAGTGCTTACAAATGACATTATTAATACATAAGGATAATTGCTTTAAAGAGTAGCACACATTTTTCCTTTACCTTTGCCTGCACTTTGCCAGCAGGCATTGGCAGGATCCGGAGCATGCTGTACACACAAATATTTGTGTTGATCTACTTCAATCCACAGGCAGAATGTAGCTAGGAGACAGACTATTTATCTTCCCTGCTCTTACCTTCCACTATGCTTCAAACAGATGGGGTTGTTGAGGTGTGAGGCACAGACCCCACACTTGTTTTATGAGCTCTGCAAAATAACCTCATGAGCAAATGGGCACACGGGTCCCTCTGACTGAGGGCATCTGCACAAGCTGGGGTTTGCCCCTCTGTTGCTGGCCCATTTCCCAAAGTGTTCACACAACCAGCATCTGGATTAATAACTGTATGGCTTTGTAGCACCTAAATTTCCATGGCATCACAGCAACAGATCCTGTTTTACTGAAAGGCATGGACCATCAGATGCCATGCTGGGATAAACTGATGTCCAACAAGGACCCGCCCTGCAAGTTTTGTGTTTGTATTGCACACATCCATGTGTGCACACAGAGGGTGACTTGTGTTTCAAATGTACACCTGTGCCCTTATTTACACAGTGTGTTTGTGCCACATGTGTGATCACATTCAGGGGCACAAACAGTATCAATGGGAGAAAGAAGGAATTCCTGCCAGAAGGACACATATTTGCTCTGTTAGCCAAGCTGATCTTTCCAATGTTCTCTTTGGCCTGGGGAGCGAGGAAGGATAGAGCAATAGGGCTGGTAAAGCCTCCCAGTACATGCCTGTGGGATGCCCAAAATCAGATTAGGAAAGCAGCTTTCCTTTCATAGTTTCTGGAAGCTTTTTAAAGGATGAGCTGCAGGGACTCATGGTTCAAACTAAAATTAGTACTTCTGTGGGCTGAACAGCTGGGCCAGCAGGTAGGCAGTGCAGAAAGGAATTCCCTCCAGGTGTAAATGGAATAAATCATCAAGTTCAGCTCTTCCAGCTTTAGTGGCAGCTGTGAACCCAAACCTCACCTACTCTTTCACACTGAATTCCTCTTGCTCTGTTGGTTTGGACCCTTTATAATCTCTGAAGAAGTCTAAGGAGTGACTTAGTGCTCACTAATAAATCTATTGATAAATTGTTCACTACATTCAGGCCCAGACACACACACTCCTCACATTACAACCACACAGAAGTTACTACAAGTATTAAACAGAACCCCACAGAACAGAGCCATTGCAGGGGAAGCATGAGGTCTATGTCAAGGTTAAATACCACATCTTTTTGCATCTAATTCCCCCTCAAAAATGGGTCCGTTTTTTAAATGAAAAGCTTTGTGTTCCACCTGACCTGAAACTGTCTGGAAGGCAGAAGCCTGTCCTTTCCTGCTTTTGCAGGACACTCTCCATGACACACACAAGGACCCAGCAGTGCTGCAGAGCAAGACAGGGCTGAGGTGGAAGGGATTAAATATGTAGAAGGAACACACTGATTTCTGCCTAAAATGTGCATTCAGCAGCCACTAGAGGCTCAAAAAGAGACTCTAGCACCTTTACTTGGAGCAATAAGGCAGTAGCAGACAGACAGGTCTGCAGCAAAAGATGCGGGACAAACAATGGGCAGGACAGTGTCACCACCCTCCAGTGCGACCAAGCCAGGCTGCTACACCAACAGAAGTCCTAATGATGAGACATGAATTCATTTGCACCAAACCCAGTAGGGTGCTGACCTGATTAAAGGGGAATAGAATTGGGAAATGATGACTTCCATAGCAAAATGAAATCAAAAAGCAAATAGGAAAAGCCCAGTTGTCCAAGAAAATGAGGGAGTTATTAATCCACGAAGAAATCTTCCAAGATTCTTTCAAAGGACAAAAAGAATCAATGCTAATGGTAAACTACTGTGAATTAACTTAAAAAGGTTCTTGTTTATTTGTATTCCCCTTGTGATATCTAAAGAAAATAAATAGCTAAATTTTGATTTAGCCATCTTGAGTTAAATTTTCAATAATGAATAATTTTAAATCCACCTTCACTTTGTTGTTGTTTTGGATATGTTGCATACTACTATGAGGTATTTTGAGTAATTTAGGTTTGACTAAACCATAAAAATGACATTCTGCAAGAGTAGAACTTCTCTGCCTAAGACTCCTTCTGGACTCCCAGAGAGAACCTGAGGGCATGAAGAGACTGCAAAGTTGTTTTGAGACAGTTTTCATAAAACATGGCCATTTAGAAAGCAAAACCAAATTACTGGGAGTAATAACAGAGGCTATAAATGAGACAAATAACTTGTTCCCATTCAGAAACACTGCTGCCAATGCTCTAGACTATCTGCCTCAAAGTGTTGATGTCAGTGCACTGAATCTCTGATCCTTTGGATGCTGCTGCATGGGAGAGACATTCCAATGCTCTGCAGAAAGGCAGCACCTTTACAGAAGGCTGTAGTCTCATTTCTGACACCAGGAGCCATGAAATGGTGAATAAGAACTAAACTGCTTTGCTTGAGTGCAGTACCTTTGGCTGCAGGCCCCTCCCTGAGCCATGCTTCCAGCACAAGGCTTGCAGGGGGGAAAATCCAAATATCTTCTATCCATGTTCTAGTGGCACTAAATTAAAAGGACTTCCAAACTGTGAATTACCACCATATAACAAAAACCAGTAAGGAAAATGACCACCTGCACAGTACTAGAGAAATGTCCCAGCTGTTAATTTAGAGTCCAAAGCTAAGTTTTACTGGAGTGAATTTATGACTGCTCATTATTTAACTTAGTCTAAGATCATAATTACAGATGGTACTCCGAGGCGAAATCCCCCTGATGGGAAACAGCATCGTTTGAGACTCCAGCAAAGAGTAATCAGACACCTTTGGGAAAGTAATCAGGCATCTGTGAAAGAAAACTCTGATGTCAAGAGCCCCTCACATGGGATGCTTGTTTAAGTGTTGCAAGGCATGCAGCACATTTAATGAGTAGAAAGGTTAAAGGGTTTCTTTGAGTGTTAAAAAAAACCATAAAGAAACAACATTTGATGTAATCAGCAGCAAAATAAAATGGGCAAGTATTGTTGCACATGGGGTACTTCCTGAAACAAGGAAATGAAACACCTTTTCCTCCTGAGTTTCCATGCCCACACCTTCACTAAAGCAGGTATTGTTTTGTAAATACAGCTCTGCTTGATGGGACAACATGTGAAAGTAGTGAGAATTCCCTGCAGACTCAGATCCTTGAACTGGATGGACCTTTATGTAAGAATTCTGTTTGTCCCTGAAGAGCAATGTACACTATTAAAGCAATAAATAATTAGCAATCCCTCTACCAGAGCTGCTTGAAAGCTGCCCAGGAGCTGCAGGAGCAATCACAATATATGATGTGACAGAGAAACACAGTCCTGAGCCACAGAGGACAGGCCAGAGAAGAAAGGAAGCACTTTTAACAGAGATTGTCTTGTCCAAAAAGTCAGGCACTGCCACAGGCACTGATAATTACAGTATCTGATTAATGCTTTACAAATGCATTCTTGGCTTAGAATGCCTGTACAGAGAACTTCTAACTTTTCAAAACTTTACATAAATAAGTATTGCAACATGGTGAGCCCTCTTGTTAAATGATTCCTCATTTAGCAGTATGATCCACTGCATAGTTTGGATCTCTGAAAGTCTCATCTTCTTAAAAAGAATCACTGTGCAAAGGTTTATTATCAACCCACCAGTTGCTACAATTACATAGCTGAACAGTATTTAACCTGGATGGTGGATTTCAGAAATAAGATCCTTTAAACATCATCTGTATGGTTTTTTGAAATAGCTCCAGGGTCAACTTAAAAATTAAGCTCAGCTCATGGGCTCTTATTCAGCAAAGGTCTTATGCATATGCTTTTATTCCAGGAATACAAACAGTCCTCAAGAGACCTGTTTTAAATCAGCTTTTGCCAATAGGAGGAAGCAATAAGATAATGGAATAAAGGAAAACTCTTCTTGTTAAACTCTGACACAAAAAAAAATCTGGAGTTTTCACTTTTAAGTGAAAAATTGGTCCTATTTCAAATTAGCTGAAGTATTTCACCATCTTGTATTCTGATGATGGAAAACAATGCCCCTCTCTTCATTGCCTCGTTTGAATTAAAACAAGAGAAGGGAGAGGAGAGTAACTGCAAAGCAAAAGGCTGGTAACATTCACACTGGTTAACAAACTGTATACAAGAGCACTGACCTAAAACAGCCTTTCCCAGAAGACCTTTTGTTTACCAAATGCCACCACTTCTGGGGCTTTGCTAAGAAATTCTCAGAGGGCTGGTATAGAGTGAGAAAGTTTTCCTCCAGTGTATCTGCAGGTTATGCTACTGGTCACAGTTCTGTGACCTGAGATAGCTTTAATAGCTGAGAGAAAGAGCTGAGAGCCCTTTGGTCCCAAACTGTTCAGGATGGCACATTTGCCAATGGACCACTGCTTTGTGTTGATCTGAAATTCCCCATTCACCAGGGAATTCTGAAAATTATTCTGAACCTTATGCAAATTGTTCTGGGCACATTTTCCTCCAAAATAAGAAAGGCTTACATAATGAATGCTACACTGTTTTCCAGATTAGCAATACTGCCCACAGACTTAATAGAGTGTGACAGAGGAAACAAATTGCAAAAATTCACGCCGACAAACATACCCGAACTTCCCCTGCAGAGCTGGAGACCATCACAAACCATATCACCTTGCAGCAACTAAAAGATACATTTTCGTGACCATGGCTTTCCTACAACACACAAATCAGGAACAGGGAGGGCAGACAGGAGTCACCATGTGACAGCCATTGGTCACATTGCCTAATGCAATGGAGAAAGCACTGAGGTGCAACCAGGAGGTATGCAGAAGAATCTGCATAAAAGAAATTTATAATGCTAACCTTACACTCTTCTGTGCAAGACTGTCTGGCTGGAAAGCACTTCATGCACTCTGTTCCTCAGTCCTTTTGCATGAATGACACTGTATAAAGTGGTACTATATTCACTAGCTGAATAAACAACAGGTTTTGCTTTCACTCAAGTATCATGACTTCAACTCATTTTATTTATATGTCAGTAGTTCAGAATGTGCAGTGGACCAGGTACATCATCGCTGCTCACCTTTGTCAAAAAAGGGGCCAGAACCATCCATGTTGTTATATTTCTGGAACAGCTATATCTCATCCCTGTAACCTTTGGAGGATATACTACATTTTGTGTTAGCAACACTGCGCCGACCTATTTATCTTAAGTTCTGAAAAAAAATGCACCTATTTTCAGTGTCCCCTGGTGTGCACACAACCCAAAAAGTGACAAGTTAACAGAGATGGTACAACCACTGGCTGCCCAGCCAATAGCCTCCTAGAGCAAAAGCTGAGGGGAGGAAGAAATCAGCAACTCCAGCCTCATCCCTACTATTAAATGGCATGATGAATGTTGTCAGACCATGGGAAATGCATGTCCCCCACCTGAGGGTCTCTCATGTCACAAATTCAAATTCCCAGGCAGACATAAATACAGAGCATTAAGGTACTTGAACATAATGGCAGAGGACCCACAGAGAACCTGCTCAGGAAACCAGTCCCCAAGAACCAGACCACATAAACATGGACTAATAGTAGTGCTGGTCCCTTGCTCCTGTGGACTCATGACAACTAAGCCAGGTGTGCTTGGTTCTTAAAGATCAAAGTCATGGTGAATCCTTCTGGTCATTCAAGGTGCTCTTTTGTTCTTGACAGCTCCAAATTAAGATCAGCCCATTAACTACAGACCTTAGTGTTTGTAATGCTCTAACAAAATTGTAGGTTTCAGTCATTTACTGTCGTGGTGAAAACCACCCCAAGATTCTTTATAATCCTACAAACAATCCAGTGAGGTGAGGAATATGCAGGCATGTGGCCAAAGCAGTTAAATCTCCTTGAATGTTATATCAGAGGTACCTTGGCTGCACTCAAAATAAAAACGAGTCAGTTCTGTCACTTTTAGCATAATGTAACTCATTAACTTTCATCACTGTTCTGGGTAAATAATATGTACCGAGGATATAACTGAAGAAATTACTGACACATGTTGCTGTTACAACACTGATTGAAAACTACAGGCCAGAGCATCCGAGCGTAGCAGAGTTTCTTCATTCCCAAGATCTCCTTCTCACTTCTGATGTAAATTCTCTGTCCCAAGTCTGCCTGGTACATGAGGTTTGTGTACGTGTATATTATATATATATATATAAATAAGCATGCTCAGAGAATAATGAGCCCTGAGAAATACACTCTCCCAGCACTCTCTTGGGAAGGTGAGGCTGCTGAACGCAGCTGTTTTCATGATTCACATCCTCTAAAATCTGCACTTTCTGTGCCTGGCCAGGTGAAAATGCCAGGTAAAAAAGGGAAGCCTGTAAATCTGCTTAGCTGTTTCCTTCTGGCAAACTGCCCCTCTCTTCTTTACCTCTACTGGTTAAGCACCAAGCACTTCGCAAGACTGAAGACTGGAAAGTACATGTGATTTCTCCTACCTATAAATAACACCAGTCAGTAAAATAGAGGCAAATAAAAGTAGTAAATGATATTTATTTCTAGTCTTATTTTATCGAGAACACATTTCTCTCAGAATTTCTGATGTGCTCCTGTAGCCAGGGCTGCCTGTGCCAGTGCGACAGGAACCTCCCTCCAGCTCATTATCTGGTGTCTGACAGAAGCAAGCACCAGCTGCTCTACAAAAAGGCACATGAAACAGTTCAGCAAGACATTAGAAAATCACCTGCCTAAAAGGAAGAGATTATTTTCCTCCTGTCACCATTACCAACAGAGTGATACAAACGCTGAATTAAAAGGTTGGCAGTTTTTCAGAAGTCTTGTTACTGGAGAAATGAATCCCATAACCACATCTGGACACTTTATTTCCATTCAAACACCCAATGCCTCAGTGCTAATGGGGCTGAAATTTTTCCTTTGACCTTGGCCCTTTGGTTTTCCCTTTTTGTCTGGTATCTCCACAGCCCTAAAGCCAGTTGGCAGAACCAGGGACATTGCCAGTTTGAGATTCATATTTTGTGGCTCTGAGACCCACATATTGTATTGTCATGGTACCTTGTACAGGTATCTGGAGCATAAGCAGAATTAGTTAATTTATTGACACTTACTGACAAGGAATGCCTGCACAACCTGCATTATTTCTTTGGTAGCTCACAGCTGCTCTTAATACCATTTGATAACAAAGTAGACAGAAAAAAATTCTTCTATTTGTCAGGTGTAAAATTATAAAGTATAATCTACCTTTGGAAGCTTCTGTACCAAGTGGATTTTCCAACATGTCTGTCATATCTTGGTTCCAAGCATCCTTCACAGCAGACTTGGATACCTTCCTGTTGTTCAGCCTTTGCTCTGGTCGGAAGTTATTCCTCAGGTACTCCACAGACTTGACATGGTCCTGCTGCTCAGTGGTGAAGATGGAGTAAAATGCCTCCAGCTGATGGCAGCCATCATGGCAGGGGAGAGAAGAGATGGTAATTAGAAAAACAATGTGGTGAAATCCGGGTGGCTGATAAGACAGCAAAATGCAAGGAAGTAAAATGTTGATGCCAAGACTGATAAAAGCACATGGGAAGTCAGACTGCCCACTGAAATTATTGCCAACCACCTTATCTCAGCACAGAGCTTATCCTGCCCAACATGGGAGAAGGCCTTCTAGAACCTGTGGACATCTGTCATTGGCAAAGAAACATTTGCCCTTAAGATCCCTTTTGTGTGTGACACAGCCTTGCCAAACCCTCCTCACTGCTGGCATGGCTTTGTTTCACAGTACTGCATCAGAAAGCGCTTCCAGGTCATGCCACACCGAGAGCTTTCTCCTGGATAAGGCAATACCTCCTTATCTCTGAATACCTTACCAAGTTTAGCTGCCAGGCTAAGCTCCACAGACAGCTCGTGCAGCACTTTTAGGCACAGCTAGCATACACTCCTCTGGGAATAAGTTCTTCTGTTGGATTCAGATCTGAGCTATTTATAAGAAAATGTATTAACCTGTAAGAAAGGACTGTAATTGAAAAACTTTTCTGTTGCTTCGTATCTTAGTGTTTCTTAGAAAAAAAAAATTCTAGCAAACTAAGGAGAAAATATTTTCAGCTAATGTTTTTCTCCCAGTTATCAAGGTAGGTACGGCATTTACTGTTACCTTGTTATCATTCAGGACAAAAACCAGAATTAGTTATGTCACTGCTGGAAAGACTGAGCAAGACAGAGCAGAGAAGGAATCAATCCTGATATTGTTTGCATCACATCAGTTACACATATAGATAGTATGGATTTGGGGAGCACAGAATCCGGCCCAGGAATTCAAAAAGGGACTTGAGTAACATTCATAGCTTAATGACAGCTTAATCACTGAAACTCACACACTTTTCATTAAGTGTGTCTGCTCTAAAAGCTCTGGAGAAGCATGTGAGCCCCAAATTTTAAAACTGGAAGAATTATCATGGTGGCCTCAGTGTATAAAGCTGATAAAAATAATCAAAGAAGCAACAGAGCAGTTGAGCATCACCCACTGACTCATGAGGCACCCACTACCATTCTTTACTTTCCTCTCAAACCAGTAATCTGAGCCCCCTTCAGCAGAGGGACAGCAGGGGATGAGCAGGGAGGGGTGACCACCAGTGACCAGTTCCCATCACAGGCAGGGAGCTCAGGTGCCACTTTCAGAGCTCAGGTGCCACTTCCAGAGCTCAGGTGCTGCTTCCAGAGCCCAGGTGCTGCTTCCAGAGCTGAGGTACCACTTCCAGGCATGGATGCTGGGATTTGAATTGTCCTTCTTATTTCCTCCTGTATTTTATGTGAATGCCTTATTCCGAGGTTCTCAACACAATTCTGTTTCTGATTCTTTTAAAGAAACAACTTGAAAAATTTCAAAAACCATTTCCTAATTATTAGCAGGACGCCCTCAACAGCATAGGAGGATGGATTAAAAAAGGGGTGAAAGCACTGACTTACACTTTTGTCTTTAAAAAAACCCCACAACAGATGATCCTGCTGCACCCTTCTATTAAAGCACAGATCAAAACTCTTGGGCTTATTTACATACCTTTTGCACTTCATGCACTGGAAGCAGTTTTGATGAAGCCAGCTAACAGGGCTTAAAGGTGACTTTATAAAAGTGCAAGAACTCGGGTAGTAACTTCTCTTCTGAAGTCAAGTCTCTAGGCTTAGACATCTGTGACATTAATTGAATTTTTAAACTTTCAGAGAGAACTTTTAAAATATTTTCTTCTGCCATGCTACCTTGGGGAGGTATAATTGCATTTTAACAACTGCCAATTCAAACATGATTTTTAACCTTCCACTTTTTATGTGTTGAAGTATATATAAGCCATTTCAACATCACTTTCACTATAAAAATATTATCTACGACAAATGAGAAATTAATTTATCTATAGCTGCCAGGAAAAAAAATATTCTAAGATCTGCAGTCAAGGAGCTACATTGATGCTCTTCAAGGAGTACAAGAGCTCCTGTTCAGAAGAAGAAATTAAAAGCTCTTGTAAGACTATTGTAGATACAGGGAAACCTGATCTAAAACTCTGAGTCATGCAATTACAAACCATTAAAGCCTGATGTGTAGTTTTCTAAGGGCTGGATATACAAATGGCAATTAAAAATACTGAAACTGTTGTGAGCACAATGAGCTACTCTGAGGTATGCATTACGAGAGATAATGCCATGCTTTGGGTCATTGAATGCACTTAGCTTTACAATGCAGCCACAGGGTGACACAGCTTGTCCTGGTTTGTTGTCTAATTATCAGGGAAGATGATGATGATGGAGGACTGCAAATAAAATAGAGAAGCCTCCACAAATGGACCACTTCACTACTGTCCTTTTTCCAGCAAGGTATTTTGCACAAAAGCAGGAATTTAATTGGAACAGCAACAAAGCTTAAACAGTATCACTGTCATCCCCTGGGATTACAGGCTGCTTCATGGGGTTTGTGATAAAGAAGGTTAAACTATGGCAATGGATTATGTTACACTGTTTCTGTTAGAGGAACAAATAATAATCATAGCAGTGGCAGGGTGGCAGGCTCTTGAAACACACACATCTAGAGCTACTGGGGAGGGGGGAGTGCTACTATTTATTCCACATGTGTTGTAGTATCAATGAAAGTCTGTCTACACACAGAATTCCCAGCCCTTCAACCACATGCACATGCACAGAGCAGCACAATGCCAAATTTTAAAGGCCTGATTTGGAACAGTTGCTTCTGTACAGCACAGGAAAGGAGCTATGCCAGGATAAAGTACCTTTACACCGACGGCTGAAATTGATATTTACCATTTTATTCGCATTTGTTAAAAAAGAAAAAAGAAGTCGCGACCCACCTGATGTGCACACAGGGTATAAAACTGAGCATGGGCCAGGCCTTGCAGCCACCAAATAATAAACAGTAAACTTATTGATGTAGTGAAAAGCTACAAGGGATTGCAAGTATCCTGCAGTCAAGGACAGAATTCAAAATGATCTCGACAATCAGAGAAATAGCCTGAAAAAAAACAAGGGGTCTGATTCAAGCAGGACCATGTGCAGAGTCCCAGGCTCCAGCCAGAACTGGGGCTGCCTGGGGGCACAGTGTGCTCAGCACTGCCACAGAGCTCCAGGGAAAGCCTCCAGCAAAAGGGTTCCTGCTGACCAGGAGCTGAACACAGGCAGCACCGTCACACTTTTGTGAAACAGCAAAATAACACCAGGATGGGGGGCTGACACATGAATCCTGACGTGGCCCTCAGCCTCTGGAGGGCCTCAGCTGAAGCACTGCAAGTGGTTTTGAACACAGACTGTCAAAAAAAGATGAAAGAATCTATAGGAGATTCTTGCATTGAGATTTAGAAAACAGGAAAAAAGCCTGGAGCAGGGGTATGGCAAGTGCCTTCTGTACTTCTGAAACCTTTGAGAACAACATCTGTCAGTCAGGATCACCCACTGAAATGTTCATGCGCACATCACAGAATTAGTAATGCAAAAACATTTTTTTCAGTGGATTATAACAGAGGAATAAGAGGCAAGTCTAAATCCAGCAGGTTGGCTTTCTAAAGACCACACTCTGACATTGTCAAAATACACTGAACCGTCAAACATTTGACTTCATCTAGACATTGCCTTATCAGAACAATTCTTCAAACTCCAGACATTGTGTCTATTTACATTAAAAGCTGCTATGTGCTAATTTTAAAGATTTGTGCACCAGCTAGCTGAGCACATAATGGCAGCTTTACTGTGTTACAAAAACAGTTAAGCATGGAGAATTAATGGAAAGATGTCTTTTCTAATGTAATTAGTTCAAATTACTAAATCTGAGCAGAACTGAAATCACTCACTTTACTTGGAAAAGAAAGTTTCAATTAAAAAGAATAAAAGGGAACTCTATGTAACTATTTACACCCTAGCTTAATTTAATCTTAACAAAAACAATATGAAATAAATCACTGAAAGGAAGCTGGGTTTCATGTTGTACTGTCTTCTCAAGACTGATGGCTCCTGTTCAGAAACAATATTACTTTAGAGAATAAAAAAATCACCAACACTTCCTTTTTTTGTCAACAGAAACATTTGTGTTCTCCAAATTAAACTGGCTGGTTCTGAAAACACTGTCTTAAGGAGGGCAAATGAAGGGGTGGGCTTCACTGACCAAACAAACACACCTGGTGGTAAGAAATGGGCACAGGCTTCCTAAACACGATCCACTCCACGATCTCGCTGCAGGGAGGAGTAGTCAGGGACCCTGTGTAGCGGTAGTAGCTCCCCAGAGACGTTGGCAGAAGTTCCCTCAGCACAAAGGGATCCAGAAAGGTCTCCTTCTCTGCAGGGAAGATTGACAAGCAGGATTACACTTTTTTTTAATGTGTCTTTAAAACAGACATCACATCGCTAGGCAGCCTAACAAGGTGTAATGGCAACAACATATTTTATCATATATGTAATGAAAAATGGAAACCCTCTGTAAGAGCTGACGTGTGGTTTATTAAAAGAGCAGCCAAAATGTTAGTCAGCCCCATCCCAAACACACACCCTCCTAATCTGAACGTGTGCAGGTGTGAAGTGCACTTGCTACCCCACTGGTTTATGTCAGTACAGAAATAACGCTGTAGTCAGTGGTTCCTGTACTCAGTGCCTCTCCAGCCTGATGGCAGCAGGACAGGACCCAGTGGGACACAGCCAGGTCCTGTTTGCTGCTGCCTGACCAGAGCACACCAGGCACTGCATCTGTCCCATCTCTGCCAGCAGCAGAAAGGGATGCAGGAGCAGAGTCAAACCCTCAGTGGATTGCTCAGATGGAGGAGGCAGAGCCATGCTGCTCAGCCAAACTTCCCTGGGAGCTGCCAGGCAGCTGGGCTGAGGAGCAGGGACACAGGACACTGCTGAAGTTCAACGTGGTGCTCAAAGCAACATCCAAGCAGTTGTTCAGGCCTGCCTGCACCCACGCAGGCTGGCACTGCCAGGGTGCTGCCAGACACAGCCAGCACTCCACCACAAATAGGTCTCGCAGGCAGAACTGCTGCCCCTTCTCCCAAATCCAAGCAAGTCCTTCCCAGGGTCCAGCAGTCTGAGGACAAACCTTTTTTTCTCTGAGAATCTCCTTGGACAGCCTGAAATGCAGACCTAAGCACTGGAAGCATTCACCTGCAAGTAACAGTGACAAGCTGGTAATATTTAACGCCAGTGAAGAAAAAGAAACAAACAAAAGGAGGGAACAGCTGCAGGTAAGGCAATTTCCCTGCCATCCCTGAGCATTAATCCTCTGCAATCCATGTTGACTCAGAGGCTGAAGCGCCCTCTCAGCCTCAGTGCAAAGGTGCTCACTGCCTCGGGCAGGCTGACATGAGGGGCTCTCCTGGACATCTCTATTCCTTACTTTCAGTATCCTGCATGCCTCAAACAGGAGCCCACACTTGGGCTGAGGGAAGTCTTTTTTCTGTCTCACCAGAGCTGCTGAGCAAACCCACCACCACCCCCTCCTGCCCCAACAGAAGGGAGAAGCAGGTGGGCTGGTGATTGACACACGTCTTCCAAATGGGATGAAGTCTGCAGAATTCACTTCCACAGCATCCCACAGTCTTCTATAAGTCTTGATCAAATCAGGAGTTGCCTAAGCCTCTTAGCAGCAGTCTGATAATTGGGGGACTTCACTGCTGCTGCACGATGCCAATGATACATACACTTCACGTATCTTCTATTTTCTGCACAATATCAACAGGTCTGTGATGTTTTCATAGCTTTTAGCATTCCAAAACATGAGTAATTCTATTAAAGTCAAGGCACTACTGCAAACTCTTGGTGAACAATTCTTTTCCTTCTAATGCAAGTAGATTTTGACTATATCTGCATCTCCAAAAAGGAAATAAACAAATAACAATCCACATTTTTTCCTCATCATAGCATACCTCTGTGAGAAAAAGTATGCTTAAATTATAAATACTATAATATATGTGATTGACCAAAGTTCAAAGAGATTCTAATCAAGAAGTCATAATCACAGCAAAAGGTCGCATTTAATTTGATTGGCTCATTTTTATGCAGAAAAACTTGGTTAGAAAAACTAGAAACTCAGGCACAGGACTTGATTTCCAAATGCACTACACAAACCTTGACACTGGATTCCTATTTCAGAGCTGTCTCTCTGTATCAGCACTCAGCATACAGTGGGCCATGATAAATCCCAAAGAGTGTCTGAATACATCCCCTGCACTAACAGCCAGTGACTGCACATGAAAGAGCTGGGAGGCAGAGGCACATTTTAAAGTGTTTTCCTCTCAAATTTAAAAAAAAAAAATGTTGCAGTTAAAATTAACAATTTAACTATTTCTAACTTTTGTAATCTTTTAATTACAATGATGGAATCACTTAGGATGCTGGATAAAGGCTCTGCAAATCCACAAATATGGTATCCCTTTATCAAAGGATGGCAGGAGAAGGAAGCTCATTTTACACTTTCAAGGATTTTTGTGCCATATGCTGACAATATTATATTTTAATAATTAATTGTTCATCAAAGGAAAAGATGAAGAACAGGGATGCTAAATTCAAAGTTATTCAAATTGCAAAAATGAATAATGCATAACTTTTATATTAAATACACACTGTATTAAGTAGTCTACATTTCATCCAACTCTGTCTTTCATTTTTAAACATTTTGAACTACAATATGAATAATCAAGTAAAGGAAGCTTATTTAGACAGAGAAATACCTTATTTGAATGCAAACTGGAAGTATCCGACTATGATTAATTTTTGGTTATCAATTAGGGAGGGTTTTTTCCCAAGCACCTGGGAAGTCATAGTCAGCTGTGAAAAAGAATATTTCTCAAGGAAAAAGTAGCTTTGCTAATATACAGTTTAAGTAGGGCAGGGTGTACTCGATCTAATTTTTCATGGCTACAAGCAACGCTCTAAGTTTTCAATAATGAATGCCAAAGATTAAAATGAAAAAATACGTATAATTGGATTAAAATGACTACCAAAATAGATGATAATCAATTGATTATGCTTTAAAAACGTAACACTTTTGAAAACATATCATTCTGTTGTATTGCTTGCCATCTAGATGCATGGTGCAGAGTTTTAGAAATCGGAGTCACAAAGGTCTTCACATGAAACTTAAAGAAAAAGGGACTTTGAAACTCCAGTGCCTGCCTGCCATATCCTTCAAGAGCATATTGAAACAGTAAATGCCATGAAATTAAAGTTCCTAAGACCTTGAGACGGTTTTGAATATGGCATTTTGAAGTCATATAATTTCAAAGACTTCAACGTTAAGTCAGTTATTGTTGTTGGTAAAACTGTAAGGAGAACAATTTCCAGGCTAAGCAAGAGCATTCACTGATTATCATAGATATATTTTTAATATATACATATATATGCCCTCTGTGTGCATGTATACATAGTTCCTACTAAATGAAAAAGAACAAGGTTGGAAATAATAAAAAACCTTTCTTCACTGTCTTTTATTACCAGCTCCTGTTTCCCATTTATAGTGCCTGGGATGGGCATGAACTGTGTCCAGGAGGCTGGGAACAGACTGAGTGGAGTGAGGAGCTTCTAGGAGGAAGAAAGTGGAAAAGGATGGAAGCTACATGACTGATGAGACAACATTTGCAGACAGGTACTAGGAAATAACCGGCAGACAAAAGCAATAAAAGACAGCAAAGCAAATGTGTTCACCTGCAAACACCTGTGAATCACTGATTTCAATGCTGCAAAAGTGACCCATGAGCCACCTACTCCCTCTCACATGTAAGCCCTGCAATGCTCTCTGCTGCTCCTTGTCCTCCTCCCATCTGAGCACCCAAATAGAAATATAAACAATCAGGAAAGCAGAGATGCTGACCCTGAAGACAGGCCCTCGAAATACTGAGCATTCCCTTGGGAAAGAACAATAACCTGCTGCTGCCACCAGTGCTCCCAGGTGATGCAGCAAAGAACAGTACCCAAAACATCTCCCCACTAATGCAGTTTTACCCACAGGTAACAAACAGCAATGCTTTGTTTACAGCACCAATGCTTGGAAAAACATGTTCACTCTAACACCTCAAAGGTAAAAATAGCAAGCACCACAGATTCATTGTTGACCATTAAGACAATGAATGTGGCATTTAAAATACTAAGAGTTCCACAGTATGAAAGGACAATATTGTATTTCAACTCTTACATTCACAAAAAACAATTAACTGAGCCAGCTGGTAACATATTTGACCTTCTGATACACCATTCACATCTGCCTCTTGGCCTCTGTCTCACAACAGCAACACGAAAAGTCACATCCAGCATATTCTTTGTTTGGGCTGAGAAATCTCCCCAGCATTTTGCATGGGACAAAGCCAATTTCTGCACAACTTGACCCAAAGACAGAGCAACTGCAGACATGCTTTAAAAGCCTGACCTATTTACACTCTTTGTCCAGTCATCACCACTAGGTCTGAACTAATACTAAATTGTGCACAATAGTTTACAGAGCAGAAGAAAAAATCAGATCTTAAACCAGATACCAGCAGTGGATCTCCACCAACTACTGCAGTTTTCAGAAGCTGATGCCAACAAATATTATTTTGAAAGATCCATCAATTTTGCCTTCAAGGACTGACTTGCTAAAAATACAGTCTGTAAATCAGTGGAAAAAAATAGACCTGAATTTTAACCAAATCACTAGAGTAAGAGGCTTCTTGAGATATGCAGGTAAACAGCACACAACTATCTGTGATCAAAACTCTTTTAAATCTAACAGGAACTTGGATTGGACATCACAAGAAAATAGCTATATGCCAAGTCCATTTATATCTCATGGAATGCTTTGGGACTTTCATCATGATTTTCTGTAAGAAAACAGGAACTTGGCTGCATTGAAAACAATATCTTAAAATGAGCTTATTTCCAAAATTAACGTATGTGCAGTGCCTGATAGGTACCCAGCTACACTTTGAATAACTGAAATCTGCAATACCAATATGAAGAGCTTTGAAAGTCTCCCAAATTTATTAAACAATGTTATTGCCAATTTCATTTTCACAACGAGCCAAGACATTCTAAAGCTTCTGCATTCAAATTTTTTAAAAGCAAACATACACAAATAATCAAAAGGACACCATGTTGCACACCCACTGAGCCAGAACTTCCCAGATAAAGCAGGCAGCAAAGCACAGCCAAGGACCAGACTCGTGGGGGTGATTTCAAAGATGAGATTACAAATGTTATATATTACTTTAACTGAAAGAATCATCAGATGAATGCTTGCTGTGTAAATCCTGCAGGAAGAGCAGTATCTGACAGTTCTCTGTACTCAGGGTAATTCTTGTCATTTATTGTGCAATTATTTTTCTCACTTTTACTTAAAATTTTTTTTAAAAGAGCCTCTGCTGAGCAATGTAAGGAGCTGTAAGGACACAGCAAGCACAGCATGGCAGGGAGGAGGGGAGTGAGATAATAACACAGTCCTGCAGACTAATTTAATCTGAGACAACCAGTGAGAGGAACAAAAAGCCAGGAGGAAGGAATAAAAAAGGCAAGACTCTTATTCACAAAAAACCATTTCCATGCCACGTGTTGGTCTCAGGCTTAATTTTTCTCACTCCCTTTCTTAAAACAGCTTAGGAGGAAAAGGCTTAGCTGCAGAGAAGAGGTCTTAACTCTTTAAAGAAGGAAAATGTTATTCTGAATCTTTCATGCTTAAGCAGTGCTGATGCAGAGCAGCTGCTAGCATCCCAGACTGGGATGAGACTTCTCCAGGTTTCACAAAACCTGATCTGAGGCAGAGGTACATGAGGCTGGACAGGCAAGGAAACTAAGAAATACAGAATAAGCACCAGCCATAAGAGAAAAAAGAAACTATGACAAAGTTTAGAGAAGAGGAGGATGCCTGGCAAAAGCTGGACCCTGGCAGAGGCTGAAGTGAAGCAGAAGTGCCCAGAGGAGCATGGATTGTTCACATCTGGTCCTGCAGAGCCAGAGCAAAACCACATGTTCTCAGACTTCTCCACCCCTCATTTCTCAGTGAATAGCCCCAAAACCCACCAGCATAGCACTCAAAACCTACTCCCTGCAGATGATTTGTTCACATTCAACATCAGCTTTAATTCCTAACTTTTACAAGTGCAATCTATTTTGTTAGTTTGAGTTAGTTTTTCTGTGCAATTATTAATTCTCTGTCAGCTTACTGATTTTTACTCAGCCATGACCAGCATTGCTTCCTGCAGAGCAGACAGGTGAAGGACCAGAGATTTCCAACACTTCCACCATTAATTCCTTTAAATGATACAGACCCCTGCAGCTATGCACAGAGCTGCCCTATATAAAGGTGTGAACTTATCACCTCTGCTCTCATCTTCATTTCCCACCTCCCTCCTCCTCCCCTTTGCTCCACAGCAATCGTGTCCTGGCCCCTTTCACAGGGCTACTCTGACTGTGAACACAAGAACAGATCAGAAAACAAAAGAATATATCCAGCTCATCCCTGAGGAAAAAGAAATGCTCCTCCACGTTTCCTTCTCAGTTTAACGTACACTGTTGCTCTCCCTTTGATGGTCCTTCCTTGTTCCAAATTGAGCTGCTGCTTCCTTCAAAGTTTTCCTTTCAAAGATGGGGTCCCATGGTATCACATCTCACCTTCACCCCTCTCCCCCACCCTTCTTTACAACCCCATGATATTTGGTGTAGAAGGCAAACAGCTTGTCAGGCGGTGTTATGGTTGAAGTTCAAAACAAAAGGAAAAACGTGTCATGGTGCTAATGGTGTTTTCTTGTTATTATGCATTCTGGTGTGATAGATCCACAGGGTAACTAACACTGTCTAGATTGCTTCTTTTTTAGTGCTGATTTATTTTAACAGATTATTCACTGATTTTTCACCTAGGACAACTGAAGAGATATGCAACATATTTATTCTCTATCCTTTTTAATTATTAAAGCGGTTGTTTCCACTGTATTTTGGTTAAGTTCTCCCCAGCAAGACCAGAAATTTTAGCAATCCCTTGCCTGACCACTTCTGGCCCATCTCAAGGGAGATCCAAGGCTTTACTCGGCTCCATGCTGGGTTCCAGTTACAGCTTTTTAAGATTTTTTCCAACGTCCTTTTTAAATAAACCAAGGTTCCTCTCCTCCCCTCACCCCACCTCATGTTCACAAACAAGCAACAGATGCCATTGATTCACTTTGTACCTAAGCTTTTGATCTTGAAGCACTTTGATATTCAGAGCTCACTTTTGACAAGGAAGGTAATAAGAGCCCCATTTTTGTGACATTGAGCCTTTTCTGCTGTGGTAATTTATTTGCGCTCTAATAATAATTTTCTGCTGATCAGTGTAGATTCTTGACGACAGCCACAGAGAACAGGACAGAGTGACAAAAACATGGTTTCCATCACCCTGAAATCTTTTCCACGGGCCTGGGGTAGTGTGGGCTGCTGTCCCCTCTGACAACACTTGGCCTGCACAGTAAAACAGGATGGTGGTCCTGTGCAGAGCAGCATGCCAGGCTGAGAAAATGTGAATGTCACACAGCCTCCAGTATTGGGTGCCACCCCAGGACTGACATCAGGAAAGAAGGCTCATTTTAATGCCTTCCAGGCACTGGTAAAAACAAGGAAAAGGCTCTAAGAGGCTTACACACAAAACAGTACCAAAAGGGCAAATCAAAGACAGCAAAGGTGGGAAAAGCAATGTTTCTGTGCAATAGCTCCATCCTGCCAGGTGCTCCTCTGAGACCTTGCTGGAATGTGTGGCAGGCAAAAGCTTTCATAGTCATTTTAATGCAAATCAACTGTATAACACATAACCTGGTATTTCAGTCCCTATTCCCACAAGGGCACAATCATTCCCTCCGAGACCTCAGCAGCCTCCTCAGCCCTTGCACAGGAGCAGCTCCTTGCTGCCCTGCAATCCTCAGCATCACAAAGGATGAGGAGTAGAGAGGGGCTCAGGACAGGGCACCCAGCTGAGCATCTGGGCAGCAAAATGGGCAGAGGAGTCAGATGTGCAGCACCAAGAGTGCCCCATGTGTGCTGCAACCACAGCCAGGCACTAGTGGCTTTTTAACCTATGATCCAACTACAACATGAACAACATGCATACTCCGTCCTGTCAGCACCAGCATTGCTGATAGACCCTTCCCACCAGCTTTCATGATGAGAAGAGCATTTCATGATGAAAGGAGCTAAAAGAGGAGCTAAAAAAGACCCCCAGCATTCAGAGCTGAAAGAGCAAGTCAGCCCCAGAAAATCCAAAGCCTACCTGCTTGTACCCCATCCCCTCCCCAGGGAGGGCTGCCCACTCCCAGCTGTCACTCCTGGCTGGGCTCTGTGGCTCCCCACGAGCCCTGGGGCAGTGAGAAGAGCAGGCACCTGGCTGGCAGGAGGTGTGACAAATCCTTGGCAGAGCACAAACCCAAAAGCAATTTCAAAATCAGCAACAAGCATTTGACAGCTCCTGTAAGAGCCTTCTCAGTGATCCTGGGCTGCTCTTGGAGGGCAGATGCAGGAGCTGGGGAGAGGTGTGGGAACAACCTGTTCAGCTGAAAGAACATGGGGCTGACCCCAAAGCATCATCATAGATCCAGACATCATCTGGCAGTTTGGTACACCATGATTTCCCCTTCAGCTAAGAAACTTTATATGGTTGCTCATGTAAAATTAAGTTTAATGTCACCATTAAGATTCTACAAAATTATGCCTGGAGATGAGGAAACAAAATCAACTAAGTAGCAACTAAGCCTGTATTGATTTTTATGTGTATGTTTCTCTATCATTGTTACTAAGCTGGTGACACTGTGAAGGGCACAATTATTTATGTTCCATCAAATTAGTAAGCATTTCAAATCCCTGATGAAATATCAAGCAAAAATTGCTTTCACTTCTACAGAAAGTACTTGTGACTTTGGAAATGTCTGCATACCCCTGGAAGGGCAATGTAAGAACACAAGAACTTCACAGAAAAAAGGATACAAAAAATTTTAAAAAACCCCATATCATCTATGAGTATCATCTGTGTATCCACCTGAGTGTTACCAGATCTGTCACCACTGTGGGGACAGTGTGGGAGCTCTGCACAGAGTGGAGTCCCCAAACAGGGCCAGGCCTTCCAGTAAATGACAAAATGAGGATGATGAGGGTTTGTGTGGGTGTGCCATTCCCATGCTGAGAACTGAATGAGTGTGCAGCACAGCCCAGGAAACATGCTCTGCCAGATGGAGAGAGAGGGACAAGAAAACCTCAACGTTTGTAAGTATTCTTAATTTTACATTATATGTATATGCCTCTGTATTGTGACAACCAGCTAAAACAAACATAGTGATGGAAATGTTATAAAATGCAAAGAAACTTAAGGTTTCAATTTTGCCTTCTTTTGTTGGATTCCTGCTTGATCCAACCACTCTATTCAAAAGCCACAAGAGTTTTTCACTGTGTTTCAGCCAAAAAGTCCTTGTTGCCTTAGGGTCTCAGTTGAATGCAAGGCAAATGGAAAGCAGGAAGAAGCTTTTCAGATAAATTCATAAAGCTGTACTCATGTAAGATGTAAGCAAACCACATCAAGAAAAGAAATGTTATAATCTGGAATAAAACCCTCACATCTTTACTATTATTCTATATAATAACATTAAAAGAGAGATAATATGAGAATTCTTCACTGAAGTGTTCTATCAATATTTAAGTTAAAGAGAATGATCTCTTTCAACAACTGCTTTGCAGGAGGAAATTCCTTTACTGTAACCACCAAAAGAACCTTAGAAAAGGCCTTTAATCAGAGCCTTTGAAACAGGAAGGAAAGCATGATTTTCCTCTTTTTCTTCCTTAATGTTTTGAAAAGGAAACAAGCTATTGAAATATATCAAGTGATTTCCTTTACTTGAAACACTAGCAGACTTCTGTGCATTGTGTGCAAAACAAAAATAAACCCCTTTTATCCACCCAGATTTTGCTGTGGGTAAGACAGCACAGACATGGACTGATCATTGTGTGGCCAGGGAATCACAGCCTGGGGACGAGTCACATCCTACCCAAACAATTAATTTTGGGCATGGAAGAATCCTCTAAGGAGACCCTGGTGTGATTATCCATGAGTGGCTGCTTTGTCTGTGAGGAGCAAGACAGGGAGCAGAAAAACCTGATGAGGTGGCCAAAGCACTGCGTGCTTGCAGGGGGTTGGAGTCTTGCAATAGAAAGCAGGTAGAGAACAAAACTAAAAACAGGTCCCATGTGGGAATCTATAAAAATCAGAAGGTTTTAAGAACTGGTGAAAATCTTTCTTAAAAGGTTTTCACCCAGTCCAGTTAAATGGCAGCTTGGCTGCAGTGTCAAATTACACAGACATTGAAAAAAAACCTTGCAGCCTAACGCCTCCCAGCTTTGCTTTTGCTGGCCTGTTTTGTTATCCAGCAGGAGCGAAGTAATAACTTCTATTTTTGTGGAAAACCACACCAGTTTTTCAGCTCAGTGTGTTGTTTTGTTTCACAGCAGAACACTGCAATTTATAAGTAGCAAAACCTAAGGAAAATTCTCTAAATGAAGGACTTTATGGCGTGTTATCTTTTAACCCATTTTTCACTGTGTTTGGATTTATTTGCCTTCCCAGTTGCAAAGTTAAATGATTCTGAAAGGAGAACAATTAATCCAAGATCCTATTTGTTTTAATCTAACACTGTCAACTAGTTTTAGGTTTGCAGTCAAGAGAAAAAAAATGTCTGTTAAGCTCTACAGCACTACCTAATGTCTAAAGACAATCCTCAGAAAAGGTACAAAGATGTTTTATCACAGCACTATAGATGGAACAGAGATTTATTATTGTACTGAGCACCATTCCAGCAGATGCCTTTTGAATTACAATGAGATTATTAAAACTTTACAAATCATTATTTTAAAACCTGACAAGAGTACTTTGGGAACCGGAGCATCTTGATGTCATTGCTGATGATGTATTACCTGTGGTAAGGCTTCAGGAAAATTCCCAAGTAAAAAATTAGTTATAAAAGTATAAAATATATTAATATTTATTTTAGTACCTGCTATAAGTTCAAGAATAATAGGTATATGCATCAGAACAGCTGAATGGTTGTATTTATGCCAGCATTAGAAAGATGTTCATCTGCAGCAAAGTTTAATTAATTTTCATAGATAGTTAATTTTCTGTTTCATTATCATTTCCCTAAATTTGAAAGACAAATAATTTATTTACAAATAGAAACTTCAGAGAGGTGTATTTTTAGAGCAAACAGAAGATAAATAACAGAGTGAAGCATCCAGGCTGCCTTCGAAGTTCTAATATGAATGATAGATTGCAGCAGGTTGTGATTGATAACTTATGCATTCTGGAGCACTGACTGAAAAGAAACAAATTGTTTACTGTTCACCCCAAACCATTCTCAGGTAACAAATGACTCTGATCTTTACCTATCAAATAATGCCTGTGATGCCCTTAAACATCAGTGAATGAGGAATGTGTGGGCTCACTGTGTCCTTCCAGGGGTGACCTGATCCCTTAAGGACAATATTTCTGCCCCTCTCCCCTTCCCAACAAGTAGAAAGTTTAAGCAGCTACTTACCATGATGTACAACGCCCTTCAACCCATGGATAATGGGATCCAGTGCTGAATTGTCCCTCTGACTGACCTACATGCAAAGGATACAGGATTGGTTACATCTACTCTGGCATTAGGCAGAACAGTTTCAGTTTAATCTTCTAACGAGAGAAAAGAAAAAAAAAAAGATGTTACCTAACAAGCTGCTGAGTTCTCACATTTACAATGGATCTTCACCAAATGCCTAAGGTACATGGTGTCACAAAATACTGAGGAAGGTTAAATAAAAACAAAAAGTGTCCTCTGCATTCTTTAAAGCATTAACCAATTATCAGCCTTGCAAAGCCTAAAAACACAGAGCTGATTTTTCTCCATCTACTCCTTCTTTCATAGAGAAGAACTGCTGTGATAAACAGAAGTCATCTCAGAGCAGTTCATTCCTTACCAACAAGGCCATAGATCTGGTGCTGCCACTGCAGTCAGGGAAGCTGGATCCCTTTCAGCCCTAATGGAATTTGGCCTTGGCATCTCATTGCTATTCATATTTTTAAATTTATTTAATTTAGTGTCTCTTGGACAAAGGAAAGGCAAAAGAGCTCTGTGAGAAGATCTAGAAAAAAACAATCCGTTTTAGACAATGTAATTGCCTGCACTGCTAGACCAAGACCTGGAACATTCCTTCTATCACTCAGAAATTGAACATGTCCTCCACAACAGTGAGATCTACCACCAGAGAGAGAAGGGAAAGGCAGCAGGAAGGATTAACCCTGTTAAGCTTCACAACTTCCAAATTAAACCCATCATTTCAGTCACTTACTTGCAAACAGACAAGGAATTCACAACCAATAATGCATTTTTTTAACCTTTTGCCTCTTCAGAGGTATTGTAGGAATAACTCACAATTTCTGTGAACATCTTCCACTATTTAAGACACTTGCCAATTTACTTTTGGGAGATAAATACTGCCATGTATCTTACTCATGGGGTACATTCTTCCTTCTTTTCCCCACCAGCTTCAGAACCTGAGCAGTGTTGGTAATTTCTGGATGGACAGCTCCTAATAGGCAACACATCCCATACAAAAGAGCTGCCCTGTATTTTACTGCCTGCTGATGACCTCAATGCCATGAGGAAAAACAGAGTTTAATCACATTATGGCCGTGTATTAATGTATTTGGAAAGGAGTGGAGACAAAAGAAGAAAACCCTGAAAAAGGACCCTGTGCCCAGCAGGGAGCACACTGATCTATGAAGGGCAGAACCAGCCTGGAGCTGCTCTTAGGAGGAGGACATCATTGACCACAGCACATCCAAAAACTGTGCTGTAATAACATCACAAATTTTAATAGCCTGATGAGAAAATTGGAATTCACTGCCCAAGTTTCACAAGCACAAGTGCCTCTCATCTTGTCCTTCCTCCCCATAACTAATTAGGATTCTTAGAAACCTTATTATCTTCTCAGCCAACTGCATTGAGATAAACCAAAACAAACCACTTTTCTTTTTCTGTTCATTTGCCCTATGAACTACTCTGCTGTGTTCAGGACACATTCTCATGCACTTCTCTAGAGACAAAATGGTTTGGTGTTGTAAATGGAAATTGAAAATCCTCTCTCATCACAGTACTCCAGAACTTGCAATGATCATCTAGGGCAAGAAATGCAATAAAATTATCAAAGCAGCAAAAGCAGCTTTGAAATATATACAGCTCAGATGTTACTGGACATAACACCATTACCCTGAAGGCTGCAAGCTCTTTGAAGCATGAACTTTAATATGCCCAAAGGGGTGCTCTGTACACTTTGGATCCAGTATAAATAATAATCACAGGACAGTGGACCAAATTACCCACTTTGTAGGTTCTTTCTGACATCTGACAAATCAAAAAGAAACACTAAAAATACAGAGCCTGTTGTGTGACACATTCCTGCATCTTTTCCATTTATCCATGTTTCTCTAACCATGGGTACCACTGAAAAAAAAATCATTAAGATGCAGCTAGCATTTAAGGACAAGAACATAAGAAAATATTGCTCTGGACTTAAACAATGTTTTATTTATTGCTGCCTAACTATAAGTGGTAAAGAGTTTTATTCTGTTTACTTTGGTTTTATTTCTGGTGACAGCTGCAATCAGTTTGAAAAAAGCAAATAGACAGAAAGGATCATAAAGGTTAGAACTCTTCCTTTTGGGATTTTGTGTCAAAGTAGATCAATCCTTAACCTCAGCCCTGGCAGCGCCCCTTTAATCTGAGGTGGTGTGGCTGTATAGATCCAGCCATGCAGCCCCTTTGATAGCACATTCTGCAATGTGCTGTGCTCCTCAGCAGCACAAAACAGGCTCAGGATTTCTATGGAGGCTGGAAGGCAAATGCTCCATGCATCTGTAATCTTGTTTCTCCAGGGGTATGGGGAGCAGGATCTCATGTTTCTTTAAAAATCATATTCAAGCAAGTGCCACTTGCAGAGATGTCAGTTCAGACCTGCATGGGATATAGCTTTATTTTCCTTCCAGGTGCTTTCCTTCCTCTTACCTTACGTTCACACACAGTTCTCTCACACCTCAGTACAACTGTTTCAGGATCTTGGTAAGACCATTAGAAAAGTGACCAAAAGGTTTCTCATTTTGTACAAGGCTTCAGATTTCAGAACAAAAGTTTTCTTACATCTTTTTCTTCAAATTCTTAAACAACCAAAAAAAACCACCTTGAATTTCATCTCTCTATTTTTTTTCACTTCTTTGTATCCTTTTTCTGCCTGTGTTCACAGAGGAAATCAGGTTTCTGAAATCCAAAATGTCAAGTTCTATCCTCATTGCTGCACATCTCTGGTTTAAGTGGCCTGCAGCTACCACACTGGTTGAGATCAGAGATTCACCCATACAAGAATCCTGTCTCTGATAACAGCTGATACTTTAAAGAAAGGAAGAAAAAAAAATAGCAGAAAGGAAAAAAATCTCCAGAATAAAGAAATGTCCTTCTGACCTGCTTTACAATTCCATGCCATGAAGTTTGAGCTTATATCCTCCTACAAACTGTTTTTTTTACTTCCTTTGTTATATAATATGTGTTCTTCCAGACATGTATTTTTTTATCTTATGAACATATCCTGAAGGACAACAGCAATGAATTATTCAGATTGGAATTTCTACATTCCACATTTCTGCTGGTACCTTAGAGAAAGATCACACATCTGTAACTGGGTCTGGGCACTTTGGCTTCACCCAACACATGCCTGGGCAAGGCTTTTCTTGTGCGTGAAAAGCTGTGAGTTTCTCTCCTACTCCTTCAAGAACTTACCAGAAGAAACACCAAGAATGACAAGGAATTCTAGGCACAAACACAAGCCTACAATGCTGCAGAGTGAGTATTAACAGACAGATGGAAAAGCATCCTGAAATTGCCCTAAAATACCCACAGTACCACTACTACAAATGTTGCTTCCTGTACAAGATGCTTTTGCTCAAAACTGACTAACACTCTATAGGTCTGCAGTAAACAGATGAAATAATGCTTGTGTGCATCATTTATAATTGAAAAATGCCTGTAATCCTCTTCAGCAGCAATAAATAGGTAACTGTCATGCTAAGCACAATGGAAAAACAAACACAGAGATATCATCAAGCAGCTTCCTGTGCTAACAGAGCTCTCGCCATAGGGTAAATATGGGACGAACATGATATGAAGAAGCAAAATCTCTTGTTTATTTTACCCTTTGGTGACTCCAGTACCTGGTGCACATGCCATTCTGAATAGAAAGAGTGGCTTGATGTTAATGCAATTATTCAGACAAAAATTTGCAATATGGCAAAAGGCAAGGCACAAGTGACCCCATTCTGCAGTCATAAACCAGATATGCTCTTCACATGAAGGCATGGTGGAAATCTTACTCTAGACAGGTTAGATTTACTTACAGCTCCTGCATCTGATGCAGGGACTGGGAAATTATTCCTTCTTCAGTGAACAAGGCTGATCAGCCATGAGCTCTATTGACAGCACTGTTAACACCTCTCAGCAGCACAATGTGTTGACCCTGTGCTTCAAAGTGCTGCTGCTGCAGCTGTACCCTTGAAGGCAGGCCAGGGAGCTCAGCCTCTTCTCAGGACGACATTAAAACTCCAAAGAGGACAGTTTCAGTGACTGAGCAGAGCAGGAATGTGAACAGAGGACAGACCAGAGCACCTCAGCCAGGCTCACCATGCTAGTTCAGCCACCAAGACACAGCAAGTGAAAATAGACTTTACTGGGCAAAGTTCTACCCCTGTGCTGCAGCTGTACTGAGCTCAGCTTGTCCTCATGAGTTAAAAAACACCAACCTGTTCTCATTTTCTATCACTCATTGTAGAGCAGCCAAAGCTCTCTGTTCATCTGATTATTTTATAGGACAAACTCAGAACCTCCTGAAGACCCTGATTTATCAAAACTCAGCAGAATCATAAAGTGTTAAAATTTATGCCACATGCTGTATAATTAAAGCCATATGCTAAAGTCATGTAAGAAATCCATGACCTGTCTTTCTGCTGGAAACAGTTCTATAAAGCTGCAAAAAAGATCTCAGGCAAACATACTGATCTTACTGTGCTTATTTTAGAAACACCAACAAATAAAAACAAGGAAACACCCAAATACACACTGAGGCAGTTGGAGAGGCCAAACAGCAACATCAGACCTTAACTCAAAGACCCCTGTCCAAAGCACCAGACACTCCCATTGCCCAAAGCTAAAGGCTGAAATCTGAAACCCAGATTATCCTCCCACCAACCAAGGAGGTCGGGAGGGAGCACCACAAGTTTCTCTAATGATCACTGGGTACCAGCTACCTTGTGAGAAGTAGGTGAATATTAATCATTTGAACAGATCAGGAGTAAGGAATACATTTTCCTTTTAAAAATATGTTGGAAGAAAAGGGTGTGGGGGAAAAAAGAACTGAAGAAAACTCACCTATTTGGGTTGATACAAAATACAAATTCCTCTTTCATTTCCACCTTAAAAAATATCTGGCATTTAGACATTAAACTGTCATAAATTTGCAGCAACTGCTTTCAAGCTCATTAAATGGGCTCACAGACAGTATTGCAAAGCATCTCAAAGTGAAGGAGAATGCCACAGTCGGCTATATTGAAAGGTGAAATGACATGCATTTTGTGCAAGGCAGAGGAAAATGAATGGCAACAATTTTGTGATACAGTACCTGAGCCTTTCCCCTCTGAATAGTGATATAATTTACTTTTCTCTCCCACTGCAACATTTGGCCCTTGACTTGGAAACTAAATCTTCCATCTATCAAGCCTTACCCATCTGCTAAGTAAAATGGCCAAGAAAATCTGCATGCCTTGAATTCGATATAGCCAGCTGCTCCCAGAGTGCTGAGCATTAACATCCAGAGACCATCCTCTCGTGCTGCAAAGGACGCTGCCTGCCAAGGATGAATGACTACATACTTAACCGTGGCAGCTGAAGCCACTGACAATGGCTGACACAGAAAGATGCCAATGTGTCAAACTCTACTTTCAATTACAACACTGAAAGTCAGGGGTAATATTCCCCCAACTGTGTGCCTTCAGCTCCCATACAGCCTGCAGTTAAGATATACAAGTCACCAGCCAAAAACCCAAGCTCCAAGCACTCTGTACAAACAGCTAAGAAGAAAAAGGAAACTATTATGAATTAACTTGGTTGCAGAGATTAAATTGTCCTGTAGGGCTTCAGGACAATCAACATGGTTAAACAATTTATTCTTCTAGCAGCTCAGTGATGTTGGACAGACGCCAGTCTCCAATCTCTGTGGGAAAGGACCTGATTTTCAGTTAGTTAGAACAGAAATTATAAGAATCCCATTTAATGTGAACACTGTGCCACACAATACGTATTTTAACACCACAGCAACAGGATTTAAAGAATCCAAGATAATCACCATCAAAAGAAACATTCTTTCCTCACTAAAGGGAAAGCACTAGGGATATTGCTTTTGAAGCTCTTCAAATCCATGTCTTCAGGGCCAAATAAATTCAGGGCCAGCTATCAGCTTGGGCAGCCCTACTCCTAATCCTTCTGAACAGTGATGCTTTAACCTGCATCAATCTGCAGCACTTGGAAGGGATCCTGGCTTTGTGGTCCACACCCTTCTGCCCTGCACTAACTCCATTGTCCCACCTCTTGCTTCTCTCCCTTTTGAAGTCCACATTGTAAAATCTGATTGTGGATAAATATCTAGTTTCTTAAACATTACTGAATAAAAGGAAGTGTAAGATTCCAGCTGGATCTGGAATGCGGATGAACAGATATGAAAAGTTTACATGTGCTTTGCTTTGAAATAAAGCAGGAAATATTTATCTGGAGCTTTCCAGGAGAGCTGATGGGTGAGAAGGGATACTGGTTGACACAACAGCACACTGAGCTATCTATGAAGCCAAGAAAATGCCTACAGAGCTCTCGACATAATGATAAGCTAGATTTGGTGCTCTAAGTTTTTCACCTTCACAAGCACCAAATGATCCAAGAATGATATATTCCTGCTCCTCCACAGATGATATTTTCTTCCATCTCCCCCATATAAGCTATAATTGCACATCTCCCATATGAGCTGATGCAAAAGGACAAATCTGGCCAAAAGCCTGCAGCCTGACAGAGGTGAGCAGGGAGGCAGAAGGCATTTGCTGTGTAATGAATGGACTGCCCAAAGTAAGTATCCTGCAGAATATATTTGTAAGAGAAAACAAGAAATGGAAACAGCCCCCTTAATACTTCAATTTTCTACTCATGTGTAAAATCAGAGAGAATAACAGGTACCCAGGCAAGATATGACACTGAACCTTAAGGTGGCACACGCACTATTTCACACAGATACTACTATGGCCTTTGATTTTTTTAAAATGTGCATTAGAGCTGATTTTGTCTTTGCCTATGGCAACTGGTTTCAAGTTTAGGGATTTGAAGGCAAACTCTGTTGAGTTAAATTTGGGTTTTGGCCTTCAGGTGTTAATAATCCTGCTATGAATGAAAATATTCTGAAGTCATAGAGGTGCATATGCTGGAGGAGGGGGTGCTCCTAAATGTCTCAATCACTATGTTGTTTCAAGGGAAGAGAAAAAAAAAGTTAATGAGTCTTCCAATGATTATTTTAAATAGAGTAATGGGTGTGCATTGATCCTTCTAGCTAATTCCACTTTGAATAATACATCATTCTGACTGAAAGCTTGCTAGTGATGTATGAACTTCATATTTCACTACAGCATTGGAAGATAGCTACTAGCAGGGTGTATTAACTAGCAGTGCCAAAGAGGAAGCTGCACTTTTGCCTTTACTTTTTTGAAGTCCACAATGGTTTTAAGAGCTATTGAACTGACTTTGGGGTCAGGTGTTCTGGCTGTCCCTCATCTTTGGTTGAGTGCAATGAAGCTGTTTGCAACCACTGCTCCTCACAGCCTTTAACTCAGCCCCTGCATCACTTTGTCCCTGCTGCCTCTGCACCTGAGCTGCAGACATTCTGGGCCTAGGATGGGACAAAGCAGGTTATAGATCAGCAACTTCCCCTTTCATTATGTCCAGCAGGGATGCTTGAAAACACAAGGAGCATAAATAGTCACTTTTACACCACAGGTTGGCTGAAATACCAGTGTCACAAAAAGAGCAAAGCACTGGCTACTACAGAAGAACATTGAACAGAATCTGTGCGTTGGTGCAACTTCCTGACACAAGAGACTGTATCAAAAGAAAGCAAGACCATGAAACTCGGAGGAAGAGTTAAGTTTGCTTAATAACTCAGTTCAGAGTGCTCTGTGTTTGTGCACACTGAGTTCCTTTGTTAGCAGAGAGGAGCATTGATCGTGCATTGTAACCTGCTGGCAGTGGCTGATTGGAGCACCAGGCTGAGGAAAACTCTGCAGCTCCCTCTCCACAGCATTTCTTCCATTCACTATCACAAGATTTGCAACCTGCAGCATGGCAAGAAACAACAGACAATGTATTTTCCTTTCTTTTTGTAAGGCACTCTTTTGCCCAAACTTTGACTTATTCCATTGCTAAATTAATTAATTTCCCCAAAGCATTCTTGCACAAATTCAGCTAATTTACTGCAAGTGAATAGCACATTCAATTAACAAATTACTGAATGATCTTAATACACATATATCTAAGGAAAAACAAAAGATATGCTCAGCCCAAAAGCACAATCTGATTAGAGCAATAGAATAGCTCAGATACAAAGTTCTGTAAAAGACAAAAATGTAATTGAAACACAGAGGAGAGGCAGCATCAGTGGCAGCTTCTCAAAGCTGGGGAAGCTTGATTGATAGACTTTGCCATCTGCAGCTGCGCAAAAAATGGCTACAGTAGCTGCAAGTTTATTTAAAGCAATTTCAGTGCACTGAGCCTACTTGTTCTCCTTTGAGAAAATAATATGATTTCTTCATAGAGCATGTAGTCTATTTATTTAAGCAGCAGTGTGCAAGATCTCTCAATCCTACCAGCAGTTCAGCTGGAAAAATGACACACCAGGGGGTAACATTTTATCAGGATGGAGGCTATTTTATAAAAACTGCCATCAGGTATAAACTGTTCTCATCCTCTGAGTTAAAAAAAAAAAAAAAAAAAAAAAGGGGGGGGCCAAAAAAAAAAAAAGACTTTGGTCTCTTAAAAGAGTTTTCTCAATTTGCTCAATTTACAGTTTTTAGGTAAAAATAACCATTTTGACCTAAGTAGGAAGGAAAATGAAATGGTGTAATGAAAAAATATAACAAGCACTACAGCCAGATCATCTTACAACACCCACTCCTTGATGTACAGCTTCACACATTTGGAGAGGCTAAACTCAAAACTGTGAAACCACAAATGGAAGTTAGCTCTCATTTTCTTCTGCTCCTAGCTTGAATTTGGTACAAAATTGTACAAGTGAGAAAAAAGTATCTCCACCTCTTTTTTTTTTTAAATGAAAACAAAGCAATGAAGTCTGTTGGCTAAACAGGAAAATTTCCTGGGCAAAATGCAAAGGCTGAAAAGGAACAGCTCAGATGGACATCTGGAACTCCAGCATTTTGCAGGGGTTTAATTGAATTGCTCCAGCTAAGCTGGCCTAGGATGCAGCACAGATTTCCAGCCTTTTCCTCTTTTCCAGCCAACACAAAGGATTTTGGTGAGAGAGGTCACATCAATCTCTCCTTTAAAATAAGGAAAAGGAATCGTCTCAGCTTCCCAGCATCTTTTATTCATTCTACAAGAAAAGTCCTTTCTTTGTCTCTCCCAGCACAGCCCTGGGCTCCCTCCAGCCAGGCCATTACAGATGACTCAAGCCAGCATCAATGAGTCACAAACACAGAGGATGCAGAAATGTCAATTAAGTTACACAGTCACTTCCCTAATGACAACCACACCTCAGTTCACAATTAAATTAGAAATCTAGTGAAAATTATTGTCGGGCAGTTTTTTTTTTTTTTTCTCCTTAATGTTATGCTTTGAAAAATCAAATTCCAGCACAGTTTGTTTGCTGCTCCTTTTACCTATTTCTAAGGAGGTTGGTGTAAATTGGCCTCCCAAAACTGCAGCAGCAATTTTTGCTACACCAAATTCCCCATTTCTAATGCAGCAGCCATGGGCTGGGTGGGCTCTCAGGCATCTTTGTGGTACAATGTTAAACCAGTGCTGTTCATCAATACCTTCCAGCACAAAAGGACAACGACAATACAGTCTTGAATTTTTAATTTTCTTTCAAGCAAGCTCTTCCATCTTTACTTATATTTCTGTAAATTTTCAGTGTCATATAGTTCTTGCAGGTATGTGCAGCTTTGCAAAATGCTATGAACTTGCACAATTTGGTGCTCATAGTACCTAAGGCAGAAAGCACCTACTAATCCTCAAAGTTTCCTCACTTCTGACTCCACTTTTATGTCTGAGTAGCCTCCCTCTTCCATCACACACCTGCCACATCCTCCTCACTGTCTCTTTCCACCCAAATGTTACAGCATCCAGCATCCTCCTCTCCGCATCCCCCTTGAGCATCCTTCCACAACTCTCCCACCTTTTCCTCTCCACCTCCTGCCTCTCCAAGGAAGTTCCCCTGCTCTTTCACCCCCTGAGATGTTCTTTATGGAGGCAGGAGACAGAAGTAGCTTTGGCTGCTGAGGATGGTGAGTGGGCTTGCCCAGGGGATCCTGGGTGCCAGCAGACAGGGTGCCAAGGGTATCAGCTGCAGGGCTGCCAGGGCTCCAGAATCAGTGGGATTGAAGTGTGGGTGCACCAAGAGCCAGCCACAGAGCTGTCCCTGGGCAGTCACAGCAGCAGAACTCCAGAAGCAGGGCAGAGAAATGAGGCAGTCCATCTCAATCCTCTTCAAGCCAATGAATTAAGAGTGGCAGGATGTGGCCTGCATTTTTTTTTTTTCTCAGCTGCTTCTAAACTGCTCAGGTTCCTGCAGCAACAGAAGAACAGCTCAACCCCACTGTTTCACCTGGTGTAACGCCAGACAGAAACAGTGAGGCTTATATGTCAAGATGTTTATTTTCCTCTTGGTTAGCATGACCCAACAACTCACTCAGTTCCTTAAAAAAACATTTCAACAAGTATCATGGCTCATGTTTAGAACAAATGGGCAAGTTTTGTGCAGAAAAACAGCACTTAGAACACAAGTGCATTAAAAGCCTGGCAAACATTCAGTTTGTGGCAGCAGTTTCTTCCTCTTGAAATACAAAGAAATACAAAAACTAACATGACATGTGTGCTTGTTTCAAGATGTTCTACATTTCAGCAGTGGCAAAGTGAATGCTATTCAATCACTGCGAGCAGGTGATAATCTTAAAGCCACAGAACTCCTCAGCATTCTCTAGCCTTCATGCCTCTGCTCCATGGGCTTCTTACAGCTTTCCTGAGCTCCTGTGGAGTGTGACCTATCTATGGAGGGCATTTTCAAGCTCTGTCTCTGGTCAGGAAGCCCTCCTCCTATACAGGGTATAACTTCAAAATTGCCAAAATCTAAAAATCTCAGGGAAAGTTATGAGAAAAGAAGTAAAATACAACTGAACAGGATTTAAAACAAAACTTAAAACAGGGTTAGAACAAAAGGTGCTCTTTGAACAAGTCTAGCCTGACCCAGAAGAGTGAAGATGCTTCCTGCAGGTGAATGTACATAGGAATGCTCTCAGGAACCTTCTTCCATCTCATCTCCTCTCTCTGAATTTGCTCATGAGAAAACCTGGCTATTAATTTGAGGTGTTTCCTTACATTTCCTTATTATTTTTTCTTTCTTCTCCCACCCAGCACTGTAACTCCTGGGTGTCCACAGCTCACGAGCAGTGGTTATGATCTGATCCCCAGTGCTGTGGCAGAACAGCTGGACCATCCACGCTCCTGGCTCATGCATTGCCACAGCCTCAGTTCTGGTGTCCACCTCTAGAAAAGTTTCTTATCTCTCTTCTTAAGATCCACCAGGCTGCACGGTCTCTTGATGTCACCACCCTCATACAGCCTCCTGCAACTGACACCACAACCTGCATCAGGTTTTTCCCTGCCAAAAGCCTGATTGTTATGGAGGGAGCTAAAGAGCCAAGCTCTGTGAAGGCAATCCACAGAGGGCTGGCACTGAGGGACATCTTCACTGCCAGGCTGCCCAGCCAGTCATGCCCAAAGTGCCTGAGACCCAGCACAGTCAGAATTGCAGCCCAGCTGGAACAAGCTCACCAGGAGCACTGCACTGCTACCTGCTGTGAGGATGAGAGGCTTTCCAGAGCAGCACCATGGCCCAACAGCTTCATGCTGGAGCATCCCATGTTCCCTGGAGTCTGGTTTGTACCCCCAGCACACTGGTAGGATGCACCTGCACTTGCTGCTCTCTTTACACTCAGATTTTAAAGAGGGCAGCAAATAGATATGGCATGATAACAAAGGCATTTAAAAAATGTCCTTTTTAGGGTTAAAGACACTATATGTCTCAGTTGTATGTCTCAGCTGCAATGCAAGCAGTGATGAAGGAAGGAAGAGGGCACTTTCTAAAAGGCAGACACAGACTAGGCACTTAGGACACAAATACAGCATTTTAAAAAATTGCTTCTGACACAAGAACAGCTGACAGAGATAATCTCCACAGCTCAGCACGAATTAAGACAGTCTTTCAACAACTCCATTAGACAGGTGTGGTAGCAGCCAGCTGTACTGCATGCACAGACCAAGTTTATCTAAAAGCTGAGTGCCCATATGGCCCTGCAGCACACTGAGGTGGTGCCACCCGCCCGGGCATCACCCTCCTCTGCCACCACCATCTGTCCTCAGAGAGGGACCGGTACCAGCCTGAGAGCAGGGCAGAGCTGGTCTGGATAATGAGTGAGTTCAGACTCCAAAGTGATGGATGTTCCCATCCACAACACAGGGACCCCCAGACAGCTCTACCCAGACAGGTTTAAAAGCCAGCTTTACTTATGGCCTTTAATTCTCTGAAGTTATGAGCAGAGGCAAGTCAAGCCATAAGGTGGGGTGGGCTGTGTGCTATTAGGAAGGTAAGCTTATTATCTGAAATGTAATAAATCTCTGTAGATATCTGGAATAGCAGAAGGCAACAGTTTGCTTTGCCATATCACTAGTAATGAGTTGGCAAGAGGAAAGCATTCCAAAATGTTAACCTAAAGCTTAATTTGACTGGTATGCACTTTGGGAGAGTACTTAATAAGACTGGTTCACCCGAGATGGGGAACTATCTTTCTGTTCATGCCTCCCATGAAATGCAGGAGGATATAAAAATGTGTGATTTTAGCAGTTTAGAATACAAAATGATGAGGAAAAAAAATCTTTGAAAAGTGATTGATGCAGTCTAATCATGTTTCACACAAGAGCATTTCAAATTATGTTAGATATTTTTATAGGATCTAGATATGATAAAGTAGGTTTGCCAGGTAGCAAGGTAGGCAGGAGGGAGGAAGGAGTAAGAAAATAATAAAATTCTTTTCTTACTTTTTACACAGGCATATGGATAAGACCGTACAAACCAAAGATAAAATGCACCAAAAAATTGCTAGCTTAGCTGTTAAGGTTATGGAGCTTTGCTTTCTAATCAACACTTACCCATAAAGCTGTTTTTAAATATTGATCTGATATCATGTTCCCAAGGGAAAATAAATATCAAAAGGGGTGATTTAATTCAATCTTCATGGTTCCTGCATAACCATGATCCTATTTCTTCCAAAACCCAGAAAGCAGTAACTTAAGTGAAGCTTACAGATCAGCTAATATATTTACAGCCTTAAAATAACATGAGACACACTATAAAATACACTGAGATCCAAAGTTAATCTCTTTTAGCAATATTCTAGCAGCAAGTAAAGATGAATTTTACGGTGAAAAAAAACCATTTCATCAGGAGCAAGACTGAGCTTTCTAATAACCACGCTCCTTTCTAATGTGGTACATCATTTTACTTTACTCATAAAGAACACTTTGCCAAATCTCCAGTTAGGCTTCATTTGATACAGCAGAAATGTTGCAAAACCAATACCCTCTTGCAGAGAGTCTCTTTAGACTTGATAATGACCACATTTCCATGCATTTTTGATGCACAGAAAGGGTGCAGTTACAATCAGCAGCTAAATACTGTTCTGATGGTGTCAGCCAGACAGCTTTTCCTTGGCTCCTCAGAGCTGTGAAGCAGTTGCAAACACCATAAGCTCTTAGGAAAAATCCTGCTCCACCAAAACTCACTGTTCAGAGGTGCCGAACAGATTTAAGCAATTTATTTAACACATTTCACTTTTCTGCATAGAATAAGATGGTGATTAGCATTCTTGACTCTCACCTATCTCCAGCAGAGCATAAGAGCACATCCCAGCTTATGTGCTGGTTTTGTTCTGGAAACTGATACCAGCACACCTGAACTTCAAACAAAGGGAGCTTTAAATTACTCAAAGCAGGACCACTGAGCTCATTTGGAACTCATTACCTTAGTCAAATTAGTGTGCTTTTCAGTGAATCCCAGATGTAGAAGATACCTCTGAAAGCTACTATAAAGTTATGCTGTAAAAGAGTTCCCAGGTTTACACACCCTCAACTCCACCCTATATACCTGAAGATTTCTGATTTAGATTCATAGGAGGTAAAACATCAGGTACCAGGATTGCTCTGGGCAAGCTGCCATGCAGAATTATTTTGGGGGTTATCTGCCATCAGCATTATTAGCTAAACCATCAGTTATACATACAAACGTCTGCATCTGTACAAAGACATCAAGAAGGGAACAGACTAGATTATGATTTACTTTCATTGCATTTTTTCTGGCCTCTGGAATGAAAACCATGGGCTCAGAATGCCCTCAATAATCATCTCTCCCACAGTCATCCTGCAGCACAGAAACTACAGATGACAAAACCCAGCAACAACTCAACCCTCTGGCAGTAACCTTTAACATTGGATTTATAGTAATTTAGGACAGATGATAATCAAATTACTGAGGGATATTTTCCTGCATGCTGGCTCTGCATCATGTGTAACATTTAAGAATTGCACAAGAAACCACACAATCATTGGTGACAGCCGGGGTGGTGCTTACATGGACACGCCAACCTGACACCAATCCATGTGACCCTGAAAAGTCCCAACCATCCTCTTCTCTCCCTGCATGCTTTCATGCTTTCCCATCACTTCTGATCTGGGAAAATACTGACATTTCAGCCAGACCTGCTCTGTGATTTGAGTAAGGCTGAACGGTGTGGGCAGCACAAAGACACAGTCAGGATGACTGTGCAACCACCTCAGTGCCTGTACCAAACATGACACGTTCCATTTATTTGTACAAAGAGAGCCCTAAGTGATTCTTACATCTCACAGCAACCTATTAACAAAAAGAAACTTTGTGAATGGAGTATCCAGCTAAACACTTCAAACAAATACATCAATTATGCATAGTCTGTATACTTTTTCCACCTTAGGGATAAAACTGGAACGAGACTAAAGAATTATGTTTTATTTGTATTAAAAATGTATCAGCTGCTGTCCGAGAAGGTTTTCCAGAACATTTGGTATGCTACCCAGGAAATTCTGTCTGAAGCTTGTATTGTTTATTCTTGCCAATACAAGGGGAAACGTGGTGCTGTTATAGCTGAGAACTACAGTAATAATTCTTCAAGCAGAACAGCTTGTATTTAATAGCTTTTTCATCTGAGCCAGAAGATCTAAAGGGAAAGGAAGCCCCAATTTTACCCATCTATTTTATATATTCAGACTTTACAACCAATCTCTCTTTTATGGCACAAAGTGAAACTAGACGATCATTTATGAATAGATCCTGTGCTCACCTTTGCTTAAAGAGTGCCATAACACTAACTGGTAACCAGAGACATAGGAAGACTTTGCAGTTTCATGGAAGACACTGAGGGCAAAAAACAGGCGTAAGTTTTTTAAGGGTTACACAAATCCTGTTCAAAATCCTGCAGAACTGGGAAACTATGACTGCAGAACTGGAGTTTCTTGGCTGAAATGTTAGATTTCTCCATCCACATCTCACAAATGTAAACCACACGTAGTACATTTGGTATTACAATCCTCTGAGAGACAAATGGGTTAGAGAGGTAGATGAATACAGAGCCTGTTAAAAAAAAAAAAAATTAAATTTTAAAATGAGGTGGGCAGACAGGCATAAAAAACTCTCTTCCTGAAATCCAGGCTGGATGTCTAAAAACTGGGAGAAAAAAGGGACTTCCCAGAGGCAATGGTTCTGTTTGGGAGAGAGGAGAGGAAAAGACAAGAATGTATATCTTCACATCTCCTGTGAATCTGTAACTAAGATCAATTTTAGCAAAACTCTCCAAAAACTTAGCAAAAAAATAGATTCTTTATTTACAGCTTCTTTCTTAAATAAAAGGCCAAGTAAAAATGCACTGGATTTGGGGCATGTAAGAAGGACAGGGATGAAGCAATTGTTGGTATCACAAAGTCACAAACAAGCCACATTTGAAGGCTTTTCAGTGCTCTGAGACACAAAAAGCGGCTGCTGTTCCTACCTAAAGCAGTGATGGAGTGTGCAGCCAGGCTGGGGGTCCCTCCACGCTGCCCCAGCTCTAGGTTTGCTTTGTGATGTTTCACAAGGTGACCAAGAGATGCATCAACAATGCACAACAGAGACCAAGATGCACAAACTACTACTGTAGATAGGGAACTGACTTGTTTTTTAGTCTAATGATTATAATCAGTAAACTTCCTCAGTCTCAATCTTCCTGAACCACAGAAGGGGTGAGATTATAGGCTGATAACTGTAATTTTTACATATTACACATGTAAGTGTCATTTTCAGGAATCTAGTAATGAAAACTCCACAAGACATTTTCAATAAATTTAAAAAATTTTATGGCATGGCTACAAAATAATTTGGTTTTGTTTTTTGTTATTTTTTTAACCTGGATATTTTTAAATTACAGAGAAGTAAATTACTGTGTTTAAGAAGCTGATATTAGACACTATAAATATTCCTAAACTGATTCCACTTCTGAACATCAAGGGTGAGAGAAAGGAAAGGGAAGAAAAGAATACACAAATGCATGCTGATCAAGTTCTTAAGGCAAGTAATTAAAATAAAACCACTAAAATGTAAGGGGACAGTTATGAGAATTAATGCTAACAGGTTGGTATGTAATTTAATGAAGCAAGTTAATAATGACATCCTGCTTGGGATTAATTTCAATACATTAATCAATTAAGAAACATTTAGAAAGCAAAAAAACTGCAGGTTAAAAACATTTACAATGCTATAAACTGAAAGACAGTGATCCAAACATTCAAATGAACATTAAACCAGAAGAGCACAGAGATCTATTCCCATGCAACATATACAACCCGGTCTCATTAATGGTTATGACTGATAGCTCAAGACCTTGAGGACAGACCCCATAAAATGTGAAGAGCATTTTTTGTATTTGCAGCATTGCAGAACTTTGGAATCCAAGTCCTCTCAACAACAAGAAAGTTTGCAGTTCCTTCCTAACATCAATAATTGTGATTTTTCCATTAAATAAATTGGACCAAAGGACTGTGATTTATCACAAAAAGCAGAAGTCACTTGGTAACCCATCCCCACTGTTATCCCCCCTCCTTGCTGCTGCATCCAAGCCAGAGACAGCACAAGTAGTCAGTTGTGGTCTCAGACTTTGCAGTTCAGAAAGCACTGACAGTGCATTTGTGGGGAAAAAAGGATCTAATTCTAATTTTTACATTCAATTAGATTTTTTAGATGCTTTGGAAATTCATTTCTGTAGGTATGTCTGATATTAAAAACAAAATAAAAGCCAAAGACTCTCTGTGCATTCTGGTATTTTGCTCTGAACTGTAAAAAGAACTGCATGGCATCGCTTTCAGTACTGCCCATATCCTTTAAAACTCAATCTAACAAAAATGCTTTAATTGAAAGCATTGCATTTTGGAGGTCATCAGACTTTTTGCCTTGGTGGAAAATACCATGAACAAGTTCACGGAGTGTGGAGAAGAAGGGAAAGGAAGACGATTGCTTGGGCTCTGAAGAAGATAAGTGCACATAAGGTAAATTACCCTTCTACACTGCACAGTCAGCCTGTGGATAGAAAGTTTCAACACAGCAGGTTGCAGCCATCATGATCTAGAGACTGCAAATGCCTCTTGGCAGAACACAGGCAAGCAGAAGTGGAACGATGTGTTTGCTTCCAAGAACGATCTGTTTCAGCCGCCCTGTCAGTCTGTGCCTCCAAACCCAGCCCCCCTCTCGCTCACACATTTGTGCCTCATTCCTCCAAGCAGGCTTGCTCAGGATGTTCAGGCTGCTGTGTGAACACCTCTGCTCTTCACACTCACACATTCAGCCACATGAGCTCCTTCTCACGACAAGCCATGACGAGTGTGCAGCCATGTGAGCGAGAGCCCGAGCCCACGGCACCCTGCACAGAGACAGAAACTGCTCCTGTTTGCAGGGGATGTGACACCAGGGAAGCCCAGGCTCTGCACAGTAACCCAGCAGCAGAGGTGTGTCTCAGTGCTGCTGTCAATGCACTGGAAGTTTGGAGAACTGAAGCATTATCTGGTACAAAAACCCCCACAGGTGAAAAGGCCACTGCAATTCAGTACAATTCAGCTCACTTATAAAGTGAGTTTATTGAGTCCAGCAGCACTGAGTGATGAACACTACGGAGCTCACAGACCCCTTCCAGCTCCCTGTGCTCCCCAAATTGCTCACAGTAAGGTCCCAGGGCTCACCTGCATCTGCCCCTTCCTTACCTCTTATCTGCCCTCCTTTTTGAGCAAGAGATGCAGCTCTGCCCTTCTCACAACTGCATCGCCCTCCACAACTAAAAATCTTTTGGAGCTTCTCTGCTAAACTCAAGACTTCATCAGGGATTGTTTGCTAGTGCTCTCAAGAGTCAGCCTTCTCATTTATGTACCAAAATAAAGGATGAAGAACATTACCACAAGAAAGCTTAATTTAAAAACAAAATAAAAAAATCCGTTGTAAACAGTAGTTTTACTATTAAACGTCATTTGAAACATGACTCATCTGGGCAGAGGTATGGAACAGAAGAAAGTCTCATTGTTAAGCACTGGAAATTTAATAAGCACCAAAATGGAGATATATAGATATATATATTTTACTCTCAGAGTTACTCCCCATCTGTTCTCCTTTTCCTTTCTTATTTTACATAAAATATTCAAAAAATATTCATATTCCCCTAAGAAACTTTCAACATAAGTTGAAATAAAAAATCATAATTTTGAGCTTAGTTTAAAAAAAAAAATGTTTTCTTTAATGGAAAGGGTAGAATTGATTTTTTTAGAAACAGTTTCCATGAATTTTTGTCTTCTACCCAAACCTTCCTCCAATCAAAATGGTTTCAGAGGAACTTGATCAGCATGAGCACTTGTTATTAGGCACCCAAACCTGCACATTTTGGCTAAAAAACACCTCTGGAGGGTGGTCTGTGTCATTTACATACTGAACTCTACTCAAATCCAACAGACCTTAAGAAGATCTCAAAATTTTGTATTTAAATTCTCCATTATGCAAAATAATTTTTGGCAATTTTGTCTCCACTTATTTGGGGAAAATGAGGAGAATCTTTTCCTGCTCCAGAGATGCTTCCTATGTCACTATATCCCCTGGCATGAATTGTACAAGGTGTTTCTCAGAAAAATGTGCTCAGAAAAGTGGTGGCGCAGTGGCCACATCCACCTGCTCTGGCTGTGTCTTTTTGTGTCAGGGTAGCTACTTTGTACCTCAATACTATTTTAAAACCATTTAAAGACCCTAGTACTGCTTTTATCAGTAACAACTACTGTTTTCAAACAACAGCAACATTTCAAAATTATGCAAAACTGGACTTAATGAAGAAAAATACATTTCAAAATGTTTTGCTTGTCTTCACTTACATGGAGAGTTATTGGTATACAGCTATGGAATAAGGAGATGTACTTATCTTCATGGTATGAAGATAATAAAAATACACCTGTACTGATACTAAATAACACTGCTAATCAATACCAACAGTTTTAGTATTCATGAGCTACTATTAATAAAACCCCATGGGTTCTAATGTAACCATTAAAAGAATTAATACCGTAATTCAATTTTAAGTTCTTTACATCTATCTGAAGTCTATTAAAATAAATGAAAAGTCTCTCAATGACTCTAGATGATGCTCTGCATGTTAATGATGCCATGTGTTATTTTCACTCCTGCAAATCACCTTTAAGATATTGCCTAAACACTGGAGTACTGATTATGCTTCATGTGGGTGGATATAATGTTCAGAGAGAAGTGCACACCTCTCTCCATTCTCATTGTCTAAATCAAATTAATTTTGCTCAGACTTTCAAAAAGCATTAGAATAAAAGAGAGGCAGAATCAGGGAATTTCCAGGAACTGAGATGGGGACATGGGAGGGACCCTGTCTCCTACTGGATACGGTTTTCTCAACAGTCATCATATTTAAATCATTTATTCACTGAATCTGTTTTGTTAAGGTGGCAAACACATGAAACAGTTAATGAAAGGGAAGAACAAGGAACAAAAGGCTTCCAAGTGAAGTTAAAAGCTGAATTATGTAGTTTGAGAAACACACATTTAAAAACCATATTTTTGGCAAATATTCAACAGCTTTGATGGTGTTCCACCAATTTATTCTGTGTTCAGCTCATTTAGGCCCCTGTGAAAAGTGAGTGATTGATCATATTGATGATGCAGACCAAGAACTACTATCAAAAAAACCTCACAAACAGCAAGGCCACAAACGTGCATTTTACTGAAGAACACATCCCTGGACACATGAGTAGCTAGTAAATATAAAGACATTTATATGCAAATAATCCACATGTAGCTCCAAAAGTTAAAAGGGCTACAGAGTAGTTTTTTCGACAAACTTATAAAGACATGTCTGCATTGGAAGTCAACTCAACTAAAGACATGTAAACCCTTGATTCTTATTCCATGTACTTTAAAAAATACTGCTAGTTGCACATTTGCTGCCAAGTACCTAATTACCTTTAAAAATCTAGCTCTGCACTGCTGAAGCTCTTGAGTGATCGAGGTATCAACATCACTCATCATTATGGAGCTAATTTTAATGATGAAAGCATTGCTAAAAGTTATTTTAAAATTCATTTTTACTTAATTTCTTTAGAGATGATTTGTTTGAGTACCTGAGACACAGTAACTAATCACTGACGGTTTTCTCTGCAAATATAAAATAGATTTATGTGCCCTCCCAGTAGGAACAAGAATTCCATCACCTCCTCCTGAATTTCTGAGCTATCGAATATTTGATGAGTGCTTAGGGAATCAGTATTGTGTCTTTTCACAGCAGTAATCAAGGAATGAAGTATTCTCTGCCATAATGAATCTACTGCAGGACTAAAAGATGAATATTTCAAATGCAAAAGCAATATGTTTGTTTTGAACACTTTCAAGTTTGGCTTTAATAAAGCAAGTAGTGAAGTATGCAATGATTTATATTGTTAGATGGTTAAAACAGAGCTGTGCAATATGTCTGAATGCATTTAATCCAAGTAACTACTCATTTTAAATGTGACTTATAAATATGTATAACACGTATGATGAACGGATGACTCAGGAACCATGAGAGACCTGGGCCTTGCCTTCCACCCCTGGTTTGCTTCAAAGCTAGCTCAGCCTGACAATTAACCAAGGCCCAGAGCCAGAACATCATTAACTCCAAGCTGAATCTTACATGGGCTGCAATGAAACGTGAGCATCAACGATTCAAGTTAGGATCATTTAAATCAAGCCTGAGGTGCCTGGCTGGGCTGGGAGCTGCTACAAGTGTTCCAGCAGCTGGTGGAACCAACGTGCAGCCAGAGGCTCATTTAGGATTGCCACAAAGCAGGGCCCCTCTGCAGGGTCCATCACTACCCTTCCTGCAAATCCAGGAGCCTTTCCTGACAGCCAAGAGGGTGCTGGCAGCAGGAGGTGATGGATTTGTCAATTTGAACATCTCCCACCAGCACCAGCTGCCCTCTGAGAAACACCAAATCACTGCAACACTGAAAGGAATGGCCATAATGTGTCCTCCTCAAAAGCCCGTCAGAAGACAAGGCCTCATTAGTCATGGCATTCTCTCCTTTGTCTCCAGGGAATTTTGATTTTTGCTAAAATTATATCTGAGTTCTCTTTAACAACAAAGAAAATCCAGCTAGAGATTTCGGGCCAGCTCATCTCATTTGCAAATTGACAATACCTGCTATAGAGTCCCCACAGTGCCATTTTGTGTGAGACCCTCCCTGTGTCTATCCACAATGAGATACAGAGATGAGCAGTTACAGCAGCTTGCATTTGCAAGAATTGTTTCTTAGTTTTGTAATTTTTTTTTGTCAGATCAACTAACCAGCAGCACACAAACAGAAACAGCATTTATCAACAGAGCTTAAAATGAAAGTAATGAGAAAAGCACAGCTTTAATTACAGCAAAATTCCAAGTGCTTCAATTATCCAAGTTCAGAACCAATGTACTTTACCTGGAAATTGCCCCTGAAGTAATGAATTCAATAAGGAAAATTCTTGTATAGTTCAAGTTAAATTATTTAAAAAGGAAGAAAGAGGGTACTTAATTATTTAATGTTTCACCAATAATTATATAGTTCAGTATAATGTTCATTCACTGGAGAACTTGATTTTCAAAGGAACATTTATGAATATCAGTCAAACAAAAAACACCTGCCAGACTATAAACTCAGCCAGTGTTGTGCACATTCATCCCAACACAGCATTACCACATTAGCAAAAATCCAAGTCTTAATGGCAAATGTATCCAATAATTTATGTTAAAATATTTACATAGAAAAGCATGCATGATGCAGTTTTCTAATGCATTTATAAAAAACAGTATGACCTCTCTGCTACAATTTTTAAAAGCTGTGTTCTAGGTAAATGAGTTCAAGATGGGGCCAAAGCTCTGGAAAATAGGAAGCTGCAGTACTTGAACAATATAAGCTGCCAATCAAAATGTGACCATGGACGTTTCATTTAGAAGTCACTAGGAATCAAATTTAAAAGATAGCTTTAAATTAGCTGCCTGAAATACTAGCCATGGCAAGTTTATCTGCATGGAGTCCTGGGGAGCAAGGCTCAGGGAACACCAAGTATTTCTCAAGAAAAAGATTTTCCCAAGTCATATATCAACAAGCCCAGCACATGATATGCAGCTGCAGGGGCTAAAACAGCACCTTGGTCAAACACAGTAGGGATCTGCAAAAGGATCATCATCATCCATTAATAACCCTGTGTACAACAATTCAAGCCGTATGGGACTAGTTCTGGAAAATCCTCATGATGGCCAAAAGAGCAGCTGTCACACTGGTGTCCCTAAGGTTTATTTACAGGTGTCAGAATTCAGCACGTGCCCTTCTAGACTGGGGCCTCTGGGCTTTACAAATCTTCCTCAACTGTTCTCTGTCTTGGAGCAAAGCTGCCCAGAAGGAAAACCTGAAACACTCACAAGTTCAGCAATACAGCACTGATTTCTCATTTCAACCCAAAATAAAAGGAAAATATGCCAAAACCCCCAAATCATTTCCCTGCAGCCACAAAACAGGTCGTCCCTGGGCCACTTTGCCAAAGAATTACCTTGACCCCACTCTCTGGAAAAGATCAGAGGGTGTTCATCAGTAATGGCCTCAGATTTCACAGCTCCCAGAGCAGAGGAGCCCAGCTGCACCATCATCCAGATTTTACAGCCTCATGTCCTGCAGCCAGCAGGGCTGGAAATGATGAGTAGTGTAGATTTCTGCTTCCCTGAGGGGACTACAACACTCAGTTGGGGTCTTGAAAAGCCTGAGGTCTCTAACAATCAAAGATGGGGGTTTTAACAGCATAACACACTATTTTAAGTTATTTTAATGGCTCCCTTGGAATTGTGCAAAGAGAGACTTACAGCAAGTGCAGCACTTGGCTTTGCAGGTGGGGAATACCAAACAGTCCCACCACAATTTTAAGATCCCGTTAAAAAAAAAGGATTTGGGGAATACAGTGATGTGACATGGAGCAGTGTGATGTGGCTGATGTGAAGCCCATCAGGGTAATTTAGCAGTTAAATTCCAGAGAGATGATGCCACAACACGTGGTGCACACCATGGCACAAACCCACGCTCCTTCTGACACGGCACACACACCAAACCCATGAGGCTTCACTGTGGTATGAACCAGCCTTTGGCTGCTCTGCTTCCAAACTTCTGTCTTGTATGGCCAAATTCAACTTGCCCAAAGCTTCCTGTAGCACACTGAGATTAAGAAGTCTGGGGAATCATCATCATGCCATGCCACTGTAAATTATCACAGCTCCACCAACTTTGCCCTAATATGAAATGCCACAGAACTGCTCAGAATCCAACAGTGATGAATTTAACATGCCTCCTTCCACTATCCTAATGTCAGCAGAGTTACAGCAATTTATGCAATACAAGGATCTGTCCTTTCCTCCTTATCAAAGCATTTGATCAAAATCAGTGTCACGCAAAAAGACAACCTTACTTAATTTGAGCAGCAGAGTCAGGCTTGTCACTCTAACATCATAAGAAAAAAGGA